>NC_045439.1:69593216-69805808 GCF_002776525.5 Piliocolobus tephrosceles | reverse complement strand
TCTCTTCTCTTCTCTTCTCTTCTCTTCTCTTCTCTTCTCTTCTCTTCTCTTCTCTTCTCTTCTCTTCTCTTTCTTTTCTTTCTTTCTTTCTTTCATTCTCACCATGTTACCCAGTCTGATCTCAAACTCCTGGGCTCAAGCAATCCTCCTGCCTCAGCTTCCCAAGTAGGCAGTTACAGGCAGTTACTCCTGTGACTGGCTTTCTGTAGTTTACTGTCACTGTATCCCCATTTCTTTTCCTCTTTGTTTGCTCTTCCTTACTTAGTCTTAATTGTTGGTGCTTATTTTTCTATTTCTAAAGAATAAATGTTCTCTGGGTTAGTTATTTCCTCATTCTTATTTTTTAAAATAAACTTTGCTTTTTAGAGTAGTTTTAGATTCACATCAAAATTGCAAAACACAGAGTTTCCATATACTCACTGGTCCCACAGACATATGACCTCTCCCACTATCAACATCCTGCACCAGAGTGGTACATTTGTTATAGTCAGTGAACCTACACTGACACATCATTATAACCAAAAGTTTATAGTTTACATTAGAATTCACTTGGTGTTGAACATTGAGTGGCTACTGATAAATGTATCGTATTGTGTAGTCATTATAGTATCATGCAGGACAGTTTCACTGCCCAGATCCTCTGTGGTCTGCTTGTTCATCCCTCCTGACCAGCTTTTTGCTGTTTCCATAGTTTTGCTTTTTCCAGAATGTCATATAGTTGGAATTATAGAATATGTAGCCTTTTCATATTGGCTTCTATAACTTAGTAATATGCATTTCAAATTCATATATATCTTTTGATGGCTTTATAACTCTTTTTTTTAAGTACTTAAAATATATGCCTTTTTTTTTTCTCTTGCTCAAAAAACAAATGAGGATATAGTTGCTTAATGTTCTGTCAGTGGCTCATGGGCTAAGAGGTTTGTTGGTGCTAAACTCTTAGCACCAGCTAAATCACATTTAATTGTGTGGATATACCACAGTTTATTTAGTCAGTTGTCTACTGAAAGGCATCTTTGTTGCTTCCAAGTTTTGACAGTTATGAATAAAGTTTCTATAAACACCCATATGCATTTTGTTTGTATGGACCCAGGTGTTTTCAACTCATTTGAGTATGTACTAAGGAGTACAATTTCTGGATCATATGTAAAAATATGTTTAGTTTTATAAGAAGCTGCCAGTTGTCTTCCAAGGTAGCTGTACCATTTTGCTTTTCCACCAGCAATGAATGAGAACTTCTGTTGCTCCATATTCTCACCAGCAGTTGGTGTTTCTTTTTTGTAGTCTTCTCAATTTCATCTTTCCCTATGGCATCACCTATCATTTTTGTCCTAATGACCCTATGTCTGCTCTTCCACTTGAATATCTTAATGTCTGCTTAACCACAGCAAGTTTGAATCCAAATGCCTAATTTGACTCTGTAAGCCTTCTCCCCTGGAGGAAGTGAAGACCTGAGTCAAACACTATTGACTGTATAACTCAACATTTATTTCCAGTCATACTCTCCTTTGCATGACTCTGCTATAGACACTGGAAAAGTTAAATATTTTCTCAGCTTTTCTTTTTACCAGTGAGACATAAAAACGAATCTACAGTAGTAGGGGAGGAGGAAAGAGGGATATCTTTGTAAAAGTTTTTGTTTTCCTAAGATAAGAGCAGATGAAGTAAACATCACTCCTTCCTCCCTTCTTATTACGTGCTATCTGAAATTGCAGCAGTCATTTTATAGTCATGAGACAAAGACCAAGGGTAGCTGGCTGTAACACCATTGAACCTCTTAGCCAATGAGCCACTGAAAGAACATTAAGCAACTATATCATCAGCAACTTTTGGGGGGCAAGATAAAATAGCCCTATATTTTAAATCATTCTTTATGGTTTTCTATTATTTACTGCCAAATTGGTCTATTGACATCTATCAATTAATGATACTACCATCCTTCTAGGCATGTAGGCTAAGATAGTTGACATAATCTTCATATCCTTTCAAGCTTTCCCCCACCACAAAGCAATTCCGTGTTCAGTCTTGACAGGAATGTGGTGGTTGTTTCCTATTTTTATGCCCTTTTTTTTTTTTTTTAAGAGACAGGCTCTTTCATTTTGCCCAGGCTGGAGTGCAGTGGTATAATCATAGCTCACTATAACCTCCAATTCCTGGGCACAAGTGATCATTCTGCCTCAGTCTCCTTAGTAGCTATGACTACAGGTACATGCCACCACACCCCACTCATTTCTGAATTTCTTGTAGAGACAAGAGTCTTGCTGTGATGACCAGGCTGGTCTCAAACTCCTGGCCTCAAGCCAGGCCTCCTAACTGGGCCTCGCAAAGTGCTGGGATTGCAGGCCTGAGCCACTGTGTCCAGACTTCTCTGCCATTTTTATTGTCTATCGTATGTTAAATTCATGTTCTGGATGATTGTACTACCCTCCTAACTAATTATTTCGTCCTCAGTTTCTCACATCTTAAGCAGTTGTCATGCTACCATCAGCTATCATTCTAAAACATAGGTGATACTTTTCTACTCAAAAACCTTTGCTAATTCTTGCATTTTCTGCAATGTAAGAAGATATAGATATCTTGAGTGACCCTCCTGATAAAAATAATGAAAAAGGACAGTGATTACTTATTTATTTATTTATTTTTATTTCTTTGAGACAGCATTTCGCTCTTATTGTCCAGGCTGGGGTGCAGTGGCACGATCTTGGCTCACCGCTACTTCTGCCTCCCAGGTTCAAGCGATTCTCCTGCTTCAGCCTCCCGAGTAGCTGGGATTACAGGCATGCGCCAACACACCCGGCTAATTTTGTATTTTTAGTAGAGGTGGGGTTTCTTCATGTTGGTCAGGCTGGTCTCGAGCTCCTGACCTCAGGTGATCCGCCTGCCTTGGCCTCCCAAAGTGTTGGGATTATAGGCGTGAGCCACTGCACCCGGCCCAATAATTTATATTTTAAGAGTATTTTAAAAATATACTCTTGAGAAAGCAATATAATAAGGAATCTCCAGAGGCCTCAAAGTAGAAATGAAAAAACACACACACACACACACGCACACACACATGGGAAATAAGTAATTGCCCGAAGCTGTCTTTCACTCTGAATAAATTTGTCAAATCTTGGTAAATTTGATCTTCTGTATTAGTGGCTGCAAGGGCAAGATAGATAGGAGTTAGAGCTAAGAGCGCATTTATGCCAGTGAATGTTATAATGAGACATCCTCTTCTGAAACTAGTATTCTTGATGGTCACAGCATTAGTGTTTAGGTGAACAAGAGGCAAGCCCCCAAGATAGCAAGGGAACTTGACTTTCTTGACTCTGAAGGGGGAAAAATCTCCGAGAATTTATTATCCACAGCCAGCTTTCGGGCAAGTTTAGAACCACATAGGTAGCCTGAATTTTTGCTGCATGTGTGGTTCCAAAAGCCGAGGACTTAATTTAAGTGGTCCTGCCCTGAAGGTGCCCACAGACAACAGACCAAAGGAAACTGTCTTCACATTAAGCATCTAATAATTCCTATATATAAGTTTCAAAGACCCTGAGCTCACAGAAAACAAAATCAGAAAACGCATAAGAGAAAAAGGCACTTGTAATGAAAGTCAGCAAAAACATACGGCAACAACATCATATAGTTCAACAAATAGTTCCGATATTTTAATGTCTCCATCACAATATGATATAAGCATGTTTATTATCTTTTAGGAAAAAAGAGAGGCTTAAAAAGAAGAGCAAGTAAACTGAATAAAAATGACTTAAAATTCACTCAGTCATATTTAGTCTAATCTAACTCAATCACTAGATTGAACGTATAGAAATGTAAAGTAAAATATCCAAAACTAAACATATAGCAAATAGATTGAACAGCAGATTACAAACAGTTTAGGAAAATATTAGTAAACTGAAAGATTGGAAGCAAGTACGAAAATGGAAGCCAGAGAGACAAATACATGAAAATTATAAAAGAGATGTTAAAAGACACAAAAAACAGAGGAAAAGAGCTAAAATAAATCTATTCAGAATATCAGAGAAGATGGCAAAGGGAATGGGGAAAAGGCAAGATACAAAGAAATTATGACTAACATTTTTAAGAATTATCAAATGACAAACACCTCAGATCTAGGAATTCCAAATGAATTCTCATTATAATAAAGGAGAAAAAAAAACCCACTGGAGAACATAGGAATTAAAGAAAAGCTTAAAAACAACCTATTAGAAACACGTTTATAAAAGATAGCAGACTCACTGAGTTCTCCATGGCAATAATGGAGTAGTACTTTGAATACAGTGAGAACAAGAAGAAGAATGCATTAGATGTTACGCAGAGAGAGTAATTCTCAAGAACAAGAATGAAATAACAGTTCTATAAATAAAAATCTTCGGTTGCATTCTGTTGCCTGTGGAATGAAAATTCAAGCTTCCTCTAAGTATGGAATTTAGGACTCCATACTATAGTTTTACCCTGCTTTTCTTTTTCTTTTTCTTCTTGAACTACTTCTCTCCCTTTTATAAACCCCAGATATTTCCCGCTACTTAGAGTTTCCTAAATGTATCATGTTCTTTAATTTCTTCTGGTGTTTGCTTTTGTTTTGACTTTACTTTTTTCTGTCTTGATTATTAGTTGATTATTTAAATGTCATTTTCCATAAATCAGAAACTTCTTGGATATGAGGAATCATAACTTTTATGATGCTAGTCCCTTGGAATTTAGCACATTGTTTATATCATATTATACAACCAGTTTTTTAAATAAAAAATCTATTTTAATATATCCTAGTTGAAGTCAAGATATTTATTATCCACAGTGTTCAAGACATGGATAACATGGAATTATTCTGCTATAATACTGTCTTAATAATCACTAACTGTGCCCAACTAAAACTCTATAGAAGGATTTCTATTTTGTGCTAACATTTCTTAGTTTATAAATTGGACAGTACCATTACAGGAATTCTGGTTTTTACTATTTGCTTAAAAATATTGATAAAAGACCTTCTGTTTGTTCATTTTGTCCTTTGCTGTTTGTAGTATAATGCAAGATAAGCTCTTTTAAGAGACTGAGTAAATAGCAAGCACCATTTATTATACGTAATAGTAAGTAATAATACAGTTGTTAAGAGGAAATCATTTGTTGAGGTTGGGCACGGTGGCTCACACCTGTAATACCAGCACTTTGGGAGGCTGAGGTGGGTAGATCCCCTGAGGTCAGGAGTTCGAGACCAGCCTGGCCAACATGGTGAAACCTCGTCTCTACTAAAAAGCTCAAAAATTACCCGGGTGTGGCGGCACACGCCTGTAGTCCCAGCTACTCAGGAGGGTGAGGCAGGAGAATTGCTTGAACCCAGGAGGTAGAGGCTGCAGTGAGCCAAGATCACGCCACTGCACTACAGCCTGGACAGCAGAGTGAGACTGTCTCAAAAAAAAAAAAAAAAGAAGAAGAAGATGAAATCATATATTAAGATGAGTTATTAGCCTTTTTGTTATAGCAGCCACATTAATGTACTATCTTTGATATGCCCAGATGGATACCTTCTATTGACAGTGGAGTATGGTTGTGAGTTTTTTATTTACTTTTTTTTTTTTGAGACGGAGTCTGTCTCTGTTGCCCAGGCTGGAGTGCAGTGGTGTGATCTTGGCTCATTGCAACCTCTGCCTCCCAGGTTCAAGCGATTCTGTGCCTCAGCCTCCCGAGTAGCTGGGATTATAGGTGTCTGCCACCACGCCTGGCTAATTTTTGTATTTTTAGTAGAGATAGGGTTTCACCATGTTGGCCAGGCTGATCTTGAACTCCTGACCTCGTGATACACCCACCTCGGCCTCCCAAAGTGCTTGGATTACAGGCATGAGCTATCGTACCCAGCTGATCGTGGGTTATTTTTTATAAGATAATTCTAGTAATAGGTTTTAATTTAAAAATCCTGAATTTACCATTTACTAGCTATGCAGCATTGGGAAATTCAGAAATTCCATGAATATTGGCTCCTGCATTTTTACGATAATAAAAGCAGGGAGATAGTGTTACAGCTAATAAAATATATGTGTAATCTATTATAAAATATGACGTATTATGCCAATGTTACATTTGGTGTAGGTATCAAAGGCCTGTGTTCTTGTCTTTGTTCTGCTATGACCAAACTGTATGATGTTTGTCAAAGTATTTTTATCTTCAAAATGAGGAGGTTGAATAACATTTTGTCCTTTAAATTACAAAATAATGTGATTTTATGAATTTGTAGTGTGGTATCATTGTTTTACTTATTTATTCAACAATATATATTTGTGAGTTGGTCTGAATTCAGGTCTATATAGATTCTTAATTAAGAGAAGAGCAGTCATTTTCAAGCTAGTATGGTAATAGGTAGAATGACCATATAGGTTATCATTATGACATTTTTGAGAGCAAAAAGTGTATGATTAATATTTACACCAAGACAACAGGGTTATGGCTACAAAGGGATCCTTATGATGATGGAAGAGTTCTGTATCTTGATTGTGGTGATGGTTATGTCAATTTACGTGTGATAAAATTGCATAAAACCACACACACACACACACACACACACACACAAGTGCATGTAAGACTGGTGAAGTCTGAATAAGCTCGGTGAACTCTGTCACAGTGCCAGATTTAGATACTGTATTGTGGTATTTAGATATTATATTGTGATTGTACAAGATGTTAAACCATTGGGAGACATCAGGTAAAGGTACCTGTGATCTTCCTGGACATTTGAACTTCCTGTGAATTTATAATGATTTCAAAATACAAACTTACTTTTAAAATGTGAGTTACATAGTCCAGCCTATACTCAAGGGGAATGGATTACATAAGCACATGAATTCCAGGAGGCAAGGATCATTTGAGGCATGCTAGAGGCTGCCTATCACAACTTGGGTGTATATAAACACCGTAAACTTAATTTACCAGAAAGCAAATTCCTGGTCTTACCCACGCCAAAACTTGGTCATTTTTCAGACTCTATCTGAACAGAACATTCTTTTAACCTAGCAGTGGCTTAGGCCAAAATCCCAGGAGTTAGCCTTGACTTCTGTCTTTCTGCTGTGTTCCACATTCTCTCTGTAAACAAATTCTCTTGGCTCTACTTTTAATACATATCAAGAATTTAGCCACTTATTACCTTTTCCACTGCTACTTCTATCTTTCAAGCCCTTGTCATCTCTTGCCCGGATTATTGCGAAAGTCCCCTAATGGTCTCCATTTCTTTCCTTGCCCTTCACTGTTCTCAGCGCAGCCTCCAAAATGATCCTATTAAAATGTAAATTAGATTACCTTACTCTTCTGCTAAGAACCTTCCTATGGCCTGCCATTTCACTCGAGGATAAACCTACATGATCTCTTGATCTGGCAGTTCCCTTATATCATACTTCATTGTAGGTGCACTATTCTTACTGTTTCTCAAACACACCAGGCATGCTTTTATCTTTGGACTTTGTACTGCCTGTTCCTACTTCCAAGGAAGACATTTCCCACAAATGTTCACACAGCTCACTTTCTTATCTTATTCAAGTCTATTCAAATGCCACCTGCCTAGTAAGGGCTCCCTGACCAACCTGTTCTATGTCTCAACCCATACCCAGCAGCATTTTCTTTGTCCCCTTCCTTGCTTTTACTCTAAAGCACTTGACATCATCTTACAAAGTAAGATGATAATTTGTATGATAAAATATATATTTTTTAATTTATTATAATTTTGTGTCTAGTTTCTTGATAGGAATTAATGCTCTATTAGGTTAGGGATTTTTGTTTACTTTGTACACTTCTGTATCTACTGATGACATTTAAAATCATTGATAGTAAGTTAAAGATACTGACCAATCTCAACAGATGCCAGCTGTTAATAATTTGAATGGCTGTACCCATACATACCACCTGAAAACTAGCCCTAGCTGAATTTCCTACAGAAGTGCCTGACACTTGGTATCCATTAAATAAATAAATATCTGTTGAGTGAATTAATACCACACATGTGGTTTAATGTCCTACTTTACCTGCTTAACACTTCTTAAGCATTCTCCAGTAGAATTAATTTTTTTTTTTTTTTTTTTTTTTTTTTTTTTTTTTTTTTTTAGAGACATGGTTTTGCTTTTGTTGCCCAAGCTGGAGTGCAGTGGCACGATCTCGGCTCATTGCAATCTCCGCCTCCTGGGTTCAAGCGATTCTCCTGCCTCAGCCTCCCGAGTACCTAGGATTACAGATGTCTGCTACCATGCCCAGCTCATTTTTTTGTATTTTTAATAGAGATGGGGTTTCACCATGTTGGCCAGGCTGGTCTCAAACTCGTGACCTTATGTGATCCACCCACCTTAGCCTCCCAAAGTGCTGGGATTACAGGTGTGAGCCACCGCACCTGACTGACTTAAGTGTTCTTATAAATATTCTCTTAAAATACTACATAATTTGCATTGCATAAATGCATCATAATTTTAACTTTCTTTAAACTTGATTATTTAACTTGCTTGCAGTTTTGCACCACTATGAATACTTCTGTGAAAAATATTTTGTATTTAAATATCTAACCATATTTAGCAAACAAAAAATGTTTTTCAAATTTTGGTTTTTAATAAAGCAATTTTTTTTTGAGACAGAGTCTTGCTCTATTGCCCTGGTTGAAGTGCAGTGCTGTGATCTTGGCTCACTGCAACCTCTGCCTCCTGGGTTCAAGCGATTCTCCTGCTTCAACCTCCCAAGTAGTTGGGATTACAGGCACCTGCCACCAAGCCTGGCTAATTTTTGTGTTTTCAGTAGAGACAGGTTTCACTGTGTTGGCCAGAGTGGTCTCAAATTCCTGACCTCAAGTGATCCACCTGCCTCGGCCTCCCCAAGTGTTGGGATTACAGACATGAGTCACCACACCTGGCCAATAAAGCACATATTTTAAAAAGCCAAATGATTCTATAAGGTTGTAATAAAAAATGGCGGTTTGCTTCCTTATCTACCATTCCTTATTTCTACTTCACAGAAAAAAATCACTTTCAACTTATTTAACTCTTCTATGTCTGCATTTATATGTCTAAATAAAAAGCTCATTTTTTGATGTGTCATTTTTAGTTATTATTAATTGACTTCCTACTATGAAGATTTAGCTTTCTCACCTTTTTGTTCGATGTTTAGTATTTATATCATTATTGGTAAATATTCACAGATGACCATATAGTATTCAGACATCTCAGCAAGAATTCTATTTTCTATCATGAACCAGTTAATATAAAAACACATAAATATAAAACTAAAGCAAAAATGTAAGGAGGTTGGGCACAGTGGCTTACACCTGTAATCTCAGCACTTTGGGAGGCTGAAGAGGGTGGATGACTTGAGGACAGGAGTTCAAGACCAGCCTGGAGAACATGGCAAAACCCCATCGCTACTAAAAATACAAAAATTAGCCGGACATGGTGGCATGTGCCTGTAATTCCAGCTACTAGGGAGGCTGAGGCAGGAGGATTGCTTGAACCTGGAAGGCAGAGGTTGCAGCAACATGGAGCCACTGTACTCTAGCCTGGGAGACAGAACGAGACCCTGTCTCAAAAAGAAAAAAAGAAAAAGAAAAAGTAAGGAAAGGTTACATACTCTAATGATATATATGTATGTATACACTTTTTACTCTATTTAATATTTTTTAAAACTAATGCTAGTTGTGACCCTCTAACCATGTTTGGAGTCAGTTCTCCCGTGGGTTTTTTTTGTTTTGTAGAGTCACTAACAGCCTTTGTTCCAAATTATGTTTCAAAGGATGTTTGCTTAGTGAATTCCTTGGAAGATAGAGCTAGCATCTACTTTTAAATGAGATGTTTACTGTCTAACGTGATAAAAATGTCTTCCTCTGAGGCAAAGTTTGGGCAGCTTTGCTTGTAGCATATTTTAAAAGATTTGGGTCCGTTACCCTTGGAGTTCTTTAGAGGTGATGTAAACCCACTATGTTTGCAGTATCTCCTTGAGCCCCTCCTCACTGCCCCCATGGGACTTGGGGAGTGAAGGGAACCCATGCAAGCATAAAGTTTATACTGGTTCCTGTGCCTGAGTTAAGTCTTTTGTCCTTGACCTAGGATTCTTGTATCTTTTGCCAACATGCATGAAACTGTAGCAAGCTTTTTTTTTTTTTTTTTTGGTTTACAAGTAGGGTAAAAAATCTCAGACCCTTGACAGTGCTTGAAAGAACAGATTTCCTTTTTTTCTCTAAATAGTTTGTCTTTTTCAGGATTATTGTCTAGATTTTTAGTTTGTTTGTATATTCTGTATCTATTACTAATACATACATATAGTCTCTATTAGGCATATACATTTCCTGTTAATACATTCAAGTACATTAGGTAACCTAAAATTATTACCTTTTTCTTTTATAGAATCTGGACCAGTTTCTCTGTAGGACTGCAACACATTACTGGTCTTGGAACCTACCTTCATTTTGTGGGTTCCTTTAGTTTCTTCTCTATTGAATCCCCTGTTTTCTGGATTCAGTGTTTCTCCTTCTTAATTTACTCTTTCCTTTTGATGGAGCACATTCTCTAATAATTTCCTGAGAAAGGATGCATGAGGGATAAATTTTTTAAGAGTGTGCATTATTTCTTCAAGATAGATTATCCAAGAGCAGAGTAATTGAATAGCAGTATGACTATTTGAATTCAGATTCCTGGACTCAGTTCCAGTATTACTGAAGCAGAATGTTTGACAAAAGTAGCTGAAATCTTAAACTTTTTAAAATTAAAATTATCTTTAAAAATTTACAAGTTTATTAAAATCATAATGAGATATCATGTCCTACCAATAGAATGACTAAAATGAAAAAATACTAATATACCAAATGTTGACAGGATGTGGAGAAATTGAATCTTTCATATATTGCTGTTAGGAGTGTAAAATGGTACAGCTACTTTGGAACACTGTCAGTTTATTATAAAGTTAAATTTATACTTACCATATAACCCAGCTATTGCACTCCTGGATCTTTATCTCAGAAAAATAACAATTTATCACAAATCAGGTACATAAATGATCATAGCAGCTTTATTCATAATTGTCCCAAACTAGAAAGAAGCCAGATTTAGCAGGTCAATGGATAAATGTCCACACAATAGAATATTACTCAACAATAAAAGGAAACAACCTATTGATACACCCATGACTCAGATGGGTTTCAAGGGCATGACGCAGAAGCCATTCTCAAAGCGTTAAATTTATGTGATTCCATTTTTATATAAGTCCCAAAGTGACAAAATTATAGTGATAGAGAACAAAGCAGTGGTTGCTTGGGAGTTAGGTTTGGGAGTAGGCTATGACTATTGAAAAGTAACACGGGGGAATTTCTTTATAGTGAACCGTTCTGTATTCCCATTACGGTGATATTAAAATGTCACAGACTTATATGCCGGGGAGGAGGGAAGGAGGGAAGGAGGGAATGGAGGGAGGGAGGGAAGGAAAGAATGTAAGAAGGAAGGGATGAAAGAAAAGAGAGAGGGAGGGACAGAAGGAAAGGAAGAAGGGAGAGGGAGGGAGAAAGATAAGGAAGAATAGAGAGAGGGGAAAAGGGTGCATATAAAAATGGGTGAAATCCAAATACATTCTATATCTTTTGAGTTAAATAGCATTGTACCAATGTCAGTTTTCTGGTTTGGGCAATGTACTATGGTACATATACAATAAGATATTGTGAGAAGTTGGATTATCATTGGGAGAAGGATAAGATATTATCTTTGGGAAAAGAAAGCTGCACTGGAGTTCTCTGTACTGTTTTTGCAAGTTCTGGTGGGCCTTGAATTATTTTGAAATAAGTTATTTTAAAATTATACATATCCATTGTGGCCAGTGAGAAAAGTGCTGAGATACATAACAAAACCTAATGATGTTCCCCCTTTCCCTCTCGGTGTTCCTAGAGCTGCCTAATTAACCTTGATTAGGAATTACAGTCATGGATATATCTGCCTTTTACCTAAGTTTAGTGTAATGAATTCAATATTGTACCAATTAGTTTGACATTTATCATGAGATTTTTTATTTATTTTCAAAATTTAAAATTTCACTTTGATAGGTCCAGCATATGGGTCATCTCTGAGTCCGGTTTTGTGATTTGTCTTTTGACATTTTATTTTGTTTTGTTTTGTTTTGTGTTTGCTTTTTGTGTGTCTCATAATTTTTCATTGAATGCTGGATATTATGAATAGAACAGTGCTTCTCCTATCAGGTCAGTAGTGTCAGCATTGAGTTGATCTACTCTAGAGTTGAAATAGATTTGGGTTTTGTTGTTGCTGTGGTTACTGTCAGCATGTTACAGGTTTCAAATGGCTCTAGCTGTAGGAGGCTGTTGCTGTATGTTCAGAATGGAAGCCCAGATGCTAGATTTTTCTCAGTGTTCATGCCCCATTATTGCTTTTCAATTATCTCAATATGCTTGCATCTCAAAGGTGTCTCATGCTACACTCTTGCCCTTCTCCCAGCGGTAGAATGCTATTTTATAGACTGGAGTTGGGGTCTGGGAGTTCTCAGCTCCAATTTTAGTCCTGTGTAGACTTTGGGTTGGGGCTTTTCTTAGAATGTCTTTCCAGTCAGCCAAGCTGACTTAGATCTGTGGCAGGTATTGTACAGGAGAGACTTTTCCTTCTCAGTTATAGAAGCTATCTAATGGTATGTTGTAGAATCCTGGGCCCAAGTCTATTGTTCCCTGCCACTCACTCAAGGATAGAGGGATTTTTTTCTTTTGTCATTCCCAAAGCACTGGGTTTTTCCTATATCCTAAAGGTTTTGCTGCCCCTCTTTTATATGGCTTTTGCTCTATTCGTAGAAGAGTCTGGGTAAGGGGTGAGGGGATTTTTCCCCTTTCCAGCACAGCAGCTGTTTTCCTCCCCTACACCCTCTGTACATCTTGCATCTCCAGGAAGCTATCTCTGGACACCTAACCTGCCCTTGATATTTCTCATGAGCACCCAGTGGAGATCTGTGTAAAAGATCCTATGAGTGAGTGCATACTTCCTTTTTGTCAGGTGTTCCCAAGAGTTCTAGGTAGGTGGTGGTTGGCCCCTCATCCTTCCATGCTCTGACCAAGGTAAGCTGGTTCATTCATTTCATTTCTCCTTGGAGGCTTGTTTCTCCTTGAAATTCAGACTGCTTCTTTGCCTTGTGAGTTTGGCTCTCTAATGGGCTCATGAAAAGTTACTATTGTACTTTATTCAGCTTTTGTTAAAGTGGCCCTTATGAGATAGTACAATTCTGTTTTATAGGTGAAGAAACTATAAAACAACAGTTAATAACTTGACCAATGTTATGGTTAGTAATAATTTGTGAATTTCAGATCTGAATCCAGGCAGTTTGGCTCAAAGGTCACATTCTTAAACATAAATGAAATTGACCTACAGTTTTGTTTTTATTTTTTTAAAACTACATCAGGCATTTATTGTATTAATGTATAAATATGTATGTTAATATATGACAACCCCCAAAAACAAATCCCATATGCATTAGCTGTCCTTTCCCATTTCCTCCAGCATTCCTTCTCCAGCCTCAAGCAACCACTTCTCTGCTTTCTATCTCTATAGATTTGCCTATTCTGGAAAATATTAAATATGCCTTTCTCTCTTGATAGATTTGCCTCTTCTGGCAAATCATACAAAATGTGGCCCTTTGTAAGTGGCTTCTTTCACTTAGCATTGTTTTTAAAGTTCATCCATACTGTAGCATGTATCAGTACCTCATATCTTTTTATTGATACATAGTATTCATCATGCAGATACACCATGTTTTGTTTATCAGATCATAAGCAGATGGACATTTAGTTTGTTTCTGGTTTTGGGCTATTATGAATAATGCTGTTATGATCATTCATGTGTAATTTTTTGTTTGGACATGTTTCCATTTCTCTTGGTATATACCTAGGAGTGGAATTGGTAGATCATATAGTAACTCTATATTTAGCATCTTGAGGAATTGTCAAATTATTTTCCTAGGTGGCTGCACCATTTTACATGCTATGCAATAATATATGACATTTCCAAATTTTCCACATTCTGACCAACACTTTTTATTGAAGCCTTTCTAAAGTGGGTGTGAGGTGGTATCTCCTTGTAGCCTTGATTTCCATTTTTCTAATGACTAGTAAATAAAGAGATCTTTTCATATGCTGGCTGACTATTTTTACATTTTCTTTAGAAATATGCCTGTTCTGATAGTTTGCCCATTTTTGAATTGGGTTACTTGTCTTTTCTTTGTTGAATTATAAGATTTATATATTCTAGATATAAGTTCCTTGCCAGATACATGATTTGTAAATAATTTTCCCATTATATGGGGTTTTTTTTTCTTTTCACATTTTTGATGGTATACTTTAAAACACAAAAGTTTTAAATTTTTATTAAGTCCAGCTTATCTGTTTTTTAGTTGTTGCTTGGGATTTTGGTTTCGACCTAAGAAAGCTGTGCCTAACTGAAGGACCCAAAAATCTGCAGTTATGTTTTTCCTCCTAGGAGTTTTGTAGTTTTAGCTTTAACATTTAGATTTCTGAACAATTTTCAGTTACTTTTGTATGTTGTGTGATGAGGTAGGGATCCAAATTTATTCTTTTGCATATGAACAGCCAGTTGTCTCGAGACCATTTGTTGAAAATACTATTTTTATCCCCGTTGAATTGTCTTGTCACCCCTCTCAAAACCATAAATATGAGGTTGAGTTCTGGACTCTCGATTCTCTTCCACTTATCTGTATGTCTGTCCTTATACTATTACCATAATATCTTGATTACTGTAGCTTTGTAGTAGGCATTACATCAAGACCTGTGAGTCGTGCAAATTTGTTCTTTTTCAAGATTGCTTTGGCTATATCAGTTTTTATATTAGGATTACTAGCTTAATGAATGATATAAATTTCTACCTTTCACTGTGGTCTTGTTTAAATTGCATTAGAATGATCTTGGCTTAAGTAATAAATAGGATACGTTTTTTAAGTCATATAGTCTTAATGCCTTTTTATACAGTGAATTTTAAATTACTTTTTCAGTTGTTTCAATATATACATCTAGTTTTCTCCTTAAGTCAACTTTAGTGGCTTGTATATTTCGCTAGGAAAATACCTTCTTTCCTTTGACTACCAGATTTGGTACCACAGAAAGGTAAATAATTCTGTTATTTTATAATCTCTTTTAGTTCTCTATATTACTATCTCATCTTTATTATAGCAACTTATTTTTCCTTTTCCTTAGTGTGTAAATGATTGTACATTGGGAAATACAATATCAGGAAATAGTTTGAAAAGGAAGAGAATGATATCAGATCTTGTACAGGTTGGATTGATACCATGGAAATGTATGGGAATATTCAGAGGTCAGATTTAGAAGAAGAAGAGAAATAAAAAGAAGAAACAATAGTGAATTCCAACATTTAAGTGGTACACAAAAATAAGTGGTTCATGAAGGAGACTAAAAAGTAATAGAAAGATAGGAGGATAACCAACAGACTGTGTTATCACACAATTCAGAATAGAATAAAATTTCATGGAGTGGTTCAGTGTCAAATGCTGCAAACAAAAAATATAAAGTGTCCATTTGATGTGGCATATTAAGGCAGTGGTAGCTTTGTCATTGCAATTTCTGTTCATTGGTGGTAGTTGAAGCCTTGACTCTTGTAAATGGAAAGTTTAAAAGTAGAAAAATGTAAATTATTTTTTGAGGCACTCAGTTATTAAGTAAAAGTGGGAAGGTTAGTGTATAATGTGTATGTAATGCTGAGGAAGATTTATTTTAAAGAATGAAGAGTGTAACAAATCTTTTTTTGTTGTTTACTCAAATTCATTTACCCATCCCTCAACCATTCTCTTTCACTAAGAAATCTGATGCATGGCCATGTAACCCAAAGCCAGCTAATGACCTTGAGCTGTATGGCTTGGTTTGAAAAGATTGTAAGTCAGATTACTCCTTCAGTAATTTGGAATTGGAATACTGAAAGGGAAGGGATCTAGTCAGTTTTGAATGTTAAACCAAATGATCATGAAGTAGGCCTGGGTCCATGTAGACAGCTATAGACTATGGGAAATCTGAAGTTATAAAGCAGCCAGTTGGAAAAGAGGAGAGAAAGGAGTCAGTATATAAAGAAAACACCAATTTTTGAACAAGGGAGATGGGGAGAAATTCTGCCTTGGTTTCTAACAGCGTTCTGTTCCCTTGCCAGCCTTTGTTTTCTACGTAATAATTTTTTTCTCAAGAGAATGTCTTTCTTTACAAGCAAGACTGTCAGGTAGACCAGATTTACAGTCTTTGCATACCAAATGTGGAATTGCTCTAACAGCATTCATTATGTGCTGTCTAAAACGAACAACTACAGTGAAAGGTGGTTCCATGGATTATAGCACCAGGTATAGTCAAATCATTATAGCCTATGCAGGTTCATGAGGTCCATCAAGACACAGTAAAAACTGATGAGATGCAGATGAAACAGCTGTGAACTGTTACCTCTGCCATGAAAGGAATACTGACTTACTGTGAGAAATTTCTGTGGAGATTATTTATGACAAATGTAAATGTAATACTTATGATACTTGCATATAATTTCTTCTAACTGGTTACTAATGATGTTTTCCTAATTGTGAGTTTCATAGTCAGTGTTGTTTTAGGAATTTGATACTTTATTTTGATAAGTAATGATGGAAATATAAAATTACATTACAAGCTTCCCTACAGGAACCGTTTTATACATTTTGTAATATGCCACCAACTTTAAAAAATGAATACTTGAGGCCGGGCGCGGTGGCTCAAGCCTGTAATCCCAGCACTTTGGGAGGCCGAGACGGGTGGATCACGAGGTCAGGAGGTCGAGACCATCCTGGTCTACACGGTGAAACCCCGTCTCTACTAAAACATACAAAAAAACTAGCCGGGCGAGATGGCGGGTGCCTGTAGTCCCAGCTACTCGGGAGGCTGAGGCAGGAGAATGGCGTAAACCCGGGAGGCGGAGCTTGCAGTGAGCCGAGATCGCGCCACTGCACTCCAGCCTGGGTGACAGAGCAAGACTCCGTCTCAAAAAAAAAAAAAAAAAAAAAAAAAAAATGAATACTTGAATGAAGCCATAAATTTTTAGTAAGAGACTGAATTTTAGGCCCAACAGGCAGACATATCAGTATGTTAACTGACTTTGGATAGATCCTGGAATGCTTTTCCAACCTTTGTGTCACTTGGTCTTTGTACCTGGCATTTTCTGTAATGGAAACGCTCTATATTGTCTATTCCCTTACTTTGTTCAGCTAATATTTACTTATCCTTTTTTCAGTTTGGCCACAGTACTTCTGGGAGAGGAATTTGGGTGGTAGAATGAAATTGTTTTAATAAGAAAATGTTCACTGACCTGGAAAAAAATCGAATATGTAAGACTCTCGGTGTTGCCAGGCCTTCCTCCTAGGCCTTTCCTATCTCTGCCCACATCAATAGTATAGGTACCTTCATTACTAGCTTCCTGCTTACCTTCTACTCTCATTGGTGGTGGTGGAAGCCTTGACTCTTGTAAATGTAAAGTTTAAAAGTAGAAAAATGTAAATTATTTTCTGAGGCGCTCATCATCTTCTCCCTTCTTTTTCTAACCTATTGACTTTTGGTATTACAATGGCCAAGAGGGTGTAGAAGAGCAGGTGTCTGTGATATATTTTTGGGAACAATGTCCTGGGCAGAGGTCAGGTTAGGTAATGAATATAGGTTAATGGTTCTTTACAAAGGCATGTATTTGAATAATCAAAAAATGTTTCGAAAATAATAAAATCTGGCCCAACCCAAAGTCTACTGAATTGGATTTTTTTTTTTCAAAACAGGGTCTCCTTCTGTCACCCAGGCTGGAGTGCAGTGGTGCAGTTGTAGCTCACTGCAGCCCTGGTCTTCCAGGCTCAATGGATCCTCCCTCCTCAGCCTCCTAAGTAGCTGACACTACAAGCACACACTTCCATGCCCTGGTAATTTTTTTTTTTTTTTTCGTTTTTAGTAGAGATGAGATCTCACTATTTTGCCCAGCCTGGTCTGGAACTCCTGAGCTTAAGCTGTCTTCTCAGCTCAGCCTCCCAAGGTGCTGGGATTATAGATATGAGCCACTGTACCTAACCTGAATTAGAATATCTTACTCTGAATTTGAAAACTTGCCTAGTGTAGACTCTGTGTTTGGAAGGTAAAGTAAGGACAAAATAGTTTCTCAACCTTCTTTTAGGCCTGTGAATTTTTTGTTCTTAAGTTGATACCAATTGTGCTTTAAAATTTTAGTTTTGTTTGATTTTCCAGTTGATTTCTATATTAGGATGATGTCAGTATTTTGGTAGCATTATCAGTTTTATGTCTTTTTTAGTGCTTTATTGGTATTTTAGGGGGAAGAATTGGTTGAGGCTACATGGTGAATGCTGGTCAAATGAAATTTGGCATTCCTTGATTTTTAACTATTTCCAGTAATTGAATTCTATGGAAAGTTGTGCCCTAAAGTGATTTGGAATAAGTGACATATTAAATTCTTTGATGAATTGCAATATAGTAATACTGTGAAAGGCATAGCATAAAGTCCAGATTGGTTGCTTGAAATACTATGAAATTTAATTAGTTAGATGTTAAAAATTAAGCATTCTTTCTAAACTAAAAATACATTATTAATAAATAAACTTACTATTGTGAAATGGAATTAATTTACTTTACTAAGTAAGTATTTCTGCTTTGAAACATGATATGGAAAGTAGTTGAGACCTTCATTAGAGATTACATAAAATTCTCAGTAAAAGTAGTTGCAGTTACCAATGTAGTTTTCGTACCAAACTAATCTTTATTCTAATATTTTTGACCTGAGTGTTGATATTCAGACATACAGTTTTTACCAGTTCATCCAAAGAACTTTAGCATATATAGTTCTTTTTTAAAAAATAATATTCACAGACTGACATAGATATGTCCTCTACAACAAAATGACTTTATTGTGTTGTTCAGTGTTGGTTAGTTTTTCTGTTATGTTGATGCATTAAAACACATATTAAATTTTATCATTAATTCAGTGCCTGTTCTCTCATCAAATCCCCTTAATTACAAATTGACTCCAAGGATTAGACAGCATGGATTTTAATTTTAACTGAAACAAAAAAAGGCATCTTGGAAAATCACTCTTGCCTACTGACTCATAGACACATTTTATAGATCCTATAATTTATTACTTAGTATTTAAAATTCGATACAAAAAGCATTATTTCCAACATTTTTATTCTTTTGTATTTATATTAATTTTTTTAAAGAATATATTTCACAGTCTTGAAAAAAATTTCGTGTATTTTCAGATGAATGTCAACCTCTGGGAGTTTTGATAACTTACAGCCTTTTCTTTAGAAAATGTTAGCTTTGAATTATGTACAACCATAATTGTATCTAAATGGCATTTATAGTATCTTTTATTTGTATGTTCTTAATAATTTCACAAAATCATGCAGCGTAGTTTTATATATTCCATGCAAGTGTTTTCAGTGTAATCCAGTATCTTGTTTCAGGTATTATTTGTGATTTATGACTATTTAATCTTCATTTTCTTTTGATACTTGCTATTTGAGGTTTAAGTCCACAGTCATTTTTGTGTATTTTATTCTCAAGTTATATCAGAGTTTTTGTCCTTCTTTCTTAAAAGTGACAATTTTTTATAATGAATTTTATTACATAAATTATTTATTTTAAATACTAGAAAGACTATTATTTTTACTAGAAAAGGAGGATAGTGAAATTAAGTCATGATCACAGCCATCAAAAAAGTGCATTTGTCCATTGTATTTTTGCTCCATTATATGATGGTCAGGCTTTAAGTCTGAGGTGCCTCTTTTAAAAATTTACTTACTGTAATAGTTGCTGGAATCTTATTTGTGTTAGTCATTTACTGGTTTTTATCCAGATTTACAAGTTTTCAGATAAGTACTTTACTTTTAGAAAGACCAAGAAAGAATTACCAACAAAACTTGAGTATTCTAAGATATATTATCATTTGTTTTTAATAAATTTTGCTGTGTTAATTACCTTCACCTTTTGAGAGGTTATAAAATGTAAGTAGGAACCTTTTTTCTAATTAAGTAAATGTTGTATATCTTATATTTTTGTGAATTTGATTTTTAAATGACATTCCTTTACTGGCTTTTGTTGCTGTTGCTGTTAAACTGGATTTTTATATACTGAAAGATATTTAACGTACAAATGAACTCAGTTCATCATGGCAGAGGAAGAAATTCATTGCCTAGAAACAGATGGTTTATGTACTATTAGATGGCAACGTAAATCAACAAAAGAAAGGAAGTTAACTTCTAATACTGACACACTACCCTTTCCTTGCTCTTTTGTGCCCATAGATATCATGCATATGTTATAATACCACAGTACAGTGGACTCTGTCAAACTTAATTCTAAATGTCTTAACTTCGTTGGTTTGTCACAACATTATTATTTTGTCTCAGTACTATATAATGTCGTTCACATTTGAGATGAAACAATGCATGGATGGATCTGAACAAGATGGCAAAAGTTTACTTTTATTTATTGTTGATTGCTTCTATTTAGACAAATGTTGTGTAGCTCTGATATTAGTTCTTCACAATTTTAAAAAGGTAATAGAAAATGATAAAATATCTGAGGAAACTTTGGGAAAAATATAGCTACTGATATAAAATTGTCATTCAGTTTTATTTTCATTCCTATTCATTAATTTTATTTTATTATTTAAAAAGGCCGATATCTCTTTATTAAAAACTACTAGTTTTTTTATTGAAAATAGTCAAATATACAAATACGTGCGATTTCAGAGAGCAGTTCTTACATGGATTGCACAAAGGAATTATTTGTGAAATTCTGAGGGTAGGACTAAACCTCTCAAAATAACCTCCAAGATTAATTTGGGAACTGGTTGATAATTACTTGGCCATTCCCTTTACAGTACCTGTTTCTTGATGTGCATGGTAAAATATAAAGAATTAATTTTTCTTTAGTTCTTGTATTTACTAGTTAGGTAGTAGCTTATCAATTTCTAATGAACTTTATCCCTATTTTTTAAAGGGCAATTTTATACAATTGTAAGTAATAGATTGATATTTCAGCGTTTGAAAGTTGATGCCATTTATGAGTTGATTCCAAAAACCTGAGTTCCATGTTTTGTAACAGTTTGGGAATTATTTTACTTTCCATTTTCTATTTTTCTCTGTAAATGATTTCTACTCCTATTTAGGTACCTATTAGCATACAGTTCTCTAAAAGAGAATTACATATTTCAGTTAACGCTCTGCATTTTTCTGAGTTGTACGTTAAACCTTACAAGAAAAAATCAGATATTTTCTGTAAAAACTATACGATAGAAGAAACAATCTAAATATGCTCAAACAAAAGATTTTGCTTTAAGAAACTAAACAAACTGCTATAAAATATGGTGGAAGAGGGAGGGCATGTAAGTTTCGGGTGGTGGAAATTTTTAAAGAAATTCCACTTTTTATCTTATGCAATTAATATTTAATTGGCTACATTTAAAAGTAGTGAAAAAGTGATCTATTTGCTGGAGATTTACAGAACAACACTTTAAGCTCTTACTTATTCTGAGGTGTTGAAAGGTGAAACATTTGACATTTTCTTTTTGGGTATTGCTTTAAAAAACAGAGGGCGGGAGAGAGGCGTTGCCACATCAGAGTTAAGGGTGTTTGTGGTTGTCCGTGACAGCAGCTCTAGTTTTAAAACACCTGTGTTTACTTTCCAGCTTTTCAGAATCTGCCTGAAAGTGGCCTAAGAATGGCACAGGCCTTCAGGATGGCTGCTTTTTTTATAGTACAGAAAAAGAACTAAACTTGACACTTTTATTTTCTGTTGCAAGCATTTGGTTCTTTTCTTTTCTTTTCTTTTCTTTTCTTTTATACATTTTATCCCTATACGTTCTTATATATATCTGTAAGATAATGCATGATTTATATAATCTATACATTATACTATAACATAACCATTTTTTTAAAAAAAGATTTCTTCTCAGCCTTTTGTTCACTGACTAGAAAAAGATGAAAAACTGCTTTTTACTGTGCAAATGTTTTTTTTTCTTTCTTAACTGAAAGAAGTTTGTGAAAAATAAAAATTGATATACCATTTTAGAGAGAAACAAAAGAAAACTGCATGAACCAAAGTGGCCTAACATATAGCTTTGTTAATTTTTTATCCTTTAGTAGACACTTCTCAAGTCTTCTTTTTGTATCTTTTGCTTTATAGGAGTGGTTTTTAGAAATATTTTTATAAACCTACAAATGTAATTTTCCCTTTAGGTTTATTTATGTCTTATTTAGTGGTTTGGAAATAGGTTGAGTTTCAGCCTACCTGTAATCTCTTAGCTGGTCATTGTTTCCAATTTATATACTTGTACTTTTTAAATAATTATATGGTACATTTTTTATTATTTTATGACATTCATATGACACTGAAATATTATATAAACTTTATTCTCAATTTAAAATGTTCCTAGCTATGATATTTTAGTTTAATAAAATTGAGGTTATTTATTTGTTTCAGTATTTATTTTCAAACCTCTTTAATTCTTTAGTACAGTAGACATAGCCAGATGTCATATATTCTGTGATGCATTCCTTCTACATGCAAATTCTTGATTACAGTAGCAGACATTTCCGTGAGATTACAGTTTATGTCAAGCCTGATTGATGTATAAAAGGAATAATTCTATCTTTTGACAATACATTGATCTTATTTCTCCATGTAACTGGATTTTTAAACACTTTTTTTGTAGTTCAAACCCTTTTGAGAAGCCAATGCAAATATTGAGTCTTCTCCCTAAAAAAATACAAATGTACAGAAATTTGCATATAGCTTCAAGGAGTTTTTGTCCTTCCCAAGCTCACTGATGAGCTCTAGGTTAAGAACCTGTATTCTAGGTCTTATTTTATTTGGATAATTGTTAATTGTTCAGATAGTTGCTTAGACAGTTAATATAGTAGATCACAGAGAAATCACTGAGTCAAATACAGAATTAAGTGCTTAGTTAATATGTCACCATGTTAGGTGTTAAAAGGCATAAAACAATAATTGACCTTACTAGCTTTAAATGTAAATAGTATTTTAACAATATAGTTCTTACTCCATAATGGCTACACATATATCTGTGTTATAATCCCAGCTTTTCAGTGGATTTGAAATACAAATTATAGTTATCTCATTTTTCCCAACAGAGCCAATTGATAATATGCCTATTATCTATTATACCTATTATCTCAAAATAAATTCAACAAGTATCATTGCATAAAAGCTGTAAAAATAATATTCAATAATATTCCATTCAAAAACCATAAGTTCGGTGTTGATATCCAATTAGGTGAAGAATGATCAGCTGCAGACAGTACCTTAAAGGAATTATAAATGTGTATTACCTAGAAGATAATGAAACCATAAGAAAAATAACTAAAAACTGAATTTTTAAAATATGAAAGTATTTGGGAAACATTTTTTAATATAAGGAAAGTGGTAAATTTATATTAAATGGCATAAATTACATAAAAGTAACTAGAATATATTAATAAGGATTTATAATAGTTTTTTATTGTATATACTTTAACATGGATCAGAAGAATGTTTTGATCAGATTAAACCACTACTAAGAAAAAATAATTTTATTTCAAGTGTTCCATTTTCATTCTTTTCTGTGACTAGGAAGGAAGTAAAGGGGAGGAAGGATTCTCTGAGGGCTATTAGGACCTTTGTTTCCAGAACCTCAAATTGTTGAACTTAAATCATGAAACCTGATACAGTATTTCCATTGAGTGTATCAGTTTTGTCCTGGTGACAATTCCCATTTGGTAGTGCTATATACCTGTGACCTAACTTTTAGCCTAATTTATGTATATTCACTTTATTGTATTATATGAAATTTAAGATTCTCTAACAAAAATGTGATATGTGTATCTGTCTCAATTACATTTTTAACTTCCCTATTTATAAGACCATAGTTTTCTCTGTGGCAGGTTTTTTCAGTCTGGAAGCTATCAGTCTTGTTTTTAGAATGTATTTATTATAAAATATTGGGTGTTTTACAATCATGCTTCTCTAAAACTAATATTTTCCTATGTAATTCTAAAGAGAAAATGAGAAAACCTCTAAGATCCAAAAGATATATTAAAATAAATAAATAAAGGAAACTTGAGGTAGAAATTAAGATAATTGAACCAAGAGAAGGGAAAGCCAAAGATGTAACTTAAAACTGTGCAAATGTTTGATAATGCTACTTGGAAAATTATATATTATTTCTTGTCCAACTAGAAGTGTGAACCAGAAAAAAATGTTAATCAGTGATTAGGAAAAACATTATGTAATAATTCCTAAACAATATAAGAGCTTAAGAAACATCGTCAGAGTCTCATCTTAGAAAGGATGAAAAAAACTTGAGGTAATCAGCATTGTTGGAGAATTGTGGGGTTTCAACAATTATTTGTTTAAAAGAAAACTGAGACTTTAAGCACCTGTAAACCTTTTTGTTTCAACTGTTATTGACTATCTTTCAAAAATGCATTAATACATTTGCTTGCCATGGTAAATTTTGTAAATTGAATGTATTTGTATTGGATAGTATTTGCTTGTTTCAATGGTTAGAAAACCACACCCCAAACTGCTTAAGCGTAAATGAAACTTATTGTTCACATAGTTGAAAAGACCAAGGACAGGGCTAACTTCCAGAGATTATTTTTGTGTATTTATTTTTTACTTTTTTCAATTAATTTTATTGAGAGTATATTTCATCCATTTAAGGTGTACAGTCAATGCATTTTGACATATATGCCCGCCGTAATGAAGATACAGAGCATTTCTATCATCCGACCAAAAGATTTTTTTGTGCTGCCTTCCAGCCTCTATCCCCAGCCCAGCCAACCAGTCATCTGCTTTTTGGTCACAATAAATTCACTTGCATTTTCTAGAATGCAGTGCAAGTAGAGTCATATAATACCTACTCTTTTGTGTCTGGCTTCTTTCAACATGATGATTTTGAGATTCATCCATGTCATGTGTAATAGTAGCTCATTTCTCTTTTAACTTAAGCAAATTCTTGCATAGGACCCCAAAACTTTTGTTCTATATCTGGGTTTTGTTTGCTCTCTTCTATGTATTGGCTTAACATTCATGAGGTAGAAGCTTCTGCCTTCTCAACTTCCCAGTTGAAGGCTAGAAGGAAAAAAAAGTTGTTTATCAAAAATAAAAACAGAAATTCTAGAATTGGGTCTTTTAAACTTGGATTACTGCTAGAGGTCATGTGCTTACTCATTTATCTCTAAAATGATTACTGTGACCAAGGGAGTGAAATATACTGTTTGCCTTAGGACAATCTAGGTCTGCCCCTGAGGATATGTTATGAATAAGGGAAGGATGGTTTTCTAAAATAAATTTGAAATATTTTCCTACCAGAAACACTAAAAGAGAATGAAGGGTAGTAAAAACAAAAACAGATTTCTACTGTAATAATATGTCTTCTTTATAAGACTAAAAAAATGTATGCTGGCATGTAGTAAAACAGAGTTCATTTCTATTTCTTATCTTTTCAACTCTTGAAGGAAGAAAGATAATCCCAGAGTTAATGTGTATGTGTAGATAATATTTATATATGTACATGAATATTGCATCTAATCACATGATTGATATAGAGTAGATCTCTTGTTTTCCAGCTGGATTTCCTGACATCTTGGTAATCTGATACTTTTTTTACTCTTTTTTGTGTCAATTTTTGTATTATATATTTATTGTTCTGTCTTCTGAGCCTTGATTTTGGATTCTTGAGAATCTTTTATTCATTGGAGTAGTAAGACTAGAGAGAATAAAACAGTTGAAGTGAAGAACCTGAAAGGAGAGATTATTTTTGCAGCCACTTTTATCTCGTAGGCATGTGTTGATTATCTGCAGGCAAAAAACTGAAAAATTTTGCTTTAAACCCATGGAGAGCCCTTTTTAGGTATTTAAAAAAAAAAAAAAAAAAAAGATTTTTGGTTGATATTGAGGGGAGGGAGCATTAAGCACACATCCAGTAGTGCCTTCTGGATATCTGTGACTGCACAGGTTTGGAGATTAAAAACAAACAAAAAGTCTGAAAAGCAGGATGGACCTTGCAGCTGTTTCATAAGAACTAGAGGTTGGGCATGGTGGCTGACACCTGTAATCCCAATACTTTGGGAGGCCAAGGTGGGTGGATCACCTGAGGTCACTTTGAAACCAGCTGGCCAGCAGGGTGAAACCTGTCTCCACTACAAAAAAAAAAAAAAAAAAAAAAAAAAATATATATGTGTGTGTGTGTGTGTATAATATATACACATATATATGGACTATACATATATGTGTGTGTGTGTGTATATATATATAGTCAGTATATATATTTTGTGTATATATATACAAAAAATTAGCCAGGCATGGTGGTGGGCATCTGTAATCCCAGCTACTCTGGAGGCTGAAGCAGGAGAATTGCTTGAACCCAGGAGGTGGAGGTTGCAGTGAGCCAAGTTTGCACCATTGCACTCCAGCCTGGACAACAAGAGCAAAACTCCATCTCAAGAGAAAAAAACAAAAAACAAACAAACAAAAAAACCAACTAGAGGCTAACTGACCCCCATACTCTACAGTACTTAATTACAATGATCAGCCCCACTTTATCTACCTGGCAGAGATGAAGGTTAAACCTCAAGACTAAATCATATCTGGAATGTCACATATATTATATACAATGGAAGGCATTCCATTGAAAATTTCTAGATACACAAGAAGATAAGTCCACAGGCTCAAAACAAAGAGAAATACACATTATATAAACTGACTTAAAGTTGATCCAAATATTGGCATTAGATAACAGGGGCTTTACAATAGCTATGATGAAAATATTCAAAAAGGTAGGAGAAATCAGAGACAAAATTGATGAACATATTAAGCATTCCATTATAAAATTGTTATCTCTATAAAACAATCAAATGGAAATCAAATAGAAATTCTAATAGTAATGAACACAATATCCGAAATTAGATGGGCTTAGCAGAAAACAGGATTAGTAAACTAGATAACAAATCAACAGTAAATTTTTAAATTATAGCAAAGATAAAAAGGAATTAGGGGAGAGGAGACATAGCTAAAGAGACAGTGAAACTCAAAACAGTACAATGTAGGTATAATTGGAGTCTCTGAAGGAGATGAGAAAGACACCATGACAAGCAGGAGTTGACAAGATAGTTGCCAAGATTTCTCCAAAAACTGATGGAAATTTCAAACCACAAATTCTTGAAGCTCTGAGTACACCAAGTAGGATAAGTAAAAGAAAATGACACATGGACACAACATAATTAAAGTAATAAACCCAGAGATAAGGAGAAAAATTTTAAAGGCAGACTGAGGAAAAAAAAATGTTCAAAGAACAGCATTACTGACTTCTGAATTCTCAATAGAAATAACAGAAGCCAAAAGAGATTAGAACAACGTTGTTAAAGCTCCAAAGAAAGAAAGAAAGAAAGAAAGAAAGAAAGAAAGAAAGAAAGAAAGGTCAGTGTAAAATTCTATACCTAGTTTAAATATCTTTCAAAGCAGAATGTGACATAGTGACATGTAAATGTAGTTCAGACGAACCCCAAGAGAATTAGTCACATGCAGATGGGAATTGAAAGACATAGTAAAGGGAGTTCTTAAGTCAAGTGTAAAATGATACCAAACACAAATAAAGAAATGCAAGAACGAATTCAGAGCAGCTAGAAGGATAAATGTGTTTGGAAATATTAAAATATTGACCTAATGAAGCCAAATCTTTTTTTTTTTTTTTTGAGATGGAGTCTCGCTCTGTTGCCATGCTGGAGTGCAGCAGCATGATCTCAGTTCACTGCAGCCTCCACCTTCCAGGTTCAAGCCATTCTCCTGCCTCAGCCTCCCAAGTAGCTGAGACTACAGGTGCATGTCACCATGCCCAGCTAATTTTTGTATTTTTAGTAGAAACGGGGTTTCAGCATATTGACCAGGCCGATCTCTATCTCTTGACCTTGTGATTCGTCCGCCTTGGCCTCCCAAAGTGCTGGAATTACAGGCATGAGCCACTACACCCAGCTGCTTATTCAAAATTAATAATAATGTCTTGTGCCATTTCAAATCCATGTATAAATTAAAGTCCATGAGAAAAATAACCCTTAAGCCTAGAACTGGGTAATGGACTCAAAATGTTCTAAGGTTGTAGCATTACTGGAGAAGTGATATATTTATATTAGACTGTTATAAGGCAGGAAAACAAGTTAGAATCTCTAAGATAACCATGAAAAGGACAAGAATTTGAATTTAGGAACTAATGAAGGGGGAAAGTGATATAATAGGATATACTTAAATAGTCCAAGCTAAATATTAAAATAATAAATATAATCCTGAAAAAAAGAGTAATTTGTTAAACCAAGTGGACTAAATGTTCCAGTTACTCCAATTTTGGTTTTTTTTTTTTCTTTTCAGAATTGTTTTCAGCCTGTCTATATCTACAGATTAAATCTAATTGGGCTTTTGATAGGAGAAATGACATCTTTACCATTGAGTTTTCTGATCAAGGAACAGTGTATGTGTCTCCAGTTATTTAGGTCTTCTTTGATTTATTTAATAAGCATTCTGTAGTTTTGAACATACGGATTTTGCACATTTGTTGCATTTATACCAAAGTATTTAATATTTAGCACTATTACAATGGTATTAATATTATTTTAACATTTTGCTTTCCACTTTTACATTAATAGTATCCTACAGCTTTGTTGGACTCACTTATTAGTTTTACAGTTGTTTTTTAAAGATTCCTTGGGATTTTCAATGTAATTATGTCATCTACAAATAGAGACATTTATATTTCTTTCCATTATGTATACCTTTTATTTCCTTTTCCTTCCTTATTGCATTGGCTGTAAGTTATTTAGCTATATTAAATAATAGTGATGAGAACAGACACCATTGCCTTGTTCTCTATCTTGAGGAAAAGTATTCAGTATTTTACCTTAAGTCTGTTGTTAGCTGTGATTTTTTGTAAATATCCTTTATCACTGTGAGAAAGTTTTAGGCACTGACTAGTTTGTTAAAAGTTTTTATTGTGAATAGATGTTGAACTCTGTAGAAGGATTTTTCAGCATCAGTTGGGCACAAAAGTAATTTGAACTTATGAAATCAAAAATAGATATCAATAAGTTATAGTTTATTAAAGAAATTAAAGTCTTGTGCAATTTGGCTACTTGTAGTGGGTGGAATTGTGTCCCCCAAAAATATATGTTCAAATCCTAATCCCTGTACCTCTGAAGTGACTTTGTTTGGAAATAGGATCTTTGTAAATGTAACTGAGTTAAAATAAGGTTATACTGGATTAGGGTACCACCTAATCCAATGACTGGGGTACTTATAAGAAGAGGAAAATTTGGACACAGATACAAAAGACACAGGAAAGACAGCCATGTAATGAGGCAGAGATCAATGTGTCCACAAGCCAAGAAATGTGAAAGATTAATGGTAACTACCAGAACCCAAGAGAGAGGCAGAGGAGATTCCCTCTCAGAACTTCCATAAGAAAGCAACTGTGCTGACACCTTGATTTTGAACTTCTGGCCTCCAGAAATGTGAGAGCATTTCTGTGGGTTTTAAGCCACCCAATTTGTGGTTCTTTGTTTCAGTAGCCCTAGGAAACTAATACACTGCCCTTTCTGGTAACATATTTTTGAGTTATAAAACATTCTTTCCAAAAAAATAAGCGTGTGTGTGTGTGTTTGCGTGGTTTTGTTTTGTTGCAACATACATATAACATCAAACTTGGGTAGTTCATTCTTCTTTTTCTAGGTTCCTTGTAGTGTTTTTTAGTGATCATCAAGCAGGTTTAAAGAAAAGCATGTGAATTACTTACCTTTATTGTGTTTCTAAAGTAAAGAGGACATTTTTTTGTCCTATCCTTTGAAAATATGATTTTATAGCAGGCCAACTTTTTATTTATTTACTTATTTATTTATTTTAATTTTTCCATAGATGATTGGGATACAAGTGGTATTTGGTTACATGAGTAAGTTCTTTAGTGGTGATTTGTGAAATTTCGGTGCACCCATCACCCGAGCAATATACACTGCACCCTGTTTGTAGTCTTTTACCACTCGCCCCCTTCCACCTCTCCCTACAAGTCCCAGAGTCCTTTGTATCATTCTTATTATACCTTTATGTCCTCATAGCTTAGCTTCCACTTATCAGTGAGAACATATGATGATGTTTGGTTTTCCATTCCTGAGTTACTTCACTTAGAATAATAGTCTCCAATCTCATCCAGGTTGCTGCAAATGCTGTTCATTCATTCATTTTTATGGCTGAGTGGTATTCCATCATATATATATATAACTGTGTTCTGTCATACATATATACAGATATCTCCACAGTTTCTTTATCTGCTCATTGATTAATGGGCATTTGAGTTAGTTCCATGATTTTGCAAAAATTGAATTCACAAAATTTAAGATTTTGTGTATTGTACTGCTTTAAACATGCGTATACAAGTAAATTTTTCATATGACTTCTTTTTCTCTGCGTAGATACCCAGTAGTGGGAATACTGGATTAAATGGGAACTCTACTTTTAGTTCTTTAAGGAGTTTTCACAGTGTTTTCCATAATGGCTGTACAGAGATATAGACCAATGGAACAGAACAGAGTCCTCAGAAATAATACCACACATCTACAGCCATCTGATCTTTGACAAACCTGAGAGAAACAAGAAATGGGGAAAGGATTCCCTATTTAATAAATGGTGCTGGGAAAATTGGCTAGCCATAAGTAGAAAGCTGAAACTGGATCCTTTCCTTACTCCGTATACGAAGATTAATTCAAGATGGATTAGAGACTTAAATGTTAGACCTAATACCATAAAAACCCTAGAAGAAAACCTAGGTGGTACCATTCAGGACATAGGCATGGGCAAGGACTTCATGTCTAAAACACCAAAAGCAACGGCAGCAAAAGCCAAAATCAACAAATGGGATCTAATTAAACTAAAGAGCGTCTGCACAGCAAAAGAAACTACCATCAGAGTGAACAGGCAACCTACAGAATGGGAGAAAATTTTTGCAATCTACTCATCTGACAAAGGGCTAATATCCAGAATCTACAAAGAACTCAAACAAATATACAAGAAAAAAAACAAACAACCCCATCAAAAAGTGGGGAAAGGATATGAACAGACATTTCTCAATGAAGACATTCATACAGCCAACAGACACATGAAAAAATGCTCATCATCACTGGCCATCAGAGAAATGCAAATGAAAACCACAATGAGATACCATCTCACACCAGTTAGAATGGCAATCATTAAAAAGTCAGGAAACAACAGGTGTTGGAGAGGATGTGGAGAAATAGGAACACTTTTACACTGTTGGTGGGATTGTAAACTAGTTCAACCATTATGGAAAACAGTGTGGCGATTCCTCAAGGATCTAGAACTAGATGTACCATATGACCCAGCCATCCCACTACTGGGTATATACCCAAAGGATTATAAATCATGCTGCTATAAAGACACATGCACATGTATGTTTATTGCGGCACTATTCACAATAGCAAAGACTTGGAATCAACCCAAATGTCCATCTGTGACAGACTGGATTAAGAAAATGTGGCACATATACACCATGGGATACTATGCAGTCATAAAAAAGGATGAGTTTGCATCCTTTGTAGGGACATGGATGTAGCTGGAAACCATCATTCTTAGCAAACTATCACAAGAAGAGAAAACCAAACACCGCATGTTCTCACTCATAGATGGGAACTGAACAATGAACTCACTTGGACTCAGGAAGGGGAACATCACACACTGGGGCCTATCATGGGGAGGGGGGAGCGGGGAGGGATTGCATTGGGAGTTATACCTGATATAAATGATGAATTGATGGGTGCTGCCGAGTTGATGGGTGCAGCACACCAACATGGCACAAGTATACATATGTAACAAACCTGCACGCTATGCACATGTACCCTAGAACTTAAAGTATAAAAAAAAAAAAAAAAAAAAAAAAAAAAAACTAGTTTACATTCCTACCAGCAGTGTAGAAGTGTTCCCTGATCACTGCATCCATGCCATCATCTTTTGATTTTTGGATTATGGCTATTCTTGCAGTAGTCAGGTGGTATCGCATTGTGGTTTTGATTTTCATTTCCTTGATCATTAGTTATGTTGAGGATTTTTTTCATGTTTGTTGGCCATTTGTATATCTTGTTTTGGAAATTGTCTATTCATGTCCTTAATCCACTTTTTGATGGGATTTTTTTTTTTTTTCTTACTGATTTGTTTGAGCTCATTGTAGATTCTGGATATTAGTCCTCTCTAAGATGTATAGATTGTGAAGATTTTCTCCCTCTCTGTGGGTTGTCTGTTTACTCTGCTGACCATTCCTTTTGCCGTGCAAAGCCTCTTTAATTTAATTAAGTCCTGACTATTTATTTTTGTTTTTATTGCATTTGCTTTTGGGTTCTTGGTCATGAAATCCTTGCCTAAGCCAGTATCTTTAAGGGTTTTTCTAAAGTTATCTTCCAGAATTTTTATAGTTGCAGGTCTTAGATTTAAGTCCTTAATCCATATGTAGTTGATTTTTGTATAAGGTGAGAGATGAGAATCCTGTTTCATTCACCTACATGTGCCTAGCCAATGATCCCAGCATCATTTATAGAAAAGGGTGTCCTTTCCCCACTTTTTTTTTTTTTTTTTTTTTGCTTTCTTGAAGATCAGTTGGCTATATTTGGGTTTATTTCTGGGTTCTCTCTTCTGTTCCATTGGTCTGTGTGCCTGTTTTTATACTAGTACCTTGCTGTTTTGGTGACTATAGCCTTATAGCATAGTTTGAAATCAGTTAATGCAGTGCTTCCAGATTCGTTCTTTTTGCTTAGTCTTGCTTTGGCTATGTGTGCTCTTTTTTGGTTCCATGTGAATTTTAGAATTGCTTTTTCTAATTCTGTGAAGAATGATGGTGATATTTTGATAGGGATTGCGTTGAATTTGTAGATTGCTTTTGGCAGTATGGTCATTTTCAACAATATTGATTCTACCCATCCATGAGCATGGGATGTGTTTTCATTTGTTTGTGTCGTCCATGATTTCTTTCAGCAGTGTTTTCTCGTTTTCCTTGTACAGGTCTTTCACCTCCTTGGTTAGGTATATTCCTAAATATTTTATTTATTTATTTATTTTTGCAGCTATTGTAAAAGGGGTTGAGTTCTCAATTTGATTCTCTGCGTGGTCACTGTTGGTTTATAGAAGAGCTACTAATTTGTGTACATTAATCTTGTGTCTTGAAACTTTGCTGAATTATTTTATCAGTTCTAGGAGCTTTCTGGAGGAGCCTTTAGAGTTTTCAAGTTAAACGATCATATTGTCAGCAAACAGTGACAGTTTGACTTCCTCTTTACAGATTTGAATGCCCTGAATTTCTTTCTCTTGTCTGATTGCTCTGGCTAGGACTTCCAGTACTATGTTGAAGAAGAGTGGTGAGAATGGGCATCCTTGTCTTTTTCCAGTTCTCAGAGGGAATGCTTTCAACTTTTCCCCATTCAGGATTAGGCTGGCTATGGGTTTGTCATAGATGACTTTGATTAAATAGAGGTATGTTCCTTGTATGCCAGTTTTACTGACAGTTTTAATCATAAAGGGATGCTGGATTTTGTTGAATGCTTTTTGTGCATCTATTGAGATGATCATGTGATTTTTGTTTTTAATTCTGTTTATGTGGTGTATCACATTTATTGACTTGCACATGTTAAACCATCCCTGCATCCCTGGTATGAAACCCACTTGATCATGGTAGATTATCTTTTCGATATGTTGTTGGATTCAGTTAGCTTGTATTTTGTTAAGGATTTTAGCATCTATGTTCATCAGGGATATCGGTCTGTTGTTTTCTTTTTTGGTTACGTTTTTTCCTGGTTTTGGTATTATGGTGATGCTGCCTTCACAGAATGAATTAGGGAGGGCTCCCTCTTTCCCTCTTTCTCTGTCTTGTGGAATAGTGTCAAAAAGATTGGTACCAATTCTTTGAATGTGTGGTAGAATTCTGCTGTGAATTCGTCTGGTCCTGGACTTTTTATTTTGGCAATTTTTAAATTACCATTTCAAACTCGCTTGTTATTAGTCTGTTCAGAGTATCTAGTTCTTCCTGATTTTAGGAGGGTTGTATGTTTCAAGGAATTTATCCATCTCGTCTAGGTTTTCTAATTTATGTGCATAAATGTATTCATAGTAGCCTTGAATGATCTTTTGTCTTTCAGTGGTGTCAGTTGTAATATCTCCTGTTTCATTTCTTAATGAGGTTATTTGGATTTTCTCTCTTCTTGTCTTGGTTAATCTTGCTAATTGTCTATCAATTTTTTTTTAACTTTTCAAAGAACTAGCTTTTTGTTTCACTTATCCTTCGTATTTTTTTGTTTTGTTTTGTTTCAATTTCATTTAGTTCTGCTCTGATCTTGGTTATTTCCTTTCTTCTGCTGGGTTTGGGTTTGGTTTATTCTTGTTTCTCTAGTTCCTTGAGGTATGACCTTAGAATGTCCGTTTGTGCTCTTTCAGTGTTTTTATGTAGGCATTTAGGGCTATGGACTTTCCTCTTAGCACCACCTTTGCTGTATCCCAGAGGTTTTGATAGGTTGTGTCATTATTTTCATCCAATTCGAGGAATCTTTTAGTTTTTATCTTTATTTCGTTTTTGACCCAATGCTCATTCGGGAGCAGGTTATTTAATCTCCATGTATTTGCATGGGTTTTTTGTTTGTTTTTTTCTGAGATGGAGTCTCATTCTGTTGCCCAGGCTGGAGTGCAGTGGCACGATCTCTGCTCACTGGACCCTCCACCTCCTGGATTCAAGCGATTCTCCCGCCTCAGCCTCCCAAGTGGCTGGGATTTCAGGTGCATGCTACCACGCCCAACTAATTTTTGTATTTTTGGTAGACAGGGGTTTCACTGTGTTGGCCAGGTTGGTCTCGAATTGGCTGGTCTTGAACTACTGACCTCGTGATCCACCTGCCTCAGCCTCCCAAAGTGCTGGGATTACAGGCGTGAGCCACTGCACGTGGCCTATTTGCATGATTTTGAGGGTTCCTTTTGGAGTTGATTTCCAGTTTTATTCCACTGTGGTCTGAGAGAGGGCTTGATATAATTTCAGTTTTCTTGTTGAGGCTCATTTTATGGCCTATCATATGATCTATCTTGGAGGAAGTTCCATTTACTGTTGAATAGAATATATATTCTGTGGTTGTTGGATGAAATGTTCTGTACATATCTGTTAAGTCCATTTGTTCCAAGATATGTTTTAAGTCCGTTGTTTCTTTGTTGACATTCTGTCTTGATGACCTGTCTAGTGCTGCCAGTGGAGTATTGAAGTCCCCCACTATTATTGTCTTGCTGTCCATTTCATTTGTTAGGTCTGTTAGTAATTGTTTTATAATGTTGGGATCTCCAGTGTTAGGTGCATATATATTTAGGACTGTGATATTTTCCTGTTGGACAAGGCCTTTTACCATTATATGATGTCCCTCTTTGTCTTTTAACTGTTGTTTCTTTAAAGTTTGTTTTGTCTGATAAAAGAATAGCTACCCCTGCTCACTTTGGTGTTCATTTGCATGAAATGCCTTTTTCCACCCCTTTAAGTTTATGTGAGTCCTTATGTGTTAGATGAGTCTCCTGAAGGCAGCAGATAGTTGGTTGGTGAGTTCTTATTTATTCTGTGGTTCTGTATCTTTTAAGTGGAGCATTTAGGTCATTTATATTCAGTGTTAGTATTGAGATGTGAGGTACTATTGCGTTCATCATGCTATTTGTTGCCTGGGTACCTTGGTTTTTTTTGTTTTTTGTTTTTGCTTTTTAATGAGGTTCTGTTTTGATGTGTTTCCAGGATTTGTTTCAAGATTTAGTGCTCCTTTCAGCAATTCTTGTAGTGGTGACTTGGTAGTGGCGAATTCTCTGAGCATTTGTTTATCTGAAAAAGACTGTATATTTCCTTCATATATGATGTAGCTTCGCTGGATACAAAATTCTTGGCTGATAATTGTTTTGTTTGAGGAGGCTTAAGATAGGGTCCCAATCCCTTCTAGCTTATAGGGTTTCAGCTGAGAAATCTGCTGTTAATCTGATAGGCTTTTTTTAATAGATTACCTGGTCCTTTTGTCTCACAGCTCTTAAGATTCTTTCTTTCATGTTAACTTTAGATAACCTGATGACAATGTGCCTAGGCGATGATCTTTCTGTAATGAATTTCCCAGGTGTTCCTTGTGCTTCTTGTATTTGGATGTCTAGGTCTCTAGCAGGGCTGGGGAAGTTTTCCTAAATCATTCCCCCAAATATGTTTTCCAAACTTTTAGATTTCTCTTCTTTTTCAGGCACACTAGTTATTCTTAGGTTTGGTGTTTAACATAATCCCAGCCTTCTTGGAGGCTTTGTTCATATTTTCTTATTCTTTTTTTCTTTGTCTTTATTGGATTGGGTTAATTCAAAGACCTTGTCTTCAACATCTGAATTTCTTTCTTCTACTTATTCAGTTCTGTTGCCGAGACTTTCTAGAGCAGTTTGCATTTCTGTAAGTGTGTCCATTGTTTCCTGAAGTTTTGATTGTTTTTTTCTTTGTGCTATCTATTTCCTTGAATATTTCTCCCTTCACTTCCTGTATTGTGTTCTGGATTTCCTTTCATTGGGTTTCACCTTTCTCTAGTGCCTCCCTGATTAGCTTAATAACTAACCTCCTGAATTCTTTTTCAGGTAAATCAGGGATTTCTTCTTGGTTTAGATCCATTGCTGGTGAGTTAGTATGATTTTGGCGGGGGGGTGTTAAAGAGCCTTGTTTTGTCATATTACCAGGGTAGGTTTTCTGGTTCCTTCTTATTTGGGTAAGCTCTGTCAGAGGGAAGGTCTAGGCTGAAGGCTGTTGTTCAGATTCTTTTATCCCATGGGGTGTTCCCTTGATACAGTACTGTCCCCCTTTTCCTATGGATGTGGCTTCCTGTGAGCCAAGCTGCAGTAATTGTTATCTCTTTACTGGGTCTTGCCACCCAGCAAGCCTACCCGGCTCTGGGCTGGTACTGGGGGTTGTGTGCACAGAGTCCTGTGATGTGAACTGTCTATAGGTCTCTCACCGTGGATACCAGTACCTGTTCCAGTGGAGGGGGCGGGAGGGTGCGGGGGAATGGACTCTGTGAAGGATCTTAGCTTTGGTGGTTTAATGTTCTGTTTTTGTGCTGGTTGGCCTCCTGCCAGGAGGTGGCACTTTCCAGAAAGCATCAGCTGTGGTAATATGTAGAGGAGCCAGCAGTGGTCAGAGCCCTAAAGTTCCCAAGAGTATATGTATGCCCTTTGTCTCCAACTACCAGGGTGGATAGGGAAGCGCCATCAGGTGGTGACAGGGCTAGGTATGTCTGAGCTCAGACTCTCTTTGGGTGGGGGATCAGGGCGAGGTTCCCAGGTCAATGGAGTTGTGTAGGTAGGAGCACTATGGCTGCCTCTGCTGAGTCATGCAGGTTGTCAGGAAAGTGGGGAAAGCCAAAAGTAACAGGCCTCACCCAGCTCCCATGCAATCTAAAGGGCTGTTCTCACTCCCACTGTGGCCCCTCTAACAACCTTAAGTCTGTTTCCAGGCAGTGGGTGAGCTGGGCTTAAGAACTTACCCCAGGCTACCTGCCTCTGAGCTGCTAAAGAAAAGAGCTTGGTTCTTCCCCTACCTGTGGAGTCTGCACATTGGATTCATGCCCTCCCGTGAGTTCTGGCCAGGAGGCTTCTTGCCCCATTTAAATTGATACAAAGTTCAGCTGGAGATTTCCTTCTCCCTGTGGTGTTTTCCCCTGTGCCTCTGGCTGCCCTCTCATTGGATTCCTGTGGTGCCAGGCAGGAATGGCCTCCTTGGGGACCCAGCAAGCTCCCAGGGCCCTTCTGCTGCTTCCTCTACCCCTGTATTTTGTTCAGCTCTCAAAATTGACTCAGCTCCAAGTAAGGTGGGAAACTTCTCCCACAAACTAGACCTTCAGTTTCCCCAGTGGGGTGGTCGGGGTGGTGGTCACGAGTGGATTATCTCCTTTCCCACTTCCGCAGTTGGGGCACTTGCAGTATTTGGGGTGTCTCCTGATTCCTGCAGGAGCACTCCACTTCCTTCAGAGGGTCTGTGGGTCCTCTTAGGATTCCTGGTTTGTTCTTACAGTTGTTCTGGAGCTAAAATTCGTGATGTGAGCCTCCACATGCTGCTCTGTCCATCCGAGTAGGAGCTGCAATGTAGTCCTGCCTCCCATCTGCCATGATGATCTCTCCTCTCAGGCCAACCTTTTCGTATCTTCTCTGGCCATCAACAATGATAGCCACTGTAGACACATGTCTAAGGAGACCACCTCAATTTCTATAGAATAAAGAAAAATCATTAAGCAGTTTTGCGTATTTTGGGAAAGTGAAAAGTGACCAAAAGCTTATAATATGAAAACCACAATATCACAGGTAAGCAAATCACACCCCTTCTAGCAGTGCTATGTACAAGGTATGCAGGACATTGAACTGATAAGATCTTTTCATTTTTCTTTGATATGAAGTTTATAGACTAAATGGAAACTCCCAAAATTTACCTATGTGTTATGTACCCCAGAAAAGGCAGATAAATGAGGAAAGTCTAGTTTTTATTTGGACAATATATCGATAGTCTTTTTTATGATTTCTTTGGTTTTATTTAAACCATGGAAATCAAGATGATTTTGTGAAACTTCATTTTTGAAATAAGAGTACCTAATAAGTAGGGGAACATTTGTTGTCATATTTTGACACATCACTTGATATACTATAGAAAGCATGATTGCTATTAAGTGCTGACAGAATCAGCTCTACACTGTAAGAGGCCAATGCATCTCATATGAAGATTTTCGTTTTTGTTTGTCCATGAGACAATTTAGTTGCAACCTCTGAATGAATATGTGTGTTAATAACTTCACTCAGTTTCATAGACCAATCATGGAAACCATACAATAATGTGTTTCATGTGACTCAAGGTAACACAGCAGCTGCTAGTATTGGTGCCATTTTGGGAGGAAAAATAAAACAAACCTCTGACTGATTAAAAATACTTGCCCTATGAGATTCCGTCTTCATATGTGCTTTCACATCTCCTCCAATATGTCCAATCCCAGATTCTTTTCTGTACAGTGTACAGTATAGTCTGTTTTTGTTGTTTATCTCCCTAAGCCAGTGATGCATTCTTCCATTTAATCTTCATTTTTTATGATATCTGAATCATGGTGGCATTGGAGTTGTCGTCATTCTTATTTTCATTATCTGAGCTCTTAGAAAGGATAGTGATAATATTCACAATGTTAAAAATTAAACTAGCACTCTTTTGATACAAAGCACAGTAGTTAATCCACAGAGAAAGTCAAAGATGGGTTGTTAACTTTCATATTTACCATGCACTTAAGTTGTACACTTAAGTCACATCACTAGGAGTGATGCAACAATGGATGATCCATTATTGTCAGCCATAAATTATGCTTGCTCACCTTAATGGTCAGGAAAAGCAGCAACTACAGAAAGCAGATAATCTATGCTGTGTCCATTAGACACTAACACCAGTGTTGTTTTTAGCTCTATTTTTTTGTACCACCACATGGATTTGTACATTTTCCCCCAAATGTGGTCACCTATTGCCAAAGACTGGGACTTTTTCAGTTTCCCAGAATGATTGATCACCCACTGGAAAACTCTAATATTGTATAGTGGGCTCTTGAAAGTGAAGCAAAGATTATTCTTGGTGAAGGAGGAATTGGATAAGCCTTGAAGATTTTTGCCTGGAAGAGTGGTACTATGTATGACTTGATAATATGAGAGTCAGAGGACAGTAATCTCACAGGTTTTAGTGGCATTAATTTGGACAGGTATAAGAAGATAGGAAAGACAGACGTGGAGACTATTAAAGTATTTCATGAATGAAGTAAAGAAGATTGCAGGGCAGGGGGGCCTTAAATAACAGCAATAGTAAGAGATAGGAAAGAATGTGAGGCATTTTGAAATAAGTAGCAAAACTTATTGACTCGCTCACTGGATATGGGAAATGAAGGAGATGTTTTAAGATAACTTCAAGTTTTTAAGACTGACTAATTAGAGAAAAAATGTGACTGACAAAGACAGTGAAATTGAGTTTATTTGATTTTTCTAAACAAGTAAGTTAAGTTTAGAAAATGCCTTACTTAAAGCATAAGATATATGGTTGGTATTTGAATATACTGGGACTGAAGCTTGTTGATAAGGATAGTACAAAGCCTAGTTGTCCACTCTGTGGGACCAATATAAATTCCCTATGGAGTCAATGTTATCCAAAAGGGGGACTATTTTCCACTTGTATGGAAGCAAAATAAATACAACTTTTAAACTTTTGAATGAATAATAAGCAATGGAATGAAGGTTATTTTTACTCCAACTACCTAACTCCAGGTTTTCTTAGATCTTGGAAAGAAACTACCCCTTGTTCTGTTAATGGTTGTGCCCTACAGAAACTTGCCAATCTACCTAATAAAGAAACTGCTTACTACTCACTTGTTTGCATCACTACTATTCTAAACATGCCAATTTTGAAATGTGCTCAGGGAATCCCTACCATTTGATATGAATAGCCTTTGAGAGACCATATGCAATTCAGGGAATTTGATTGGTCCATGAAGAAAGACCACGTGTACCACATAGTTGGCTCCAATTGAGTCTTTTTTATTTAAAGGAGAAGAAAATGTTAAAAAAAAAAAAAAAACAAAAATAAGACTTCTTATAGAGAACCAAAGATATTTTGAAGGAGTGATTAAAAAAAAAAGACCATTGTTTAAAAAATATAATAGGTGAGTTTAATGTCAATGATCAGGGACAAAAATATAAATAATGATTTGGAACAACAAAGGGAGAAACAGAAAAAACACAAAGAAATGGAGTGAAATGATCAGAAGCAAAACATAATTTATGGAAAATGGAGTAAGTGCAGGAGCAAAAGGAGTAAATGTCAGCGAAACCACATTCAAAGAAATAATAAAAGAAAACTCAGTTGAGCTGAAGGAAAACTTGAGTTATCAAAATGAAAGTCCATAACAATGTCTGAGTAGAATAAATAAATTACATCTTTGCTCATGTAAATTTATATACATATGCTAAATATATAGACATATCTGGGCAAAATATCTATAAACTAATGGTGAAGAGAAAATATTATACCTCTATAACATTTGTTATAAAATTTTATACAGCTGATTATTTACAAAAGAAAGAGCATCACAGCAGCATAGAATTCCTGACTTGCAATATTAGAAAACAAGACAGTGCAACTATGCTTATAAATCTTAGAGGAAAAGACTGCAATTTGAGGATACTATATCTAGCCAAAATACCATTTATAGAGGAGGGCAAAACAAAGACTTTGTGTTTATAGTCATAAGATTATGAATATACCCATTTTTTCTTCCTGTAGGAATTACTTGAAGAAGTATTATAGCTAAAGGAAAATTAAAACAGATATCCAAAGAGAATAAAACATTGTATAAGAATCAGTGGAAGGTGGTCTATCTTAAAATCTGTAGATAAATTTAAAGCAGTGATAACTTTAATTGTGATGTGTGTTAAGGAAGGGTTCTCAAAATACATTACATAAAATAAGAAAAATAAAATTATGGCATGGAACTAGTTTTAAATTATTCCAAATGCACTATAGGAGTAGGAATTATGGATAGAGGAGGTTTAAACATCTTATTTTTGCTTTAAATTTTTTCCTTTGTTGATTGGGCATATCACTTATGAGATGGTGCAAAACTGAAATTAGTGCCTTGAACATGACATTCAGTAAAGCAAAGATGATTATTTCAGTTAAGAGAAAGAATTTTCTTATTCATAGGGATATGTATGCTGGGTAAAGCTAAATAATATCTTTCTGTGATACGATTATATATCACATGATTTATTAAAATGTACTTTCTGAACAATTATTAAAGACATCTTCCTGATTTTAAAGTATGCATTTATAGTTATTATTGAAAACATTTAATGAAAGCTTACATACTACCATCCGAAACTACAGAAAGAAAAAGGAAAAAATTTGCCACCTTTTGGGGAGATAAACATACCCCAAAATGCGTATAAAATTAGATCAGTACTATAATAGATACATGCAGAAGCTAAAGTGAACTAGGAAGAAGATGTGAAAGACTTAACTGTGAGGATATTTAGGAGTCTGCCGATGAGCAAGATAGGAAAGGCATACCGAACAGTGGGCACCTGTGTTATGGATGAGACAATGCAGGTGTTTATCCCAGGTAATTAAGCCGTCCAGTGAAATTCTTAAATTGAAATGCATTGAAATTGGTGTGAAAATGAGATATCTTAGGCGCAGCCTGTTGAAAGCAGTTCTGAATGCTTGAGTCTTGTTCCAGTATTTTTAAATTCTAGATGAATTGTGGCCTAAGTATTTTTAAATTTCAAAAAGGCAGCATTTAGAAGAATTGTGTGTAGTAATCAGATGTTCATTATATATTGCCATTAATTTTTTCCAAAGGAAGGAAGATATACATATCGTGGCTTATTTTTAAACAGCAATGAGCTTAGGAACTGTGACTGTGAAACAGGTTTCACGTCTCCCTTCCCTGTTTAGGTCACCTAGGATCTAATGAGGAGACGGCAGGCCTCTTGCTTCAGTAGTAGCCATGGCTGCTCTGCCTGGTTATTTAAGATGGGTAGAATTGTTAGGCAGTAGCCACAACCTGTTCCTTTCCACAGAGGAGGAAGAAGCACGATTAGCTGTTACATTGCTTGTGTACTTTTCCAATATTCCTGCCTAGTGGGAAGGGAAAGGAGGGCTACCCAATATCAGGGTGGAAGATATTTACTGTCACTGCTACCATGCTGAAAAGTTAGATCTTTTCTTAAAATTGAAAAATCACAGAATAATTATATGGCCTAATAGAGATTTTCAAACATAAATGCTAATGTGTTGTTACTCTGTTTACACATTTTGTTAGCTTCTATATATCAGGGGATTCCCTGTAAATTCCAGAATCTTAAATATTACAAATTCTCATGGGAGGTTGGTTTTATAGAGATGGATAATTTTTTTGGTTTTGGTAATGTGCTTATCTCTCTTGGTTTGTAATTATATAAATGTTGAAATTTCTACTTTAGGAGCCATAATTACATAGAATGTGATAAGACAGGTTTCTAGCTTTCCCCCCCCCCCCCCCCCCCCCCAAATAGAGATGGAGTCTCACTGTCTTTCAGAGTCTGTTTTTGAACTCCTGGCTGCAAGCAATCCTCTCACCTTGGCCTCCTAAAGTGCTGGGAGTACAGGCATGAGCCACTGTGCCTGGCCTCTAGCTAATATTTTTTATATCAGACACCCAAAATACTTCAGTGGCAACCTACATAATACTGCTTTAGAAAGTTTGGTTCTGTTTATTGTTTTTTATTACAATCTTTCTTGATGAAATGATTTATTTACATGTTATTTAAAGTTTCTGTCCCTGTTAATTGTCGTGATGTCTAACTGAGGTGTTAAAAACTGATAAGCAGTAGGCTTTTCTATTTAATGCTGGAAGAACAAGCTGCTTGTGATGACCCAACAGGGACATGAGGAAGGTTTGTGAAAGGGGTGCATTCATCCAGCTCTAATCCTTGTTTTCAGAAAGGCAGTGTCTTTGAGTGTTCTCTAATTAGTGAATAGATATGGTTGTAAATTCTTGTAGACACCTCTTTTGTAGGACAGAGATGGTTTGCCTGGCTTGTCTAAATCTTTGTTTTACATTTCTTGTAAGTAAAAATGTAAGATGAATATTTAAAATAGGAAATATAAAAGTAATTTTAAAACATGTAATTAATGGTATTTTATCAATGTGGTCCAACATAGCATTTCTTTTTTAAATCCTCATAATTAGAAACTTGAATTTTGTATTTCAGAAAACGGTGTCTACAAAATAAAATGGTTTTATTTTTTGTTTGCTTGCTTGTTTTGCTGATTTCTTTGTATACATGAAATGTTTACTGCAATGAAATAAATTCTTTTTGGGTTTGGTAAAATTACTTCTGCCAGTCACCTAGGAAATATAAGCTAGGGAACAAGTCACTGATATTTAGTCACACCAAGAGGAAATATATTGCTTCAGTGAACTGAATATAAAACATGATCAGTGAAAACACCTGGAAATCAGAAAGAACTGATTTTAGTTATGCTTCTCTTTTTCAAAGAACTTAAGTGCTTAGCTATTATTGTTAGTGCTGGAGGAGTAAGTTGGCAGTGACATTTGAAATATGATAAATAAAAGCCTGCAGAATGTCTGCTTCTACTTGTAGCACTTGTCTGATTGCTTCTCCAGAAATTGCATAATGGAAACTGCCATAGAGTTAATGCCACTCTAATGTATCACCGTTACTTGTTTTAATAAATGCATTCTCTATTGCTTTGTAATGATAAAGATATAGTTACTGAAACTGTCAAAGTTATAGAAAGAGAAGAATAGAAGCTTTTTGTCTTTATCACCTGTATTAATAACTGGAGATAATTACTGCAGAGCAGCTGGCTGTTGGTTTTAGGGAGCATCAATTGTTCTTCTTACCCAGCTGTTGACTAATAAGGATAGTCAACACATCTGTTTCAACAGCTGGTAATTAACAAAAGCCTAATTGCTGCAACTCTTTTAACATCCAATCTGTGAAAAAGAAGGGATGTAGAAGAATATTATTTACTTTGTGCTTTGCACTTTCTGAAACCAGTTTCTCTTTTTTCTCTCTCCTCACTTTTTTTTTTCTTACTTTGAACACCACTGCCTTTGTATGAAGCATTGAATGGCAGGAGAACACAATATGGTAATCCAGAGCTTAACTTTTTCAGATCTTTGTTGGTGTTTCTTATTGCAACATTTCTTTGCTAACTTGCAAGATAAAATGGATCAAAAGCATTTTGAGTAGTTCCATACAACAGTTAAAATCCGCAGCAGTGTGCCCTAGGCTGTGTTGCTGTTGTCTGAAGCATCCAAAAGGAAACAGGGGATTCTTTTTTCTTACGCTTTTCACATGCTTAGATACTACTCCCAAATAATTTCCACATTCATATACAGAATTTTTGTTTAAATTACTGCATATGTGATTAACGTAAATGAAGTCAGGTTTAGCAAGGCCTCTTCCTGTGGTTAAAAACTATTTTAATTGTCATCTCTTAAAAACTTAAGTTTACTCATTTTAATGCCTATATGTCAACTTAAAGTATTTAAGAAAACTTTTAGCGTATTTGCGAAATCTTGCTTGGTTTATTTTACATTAAAATGTGATTTGGTCTTTTTAAAAAGTTTCTTTTAAATTAGATAACTTTGATAATTTCTTGTTTATTTTTATAATAAATGAATAAGATATTTGCCGGCTTGGACATGGACACCTGAATAAAACTGTTTCACAAATAAGAGATTTATAAATTAGTATTTCTTTTATTTATATACTTTTAGTACTTTCATTTAATCGTGAACTGTTTCAGTAAAAAAAAAACTTTCATATAGCCTTGATTATAAGTCTTTATGTGTTTCTGCAGTTATCATTGTTTGCTAGATATGAATTAATGTGTACATGCCAAAAAATTTGCTACTTTTTCTCCAATTTAAAAAGTTTGCTTGTAAAACAAAATTGATGAAAATGTTTTCTTTAAAAGTTTTTTTTTTCCGTTTTCGTGGCTGTTTTTTCAATAGTCATTTTCATATTCTTTTACACTTTTTGTATAGTCTATGCACTTAAAACACTTTTTGATGAATGAAAAATGTATTTGTATTAATTAAAGATAACATAATCATGCTGATTTTCCTTTTAATACTTTCATAAAATTTTAGAATAGTCTTATGGTTAATTTGATAGACAATTATTCTGGTGCTTATTTGACTATCCAACAAGTCCTTAGCTAAAATGATAGACAAGTTCACTTGATTAAACCTGCTTCACTAACTTTTCATTTGGAAATATTTCTATGCAGGCAGTTCTTTAATTGATGTTGAAATGGTGTAGAAGAAATTCTACCCAAGTGCTTGTCGTGGACTGAATTGCAGATTGCATAATTTCAAAATTTTTTGCTGGCAAGACAAGTTTGGTTCAGCATGTGTTCAGGTGATGAAGTGTACTATAGATGTAGTGAAAAAACATACACGATCCTGAACAAATAAACAAAATACTGCTTGCTAAAATTCTAACTAAATAAAAGGGCACTGGCATGTAGAGAAATGTTTACGACTCAAGTATAAAGGCGGGAAATATTGTCATTTTTGAGAAATGTTTGCTTCTTGAGTTTAAATAAGAATTTAATTTTCTCTGTGTGCTCATGTTCTTAGGTAGTACCAGAGAGCTTAGTGAAAGGAGTGTATCATGCCATGAAAAAGGAGAGTGAACTTTTTTGAGGAACCCACATTCCATCTGATGTTTTCAGTGTTTTCTTGTGCATAATTTGTTTTTATTTCCTGAGAAAATGACCTCAAGAACAGTTGGTTTGGTAGATGAAAATTCAGTAATTTAATAGATGTTTTCTGAAGACCATTAAATGCTATGTGATTAGTCTCTGTTCTAGACATTAAAAGTGGTAAATCTCATTAAAGGATGAATAGACTACTAGTGAAACCAGTGAAATAGTCAGTGGTTTTTACATCTCAGTAAGAGTGGCTTTCAGAGGTGGAGTCAAGAAGTCTCAGTAATTTAAGTACATAAGTAAAGTAATGGGCATCTAACTAGCAACAGATTTAAGATTTTAGTATCTTTTGAGCTAGGGTTCATTCAACTTAAAAGTTACAAAGAAAAGATAAAGTCTCCACAGTCTAAATTAATGAACTAAGAAATCGTTCAAGACAAATATTTTAAATTGTAAAAGGCTTAAGTAAATTATAACAGACACTAAAAATAAAAATACAGAATTGTAAAATAAATGACAGGAAATGGACAAGAGCTAAAAATGGGAGTAAATAGTGTCACCTCTGGAGTTAATCGCAGTAGTATATAGTAGCACACTTGAGATTGGAGAAGTTGGGAGAGTAGTTAATGCATAGACAGACTGACTAGTAATCCAAAGTCTAATTCTGGTTCTGCCACTAACCTTTCTATATAGCCGTAAACACTGAGTGTTTAACTAGATCATTTCCTAGTGAATGGTTTTCCTACACCACGGATTTGTTTCCCTAAAGGATTCACATTGTTAAAGGCAGTTGGGAGAAATATTTCAATTTCTATTTTTGAACATTTTATCAATTATATAATTAGTTATATATACCTTTTAAAGAGTGACATTATGATAACCTGTAACTATATATATGTAAGTTAGAATATGTGGCAGTTATTGGATATCAGAGACTTATAACACACACCACTCAACTGAACCACACCAGCTGCTTTAGTGATTAAACTGCTTTAAATAGTTCTTATTTAAATAATTCTTACATAGTGTTTAATGTAGTGAGAGAACAGTGAGAGACCACTGTTTAGACAGGAAGGATATTGTCACACAAGTAATACTGAGCTTAAAAATGATAATATTGGAAATTTACCTTGTACTATTCTTAATCATTTAATCAAAATTCTTATCTAACCAATCTTTATATCTCCCAGTACACTTTATTTTTTCTTTTCTTTCTTCTTCTTCTTCTTATTTTTTTTGGAGACAAGGTGTCACTCTGTCACTCAGGCTGTATGTAATCATGGCTCACTGCAACCTGGAACTCCTGGACTCAGGCAGTCCTCCTGCCTCAGGCTCCCGTGGAACTGAAACTACAGGTGTGCACCACCACGCCTGGCTAAGTTTTGATTTTTTTTTTTTTTTTTTTTTTTTTTTTTTGTGGAGACAGGCCCTCACTGTGTTGCCCAGTCTGGTCTAAAACTCCTGACCTCAAATGGTCCTCCTGCCTTGACCTCCCAAAGTGTTGGGAATACTGGCGTGAGCCACCACACTCGACTCTCCCAGTATTTCTAAAAAACAATGTTAAGAGAAAACATTATTATTAGAGTGATTATATCCAAAATTTTATTTTACTTTTCATATATTGTGATTTTAGACTAGAAAACACCACATTAAATACTTGAAAATGTCAATCTGAAACTTTTTTTGTTGTGTGCTTTTTTTAAAAAAAAACAAGGTTAGGTGTGTGTGCAGTGGCTCACACCTGTAGTCTCAGTACTTTGGGACGTCAAGGCAGGCAGATCACTTGAGCCCAGTAGTTCGAGACCAGCCTGGCCAACACGGTGAAACCCCATCTCAACAAAAATTACAAAAATTAGCTGGGTGTGGTGGCATGCACCTATAGTCCCGGCTACCCAGGAGGCTGAGGTTGCAGGATCCTTGAGCCCCAGTGGTCGAGGCTGCAGTGAGTTGAGATCGCACCACTACACTGCAGCCTGGGTGTCAGAGGGAGACCCTGTCTCAAAAGAAAAGAAAAAACAAGTCAGGAAAATTATTTAAATAAATAAATAAACCAAGCTGATCTACCAAATGTGAGACTTATAAACAGTGTCATCTATTTTTGATGGTTGTGATATGTGTTAACTTTCAACATAGACTTCTGCTTCCTGCAGTGTGGCAGGCAGATACTGCAGCGACCGTCTTGCTGCTAAACTGCTAGGTCCTAGATGAAACAGTTTCATCCATGCCAGCATTGCTGGTTTCACAAAAAGCGTATGAAATGTCTAAAGATTTTACTTCACCGAAAAATGGGAGTTGAACCAGAGGCAACCCCCTTCCCCATGATAAGCACACAGAAGGGCCACAGCAGCCCTAAGAAAACACATCTAGAGGAATAGTTTGTATCATCGTTTTGGTCCCAATCCTTGGTCAGCAGCAAAGCTGGGGATCTGAAACAGAAACTCCTGCATTAATTCAGGCCTCTTGAACTTTAGGAATTGTCTCCCTTGACTCCCTCATGAAACAGATGCAAGTACTCCTTGGAAGAAGGCATCCCCAGTTTAGTCCAGCAGTATTCCCAGGATTATTATCAGGAAAATTTGATTTCAAAATTAAAGATAAATCAAGCACATCAGGAAGGAAACCATCATGAATGACAGCAGACACAACACAACAAAAACAAACAAATAATAAAGTCATCTAAGTCTCTACTAAAAAAAAAAAAAATACAAAAAAAGAAAACTAGCTGGGCGAGGTGGCGGGCGCCTGTAGTCCCAGTTACTCGGGAGGCTGAGGCAGGAGAATGGCGTAAACCCAGGAGGCGGAGCTTGCAGTGAGCCGAGATCCGGCCACTGCACTCCAGCCTGGGCGACAGAGCCAGACTCCGTCAAAAAAAAAAAAAAAAAAAAAAAAAGACTATAAGGAGCTATGTATGAAATGTTTAAATGATATTTAAATAAATACAGTATGCACCACAACCCTGAGTAATCCACAGGTGCTTTCTAGGAAACACTAGGCAAATTTGGAGAAAAAAAGTTGCAAGTTCTTACAAAAAAAGACAAAAAAATTATTTAGAAATAAACCACTCTGCAAGACATTGACCATCAGGTTACACACAGCCAAAAAAATAATCCGTGGCTGGGCACAGTGGCTCACGCCTGTAATCCCAGCACTTTGGGAGGCTGAGGCTGGTGAAGCACAAGCTCAAGAGATCAAGACCATCCTGGCCAACATGGTGAAACCCCTTCTCTACTAAAAATACAAAAGTTAGCTGGGTGTGGTGGCACACACCTATAGTCCCAGCTACTTTGGAGGCTGATGCAGGAGAATGTTTGGACCCAGGAATCAGAGGTTGCAGTGAGCTGAGATCGCGTTACTGCACTCCAGCCTGGTGACAGAGCGAGACTCTGTCTCAAAATAATAATAATAATAATAATATAATAATAATAATAATAATAATAATAATAATAATAATTCATGCATTAGAAGACATATGAGTTGGAATATATCTAAAAAATTACCCATGATTCAACACAGATGGATGAATCAAATATTAGGAGATTTACAGTAAGATGATTCAACAAGCATTTAATTGGACTCCGAAAAGGAGAGAATACAGGCCATCCAGGAAAAGCATCATTAGAACTGAAAATGACTGAGATTTTTCTAAAACTGATGGAAGATACCTATCCACAGCAAGATAAGAAATCTAAACCCAATCATACCATCATCAAATTGAGGAATTCTAACATGAAATAATTCTAAATATCTAGCATTCTAACATAAAATTATAAAAGTAGCCAGCCAAAGGAAAAATACAGATTCCTTTCAAATGAGCAACAATTAGACTTGAAGATGACCTCTCCACAGAACAGTGGAAGTCAGGAGACATTAGAATAATGCTTTAAATGTACTAAAAGAAAATAACTGCCTGTTTAAAATTATATACCCAACATGAATATCCCTCAAGAATGAATATGAAATAAAGACATTTTCAGACAACTAAAAACTGAATTTTTACAATTTCAGAATTGTAGTAAAGAAACTTTCAGGAACTGTTGTTTAGACACAGGTACATGGTTCTATAAGGAACCTCCCAACCAGGAAGGAATCGGAACACAGAAGAAAAGTGACTAATAGAAATGAATATTAGTTCAACAAAATAATAATATTTTGGGGGGTTTAAAACTATGTAAAAAGAATTAAAATACATTTTTAAAATAGCAAATAGATTAGGAGGCAAGTAAATAGAGTTAAAGGATTTTAAGTTCCTCTTATTGTCCAAGAGTATTAATATTAAATTTTCTATGAGCCAAGCTACATCTTGTAATTTCTGAGACAACCATTAAAAGAATAGAAAATGAAAGTATGGCATTCAGAAGTAAATAAGGAGAAATGGGATGATAATAAATGAATCAATTCAAAAGTTAGCATAAAGAGGTTTTATTTTAAAAATATAACATAGAACTAGTGAGGAATGTAGAAAGCATACAACAAGATGATAGATTTAAAGCCAAATTTATTGGAAATTTCTTTAAATGTCAAAGCACCAAATGTTCCACTTAAAAACAAAGATTGTTTAACTGGAGAAAATATGCTGTTTACAGGAGTCACATCTAAACCTAGGCATATAAAATAGATTGAAATTTAAAAAACATAAAAACATATCAGACAAGCACTGTTCAAAAGAATGCTGTTATAGCTATATTAACATCAAATGCAATTTGAAGCTATGAGGTCTTAACATTTTGTTTATTTTGCATTATATTTAATAGCTGAAGTCGTGTCTCCTTGATCCTGTTGCAATGCAATGATACTACACAACACATGATTTCTTTCATACAACCACAATGAATTTCTTTTTTCCTCGTTCTACCGTTATTTACTCTAAAGAACCTGTTCTAGAACAGCGTGTATTTTAGATATTTTCTTTCATTGTCCCTAGAAACATGTTCATTCTAGACAGGCCAAGCATATTGAAAATGTGCTCAGTTTTTCCATTCCTCATGTTTTCAGGTATCTGACAACTAACCAAAAGCTTGTAAAGATGATCAGAGATTCTGGGCTCTATGTAAACCTGTGGCCACTCTAGTTTTCTGTGGTTGGTGAACTATGGCCTCTGGACCAGCTGCCTGTTTTTGTAAATAAAATTTTATTGGAACACAGCCATATCTGTTCATTTACATTTTGTCTATGGCTACTTTCTTGTTACAATAGCAGTTGATTCCTTGTCCCAGAGACTGTGTGGCCCACAAGCCTAAAATATTTATTTTATCATCCTTAATAACTCCTAGTCTAGACTACCACATGGCTTGAACTTATAGTTTAAGCTAAGTCCTTTCTCACCTTATTCGCCGGTCACTTAGTACAGTGCTGTTCCTTACAGACACCAGTTACTTCATAATAATACCACATCAAAGGTTCAATTGTGCCTCTTATATAGCTTACATATTCACTTTGCTATGGCTAGATGAGATAGTAAGTTACCTCTTTTTATCATTGCATAATAATCCTGTGAGATGGATATTATCACTTTCATGCTACCAATGAGAAAATTTAGGTTCAGAAGCCTTAACTTGTTCAGTCCTCAAGCTGATTGCTGGTAGCCTAACCCAAGCTTGCTTAACTCCAAAGACCTTGCTCTTAACCACCTCATGGTATTACCTACTTTCATCTCAAATGAATGTGGAAGCTCTTTGGAAATGTGAAATATTAATCTGTTTTAATTGTGACATCATAATATGTAATACTATACTTCAACAATATCTACCAAGTATTTGGTATGTGCTGAGCACGGCATTCATGTTTTGGGACTACTATATAGTCCCTACCTTGACATGTATGTATGTAAATAACTGATGTAAGATAGGTTGAGATAGCTGTCATAAAAAAAAAAAAAAGGCTTTAAAAATCACTAAGGCAAAAACAACTCAAAGGTTTATCACTGGAATGGAATAGATAAATAAATAGTGGTATATTTATGCTCATTATATACTGTACAGCAGTTATAATTGTATACAATAAGGAACAAGAAACAACGTGGATGAATCTCATAAGATTAATGTTGAGCAAAAACAAAAAAACAAAAAAGAATATATATTATATTATTCTATTGATATAAAGTTCAATAACAGGCACTACTGATCTATGATAGTAGAAGTTAAGATCATGGTTACCTTTAGGGAAGGTGAAGATTAGGTAGAGCCATGAGGATGTTTTAGGGTGATGGAAATAATTATATTTGTTTGTCTAGTTTCTTGTTAAACAGGTGTGTTCACTTCATGAAAATTCATTGAGCCCTGAACTTTTCTTTTTGTATATTATACTTCAATAAAACATTCATGTAAAACAAAATAAAATTTTAAAAATATTGCTAAGGATTTTGCAGGTGAAAAAGTTTCTGGAATGGGGAAGATAATCAAGAAAGGACTTTATGTAAGAAGTAATAATTAAAATGGGCCTTGAAGGATTGATGTAGATTTGATAGCATGGCATAGATTTGGTGTTCTAGATGGAGGGAATATTACAATTAGGCAGAATTTATGGCAGATCCTTGGCTAAAGTGAATGTGAAGGAATAAAAGAGAGTTCAATGCCACATTGTGGAAGGTCTTAAATGCGAGCATGAATGGTTTATGCTAATTTAAATATTATCAAATATTTAATACACATCTTTATTTGTACCATGTATAAAAGCATGCATATGTGTATAGTTCCAACTCTCAAGGAGCTCATAGTTAAAAAGGAATATAAGTATTAATGTATTTTAATGGTATTAATCATTTAAATATAAATGTTAATATAAATATTGAAACAAATAGCAATAGCAAAAAAATAACTCCATAAAGAAAATGAGAAGATATGCCTAAAGTTGTCTCAAGTTTTCCAGCTTCTAGAAGCTATCCATGTTCCTTGGCTTGTGGCCCCCTTTCATCTTCAAGGTCAGCAATGGCCAGTTTAATCTTTCCTACACTGCTATCTCTCTGGTTCTTATTCTTTGCCTCCCTCTTCCACTTAAAAGGATACTTGTGACTACGTTGGGTTTACCCAGATAATCCAGGATAATCTTCATCTCAAGGTCACCTGATTAGCAATTTTAATTCCACCTGCAACCTTAATTCTCCTCTTTTCATATAACCTAACGTATACACAGGTTCTGGGGAATAGGATGTGGCCTCTTTGGGAGACATTATTCTGCCTATTATGCCCAAAATAAGAACTCCTCCCAGCTTACATGTGGCATGAGACCACAGGTAGGATCAAGTAACAACATCTGGTTGGAGTGAGGGATTGGGAAACAAGGCAGTTCCTAAAACACCTTAGTTTAAAAGGCTTTTTTACTAGGTTGTTTTATCCCATAAACATAGTGCCTCAAGGCTACGGGCTTTTCAAAGGCCTGCAACAATGCAGGGGAGTCAAATATAAGTTAAAAACTAACCAAACCCAGTATTTCTGCAACAAAATGTAAATATTTACAATTAGTGAGATAAAGGAAGACCATAAATAGCTTTACATCAGTTTACCTAGGTTTAACATGAATTGATTTCAGTACGAAAAATTTTTTTAAAGTTCTTTTTTGTTTTCAGAAATGTTGGGGTTTTTGTATTGTGAATAAAGGATTATTAACCTATAATTTTAATGACTTTATTAAGAATCAAATCTGACATAATCTTTAATAATACCCATAATACACATGAAAAGACAAGTTGACTTCTCCCAATTTAGTGAATGACATATTTTCATAATAGGCCATCCATGATCAGTAGTCCAAACGTTTCCTAAAAGCATGAAACTAATTTATACACCCACCCGAAATGTGAGAGATTTCCAGTAATTTCACATCGTAGCCAGTATATCCTACTATTGTTAGTCATTGTAATTTTACCTCTTCAATTGTGGATGAAGTGACAGCATACTGGGATTTAAATCTTATGTCCCGGAAAACTAGTGATGTTGAGTATGTGTATCATGTTTGTCAGCCATGTGGATATCTTCCCTTGTGAAATATCTCTTCATGTCTTTTCTCTCATTACTTTGAATATTCTATCTTACTGCCCCTGGCCTCCATGGTTTCTTATAAGAAATTCACTGTTAATCTTATGGAGAATCCCTTTTAAATAATGAATCATCTATCTTTTACTGCTTCAAGGCTTCTTCTTTGTTTTTGCTGATATAGAAGCACAATTACATGTTTATGCCTCTGTATCTTAGTATTTAGTGTTTTGAAAAAGGCAAAGTGATACAATACTTTGGAGGGTATAAATTTAGGCAGAAACCAAATCCAAGTAAACAGGCACAGGTCTGGATTCAAGATTAAGCCAAGTACTAGGAAACAAGCACAGACTGGAACTCAGGCTAGTTGACTAAGAATAGTGTCTTAAAAACACACTTGCAAAACAGGCAGAACACTTGCTGAATCATTAGAGAGAGATTTTTTTTCCTCTACCTTACCTGCATGTGTGTAAATGGATAAATGCTTGGAAACTTGTGCCACCCCTGCCTCCAAAACAGAATAGGCTTCTTTGGGAGTTAGTTATTGCAGTAGAGAGAAATCCTCATCATCATTATTCCTTAAAAATAGATTATATACTATTACTAATATTTCCGAGAATGGTAATACTACTTTTTTGCCAGGTGTCTGTAAAGTCGAGGGAAACACCACAGATGACCTTTTGTCATTAAATGGACTAACATCCAAAAACTATATATGTGCCTCCAAAAAAGGCTTGGATGGCATCTTAAACTGTATGAGTTATGTTTAAAAAAGTAATTCTTATACCAATTTATGTAAATCAAATTAGGTAATATAATTCATTGATAAAAATTAGCACAGATTTTTTTAAAGCACCAAATTTTGCCTAGTATTTATAACATAACAGTTAAAAGGAGAAACTTGGGCCATAATTCCTGAGTTCAAACTCTTGCTCCACCATTCATTAACTGGCTGACAAGTAAGTGATGTAACATTTTCCTCATCTTTATAATAGAATAGTAATAGTAGCTACTATACAACATCTTGTGAGAAATGATATATGAATATAGAATGCACTTAGAATAGTGTCTGGCATGTCTTCCTATTTTGCTGTGTCTATGTATAACTGTAGTACCATATTGTTAGAACTTGAAAGAAGGCCAGAATTTGCCCCCTCATTAACAGACAATCTGCATAGTTAATAATCTCTCTTATTTTCCTCTCTTCCGAAACAGTACAAATAGCATTTATTCATTCAATGAAAGTATTCAAGCTCCTACTATCTCAAATTAGATAATATAGTACAAGTCTTATACATCACACATCACTATACATATTTAAAGTATTATAAATTCTACTATTGGTGTTAGTGATAAAGATAATCCAACTTAAACTATACTTAATAAAAAATATCCATTAAAATCAAGTCTTTAAAATGTATTCTCTTTTCACAGGTGATCACTGAAATCCTATGATACATAGTAAAAGGGGATTCTTGAGGAATACATTTTGTATACAGTCATGCGTCACTTACAGTGGAGATCCACTGTATGTATCCTTAGGTGATTTCATCATTGTATGGGCATAATAGAGTGTATTTACACAAACCTAGGTAGTATAGCCTACTACACACCTAGGTTATATGGTGTAGCCTATTGCTCCTAGGTTACAAACCTGTACAACATGTTCAGCTATGACACAAAAGCAAGTATTTATATATCTAAACATATCTATACATAGAAAAAGTACAGTAAAAATATGGTGTTATATTTTTATGGAACTATAGTCATGTATGTGGTCTGTTGTTGACCAAAGCGTTATTATTCTGTGCGTGACTGTACTAATTTTGTTGGGAAGGAAAATTACATGATCTATGACAAAGAACAAGAAAACTCTCCTCCTTACCTTAGTCAACAAAGACTTTCTGGTGAAGATAGAATCATGAGGAAGACCATAAACAGCAAGACCTCTCAGGGACTCGGACATCTTTCATTATGTGGAAAGGTTTTCATGGTACCAGCCAGATCTACACTAGATTTTATTTTCTTTACTTGTTTTGCAGCACATCTCCTGCTTCTTCATCTGCTGAGTGATCCAGCTAGTTCGCTTATTAAAGCATTTACTATGTCCCAGGCACTGTTGTGTTTTACAGATTTTAACTTAGTTCTTCCTAATATCAGCCCTCTAAGATATAAACTACAGTTACTCCACTTTGTAGGTGAGGAAATTGAGGCACATAAAGATTTGCTAACTTGCCAAGATAGGACAGTTTGTAAGTGGTGAAGCCAGGATGTGACCCCAGCCTTTCTGGTTCCATAGACTATGCTTTTAATCACCATGGCTGCACTGTCTTTCTGGCATATGTTTCTCTCCCCTGCCTTTCTCTCCTCCATGGCTTCTGCTTACTGCCCATGAATCAGTTTCTGCCTGTGAATGTTCTGAGTTATACTTCCACCACAAACTCTTTTCTTCTCTCTCTCATCATGTCAGACTATCTCATATATCACTCGACAGTGTATATACGACTACTTTTGACTGAGGAACTTCATTATCTCTGGTCTCATAAACAGAGAGACATGACATCAGGACAAAATAGAACAACCTCTAAGGAATCAGCTGAAGGGAACAATACACTATGGTAATACACAATGGTAAGCAATCCAAGCCTTCCTGTGAACCGGAGGTTTAATTGAAACCTGGTCATTTTTATCCTTGTGAAAACAGCTTTTAACTTTTTGGGTATCCTTATACAAATTATTTAGTTATGTTTCTTTTCTACTAGGTTCTTAACCTTCTTCTGAGGTTAAAAATTAAAATCCTGGTAGGTCTATGGTCATGTTCTTTGAACAATTGTCTAACTTGATGTATTGTTTGAAGATACACCGTTATATATTTTATGGATGTGTTTAATAGTGCTAGCTCAATCATATATATTTATGGTTACTCTGGAAATAACTCTATTAAAATAACTAACACACATATTAAATTATACCATATTGAAATGTGGTCTTGTATGGTAAAATAAGCAACGTTTTCTGGATACTTGTTAGTTCCAACTTCCTTTCTAACCAGCTATGAAACCTTGCACAATTTCCAAATGTTTCCCTGAAATGTTGTATTAGCAACAATTTCCTCCTCTATAAAACTAAGGTTCCGTATTACCTCTGAGATCCTTTCCAAGTCTAAAATTATTTGCTTCTGTGATTTAATATGTACTGTATGCTTCTTTATTTAGCAGATATCACACATAACATCAAATGTCTCTGTTCTAAGATAAAAACCAATATCTATTCATGGTCTTGGAGTTACCAAAATAAGGCTTAACTGTATCAGACTATAACTATTAAAAACACATTTAAACCAAACATAACAAGATCTCAAGGAGAGATAAAAGTGGTTTATCCACAATAGTGGTTAAGAATAGTGCTTAGTGATGTGAACAGTGGAGTCTTTTCTTTGTCATTCTGAGTTACTAAATTAAACTCTAATGAAACAGTGTAGTTCATTTCTGATACAGTGCCAGTACAAATGGCTGTCCTATTTAGATGGCATTGGTCAAGACTGATATCAAGATAGGTAACTATAAGACTAGCTTAACATTAGTTAACCAACCCATTTTTCAGTCACGGAAGGTATAATAAAATACACTCTGATTATTCTGTGAACTTTCATTATTGTCATTAACTCTGTTATCAAATCATCATTTGATTCCATTGTGACACCTGGAATTAAGTAATTTATATATAATGTGTACAGTGGTGTAAAAAGAAAATATGTATTTTGGAACAAACAGGTCTGAATTTCTATTTGAGTTCACTAGCTCTGTTAATAATTAGAAATTACTTAAGCTTTATAAACCTATGTTTTATATCTTGCAAAATAGGGATAATAGGAACTACCTCATAGGTTGGTTATGAGAATAGACTATAGTAATGTATTTTAAACACTTGAAAGAATGCCTAACTCATAGTAGGTGGTCAAAAAGTGGCATGATTTGTAGTTAAGCATGGATGCTTTAAAGTGATATCATTATAGGCAGAAAGTTTGGGAGTTTTTTTAATAAAGTATATAAGTTTATTATCTATATATAACTTTATATATCTATATAGATATATAAAGTGTAAATACACACTTACCACAGGACTCAGCAATTTCACTCTTAGGTATTTACCCAAGAGAAACAAAGTTATATTTCCACGGAAATGACCTATATGTAGATGTTTATAGCAGCTTTATTAGTAATTGCCAAAGAACTAGAAATCAGCCAAATGTCTAACAGGTAAGTGGATATACAGATTGTGAGACATTCATACAATTGAATACTACTCAGTGATATAAAAGAATAAACTACCAATACATGAAATAATGTGGATGAATCTCAAAAAATTATGTTTAGGTAAGAGAAGCTAGACTCAAAAGACTGCATACTGTATGATTCCATTTATATGACTTTCCTAAGAAGGAAAAACTATAGGGACAAAAATCACATCACTGATTGCCAGAGGCTGGGTGTGAAAAGAAGGCATTGACTCCAGTGTTGCACAAGGACCATTTGGGGGTAACAAGAATATTCTGTGTCAAGTCTGGATAACTTTGTCAAAATTTACAGAACTATGTAGTGAAAATGGGTAAATCTTTACCTTGTATAAATTATGACTCAATAAGTCTGATATTGAAAAGTCCACGTGTGTACTTACTTGCATACATGTTTACTTTGATAAAATTTTACCTAAAATATGACCATCAGAAGAAAAAGTGTTATACTTGTAAAATGTTTATACTATAGTAAAAGTATAAAATATTCTTGTAAATAATGAACCCAAATTCATAAAAGTGTTTTTCTTCGGGGCTGGGAAGGAAGAAAGGGATGTGACTGATGAGTGTGATACGTGGAATGGGGTAGGGATTTTTTTTTTTCTTTTTTAGAAACAGGGTCTCACTTTGTTGACTAGGCTGGCATGCAGTGGTGCGATCCTAGCTCACTGAAGCCTTGAATTCCTGGGCTCAAGCAATCCTCTTGCCTCAGCCTTCTGAGTAGCTGGGACTATAGATGCATGCCACCACACCCAGCTAATTTTTAAAATTTTTGTAGAGATGATGTCTTGCTATGTTGCCCAGGCTGGTCTCAACCTCCTGGGCGGAAGTAATCCTCCCACCTTAGCTTCCCAAAGCACTGGGAAATGAGGCATGAGCTACCATATAGGCATAAGCCACTGTACCCAGCTGAATTTTTTGTGTGTGTGTGTGAAGCAAAATAGCAATTTTTGAAAAAAAAATTAAAGCAAGGTGTGTATAACAGTGTGTATAAAGCGCTATCAATTTTGTAAATAGGGATAATTTATTTGCAAGTATCCATATATGCTTATATATGTACGAACTATCTCTGAAAGAAGGTACAACAGACAGATAACTAGTAATCTCAGGAGAAGGGATTTGTAGTACTGAGGATAGGAGGTGGGAGATTTACTTTATATTGTATATTCTCTTACACTGAGTTTTGTTAGTTTTTGTTTAATGCATGCATTTATTTTTGCAAGTATACACATAAATGAATGCATGCAGTTTTTATAAAAGTAATTGTCAGAAATATGGGAATAGGATGCCAGAAAGAAAGACAGGAAAAATACCTTGTTTGTTATTTGCTTGATATTTTTGATATGACATTTATTTTTGACCTATAGTATGATAGGATTATATGATATAAATATCAATCTAGGAAATACTATAGAAGTAAATAGCACATTTAAATTGGTTGAGTGTTTCAACAATGCATGCAACAGATACCCAACTCAAACTAGCCTAAGTCACCCTCCAACTTACCCCCCAACAAAGGATTTTATCTATCCTGGAAGTCTAGGAAGCAGATCTGGATCTGTTTTCTGGCATATGTGAATCCAAGAGTAGAAATGATATCGTCAGGACTCGATTTTCTTCAGGGGCTAGTGGGATGCAGTACTTCAATTAGACAACCTGGATCTTATACCTGAGGTGATGGGGGATGAAATTCACTCTAGCCACAGAGACTGAACAAGATCTCTGTAGCATAGGGTAAGGTATTTCCCAAAAAAGAAATGCTGCCAGATAAGCATATATCTGATAAAGTAAGGATATTGTAAAGCCAGAAAGTTTATAGTAGCTTTGAACATAATCACTAGGGCCTAGGAAGAAAATTAGATTCTGGGAATTAAGAAATTGAGTGAACTGTTATAAAACAACACCAAGTTTTCATAGTCAACTAAATGTGGGAGGAGAAAGTGAAATTTTCAATAATACCTTAAGCATGGGAATTTAAACTTATCACAGTCCCATTTTCATTATGAAAAATTCTAGGCAAAAACTACATTTTAGTGTTTTCCTACAAGAATTTTTGTTTTGTTGGTTGGTTTTGGTTTTGGTTTCTGTGCACAGGTACCAAGTAAAAGACTTCAAAACAATCATTTTATTTCAGCATTTGTACATATGTAGTACTGGCACATATTTATTTAGTAAAATCTCTATTACCTGTTCAGTATTTGATATTCCTTAAATGCACGTCTGAAGTCTGAAGTTTTTAAAGTTGAATGTGATATGTGTGATTCTTTTTGACCTGCCATTAGTCACAGTGGGTATCTGTGTCTTCCAAGTTACCATTTTAATCACATTTTATGGTATACTGAAAATTGGAAAAGCTTTCATTCTTTGACATTAAGAATCAGTCATCTATTTTTACTTTAGATGCTTTTCCCTAATTTTTTAGAATGTTTTATCTCTAATTATGGACTATGGCATGTTAAAGCAAGCTTTCAAACATCTTAAATTTAGCTATAAGGTAACACTTGGATAGAATTTACCAGTTCAGAGAACAAATTAATCTTAATGCTAAAACTTATATGCAAAGGTCCGAACTGCTGCATGTTTTTAAAATTATCTATTATTAAAATAGAAAAGTGGCATTCTGTAAAGTTCACTTTTATTATGTTGATTAATTTTCCTATAATCATGATTTTACAATTTTTCTATGACTTCTTACACAATAAAACAATTCCAGTGAAATTATATGAATTCAGCAAAATTCTGAACCTGTGGCTCCAAACTTCTATTACTTTTTAATTGTTGGTGGTTTTCCTACTTTGTGAGGTTTGTGACAACAATTTGCTCTGTGTTACCTTTCAAACACCACTTAAAGCAAAGTGAAAGATAACCATTTTATGAAAATTTAACTTTGAATAAGCAATACTAAAATCTGACTTACCAGTGCCAGATTTTCAGTTATGTTGAAAACTGTTTTTGGTGTTGTTTGAAATCTAATGGGAATGATGGTGGGAGGGTGGCAAATTCTTTTTAAATTACTATGTTGAACCTCATTGAAAAAAACTGATTACCCGTTCTTTAAAACTGAAATATTATAGCAGGATGGAACAGTAATGCCCATTTAATAAAGTATCACTGGCATTTAGGGTTGCTGCCATTCTCCCCTTTCAGAATTTGTTTTTCTCCCACAGAGAAGGAATTGAAAAGGTTAAGTCATAACTGTAAGAATCAGTTTGTAGCCTGCTATATTTTTTTCACATTCAGTATCAAAGATGGCTTGACAACATATTTAGAATTTTCTGAGTTTTACTGTTAATAAAGTTAAAAGAAAATCTAGTATGATCAGGCAGTGGAGCCACATTAAATTTGTATGTGAAACACACATTGTACTTATCTCTACTCTAGATATTGCTCTGAAACCCATGTTCCACTTTCTGAATTCTCTGTATAAAGTTAAACATTGCAGAAGGGCATATATCTGATGATACAGATAAATAAGGTTGAAGTTTAGTAATGAGCAAGGTTGCTAAATTTAATATGTTCAAGTTTTTAGTATTTGTATTATTAATGCCTTTAGACTATTTTCTGGTAACTTATGAGACTCTACTGAAAACATTCATAGGTTTGTTTTTTTTTTAACTGTCAGTAATTTAAGACTACTGTTCTTACTGTAGCACTCTATTTTATCACACCAAAATGAATACTGAATTTCTTAAAATATTAATTGTTTGCAGGCAAAGTTGTTATCTATGCAACAAGCCAGAGAAACTGCAGTTCAACAGTACAAAAAACTGGAAGAGGAAATCCAGACCCTTCGAGTTTACTACAGGTAAAATTCTTTTCAGCCTGGGGTTAAGTAAATATTGTTAGTTTGGGAAATGTTTCTACCTGATTTTACAATAGTGAATAAGGAAATACCTCAATGAAATTAAATATTATGCACTTAAAGCATTTTTATAACTAAAAAAAGATTCAGGCTTATAATATTTATTATTCTACCTCTTCTCTTTCCTATATTTGGTCAAGTTTAAATTTCTACTCTCATCATAACTATGAAATTTACATAATCCATTACCAGTTACCAGTTGTCTAAATGAAGCCTGGATAGCTGTTGAGCTATTTGTCCATCTACCACCTCTAAAACAATTGTAAATGTAAAATATACATGTATTTATATTTATACATATAAATGTAATATATATTTAAATATATTTTTAAAACAGCACATGCATAGCAATAATAATAATCTTTCATGTATTTTAATATGACAGACTTATGAATTTATGTTACAGGAGTATTCACAACTACTCCTGTAACATTAATAAGGTAGGTATTTTTTAATGAAAATGAATAGAAATGTCAGAATGCATCTCTTATAGTAATGGTAAACTTTTGTTTCAGGTTTGTATGGGAGAAACAGAGAAAAGATTGTGTATTGGGTTACGTGTAAAACATATATTCTTACAGTGGATCATGGTAGAAAACATTGAAAAAACACACCGATGTACAATGCTATGTATATTCTTTCATTACTAAGTTTAAAAAAATCCTCAAGTCTGAAATGTAGAAACTCACTAAGGGGGCTATTAACTTTTTGAAAGATTTTTGTTTTAATTTGGACCTTTTCTGAGAATAAAGTTAAAATGCATAAAATGCAATTAAATCAAAATGTTTAATTGAAATACAGTTAAGAAAATATTGTGTCATGATATATCACGATATACATGCATCATTATTAATGGATAAAATAACTAGATCTAGCAGTAAGTCCATTAACAACTTTAATTTCAAGCCAGTGATGACTGTAAGTGGTATTTTTGGCTAACTGCAAATGCTGAAATGTGACATGAAAATACCAGTGATTTCTATGGGTGCAAACTCTCAAGAACCACTGATAGAACTACTGCAATTTCTTGCTCATGTTCGTAATTGTAGGAAATACTGTAGTTCCATGAGAGTTGGTGAAAATAAAGGTGTAATTCTTTCCCATCCCCAGGTTAAGCCCTCCTGCTTTGGAGCAATGTTAGTAACATCTGCAGTAGTTGGCTATTGTTATGGGTTGAATTATGCCCCCCAAAAGGGTTATAATGATGTCCTAACCCCTGCTATCTCAGAATGTGATTTTATTTTGAAATAGGGTTTGTACAGAGGTAATCAAGTTAAAATAAAGTCAGTAGGGTGGGCTCTAATCCACTACAACTGGTGTCCCTATAAAAAGGGGAAATTTTGGACACAGAGACAGACATGCACAGAGGGAAGACAATCTGAAGACACATGGGGAGAAGACTGCCATGTATCTACAAGCCAGGCAATTGCTGGCAAACACCAATTGCTGGCAAACACCAAACACTAGAAGAGGCAAGGAAGGACTCTCCTTTACAGTTATCAGAAAGAACATAGCCCAGCTGACACCTGATTCCAGACTTCTGTAGTTTCCTGAACTATGTGACATTAAATATCTGTTGTTTTAACAGTACCACCCAGTTTGTGGTACTTTGTTATGGCTGTCCTTGGAAACGAATGCAGTTGTCAAACATCAAGTATGTTTGGTTGGTCACTGACTGTTGGGAATCATTTGCTTTTGCAATTAGAATTAGTATCTATAAGTGGGCATACAGGTAAGCAAAACCCTGATGGTGAATGAATATGTCCTACCAACCTACTTTATTTTGGACTATAAAATGAATATTACACTCTTTCCCCTGTCTTTTACCCCAATGACTCTCAACTGTAGCTGCTATTAGAATAATCTGATGGTCTCTAAAAATTCTGACGCTTAGCCCACTGCATGCTGATTACATCAGTGTGTTTTTAAAGCTCTCTAGAAAATTCCCTTGTGCAGCCAAGTTTGAGAGCTGATGTTCTACATGCATATTTCAGTTAGCTCCATTAAATTAGGGTCTCTTATTGGTAAAGTGATAAAGAGGCAGATATTAAACCAGTTATTAACACATGAATACCATATAATTTGTGCCCTGACCATGGACATTGCAATGTGGTAAGTAGTAGATTCACCCTATTGATGGAGAGGGTTTTTGTGGAACATTCTCCAGTAGCATTTATGGGACAGGACAGTGGGTGCTTTGTTGATGAAGTGACAGTGTCAGAGAATTCCAAGAGGTATATGATAATGTTGCATGAACTGACATTACTTCCTAACAAGCAAACCTTGATGCCAGTTCCTGAAGCTCCTTCTCTGCCAAATTGTGGAATATGATTGAATCATTTTTGAAAATCATAAGGCTAAAATTCTTATTTTTCAAATACTCTTTAAAATCTACATGAGTCTAGTAGGATTATATGATCTCTTCTAAATAGAGGTTGGTAATTATTGGTTCAAAGATACGCTTCACAACTACTTTTCTCACTGCTACTTAAAAAATATTTCTGGTGATATAATAAAGCCACTGGGATTTGCAATTAGACAGCCATGCCATGTATGGTCATATATAAATGAACCTCACCAAACTCCTTTCCTTTCTTTAAAATGAGAGTAATAGTACCTACTTATAGGGTTGTTTTAAGTATGTTCAGCTCTTAGCACAGTGTTTGGTTTATTGTTATTGATCAACCAGTGTTAAGATATATTTCTTTTTAAAACAAAAGATCAGTGAGGTGGGAGTAGAACCAAAAAATATATCACTGAAACCAAAGAAGATTTCCCAAAGGAAAAAAGAGTCAAATGTTACTAAGTGGTTAACTCTGATAAGGACCAAAGGTATCCTTTACATTGGAAATTCCGTGGCCATTAGTGACTTCCACAGAGTAGTTTAGTCAATAGAGTATTAGATATAGACATCAGTTTTCTGTGAATTGAAGAGCAATTAGGAGGTAAAGAAGCATAGCAATTTGGACAATAGAGCAGTCCTTGAAGAAACTTGAGTAAGAAAGGTGGTTGTGATAATTGAGAAGAGAGGAAACGTAGGTTAAGGATTTTTGTTTTTGAAAAATAGCAAATACTTGAGTATATTTATGGCTAATTTGAAGAAGACAAAAGAAAGAATTCTTATAGAGCAGGATTCCAGAGGAGGTAGGAAGAGATGGAATTTAGAGTATCTGCAGAAAAGTTCACCTTGAAAAAGAAACTGGCCAAATTGTGATCAGAGACAGGAGTAAAGGAGTTAAGAATAGCTGTATTAGTAAATTTGAGGCCACAATTAGTATTAGCCATGCCCCCCACCCCCTGCATAAAGTAGGGGTCAGTGTTGGCTTCTGAACATGAGAGGTTGAGCAGATCACCTGAGGTCAGGAATTCGAGACCACCCTGGCCAACATGGCGAAACCCTGTCTCTACTAAAGTACAAAAAATTATCCAGGCGTAGGGGCGGATGCCTGTAATCCCAGCTACTCAGGAGGCTGAGGTAGGAGAATCGCTTGAACCTGGGAGGTGGAGCTTGCAGTGAATCAAGATTGCACCATTGCACTCCAGCCTGGGCAACAAGAGTGAAGCTCTGTCTCAAAATATATATATATATATGCACACACACACACACACGCACACGCACAAATATATATATAATTCAAGAACTGAAGAGACAGGAGATTGAAATCAGGAAGCAGAATGTTACTATTTAAGTGAAATGCTTAAATGAAGTGAAGCACTCAGTTCTGAGCATGACGCAAAAACAGATAAATCCTACATATTGAATGAAGAGTGGCATATCACTAGATATATCATAAGAAGAGACCTGCACAATGTGTGATGCGTGGAAGAATGTTTGGTATCCACTCAAAAATTGAAGGGAAGTTGCATCTTCCAGGGAGATTCCATGTTTCCCCTAAAACAAAAAGATATAGAGAACTTTCCTGCTTCATTGATGGGAATGTAAATGGATGCATTCACTGTAGCAGACAATTTGGTGGCTCCTCAAAGGTCAAACATAGAATTACCATATGATCTAGCAAACCCACTCCTAGGTATATACCCAAAAGAATTGAAAGTAAGGAAAAGCAGTTACTGTACACCAGTGTTTATGAAAGCATTGTTCATATTAACCAAAAGGTGGAAACCACCCAAGTGTCCCTCAGCAGATGAATAAACAAAATGTGGTATATACAGAGGATGGAATATTATCCAACTATTCATTATTCAAAAACAAATGAAATTCTGATACATGCTGCAACATGGACAAACCTAAAGACATTATGCTAAGTGAAATAAATCAGATAAGAAAGACAAAGATTGTATGATTCCACTTATATGAGGTACTTAAAAATAGGCAAATTCACAGAGACAGAAAATAAAATAGAGGTTACCCGGAGTTGAAGAAAGGGAATAGGGAGTTATAAGAGTGGGGAATTATATGATGTACACAGAGTGGGATGATGAAAAGTTGTGGAAATGAATAATGGTGATAATTGTACAATATTGTCAGTGTACTTACTGCCAGTAAATTGTACAGATAAAATGGTTAAAAGAGTAAATTTTATGTTGTCATTTTACTACACATTTTTTAAAGGTACAGAGCACACTGTGTGAGGATATACAGAAATTTATTTTAAATGGGATCAGTAAAAGATTCCTATGATGTACAACTCTAGGAAGGGGGAGGAAATTACCAAAAAACCAAGCTTAAGTTTCCTGCAAGCTGAAAGTCTATTTTAATTTGATTTAAATTAAAGTAAACAGTATTTCTTCCACACCTAGTAAATGATGCTTACTTATCTGTATGTCAAACACAACTAATTCATAGAGATATTAGGTTTCTCTACTAATTTTCCTATGTTATAGAAGAAATGAAAAGGTTCCATTTTATGTGAAGGAACCTAAAACTAACTCCATAATTTTCAGATAGATTAAATAGATAGATAGAACTCATAGATAACGGATTATGTTTGGCAAGCAATACTTTCAACTATCCAAATCAGTTTACATTTACATATACACTTATACATGTATACTGTCAGAGAAAGTTATTTACCAATATTTAAGAAAAAATAAGGGTAGGAAAATACAGGATTAGAACAGGTAGCTAGAGCCAGGAGTGAGTCAGAATACAGCCAGCATGTATACTGTGAAGCAGCAAAAGAGAAAGCTTCAACTCTGACTCTCAACTCTCCAACAGCCAAAACAATGGAGGATGTATGATCAGCTCTTCGTTTTAGGGGCAGATTAAAATATGATGATGGCTTTCATTCTACCTTTCCTTTGATTTTACTAATTAGTGGCTGGACATGGTGGCTCACGCCTGTAATTCCAGCACTTTGGGAGGATGGCGGATCGCTTGAGTCCAGGAGTTCAAGACCAGCCTGGGCAACATGACCAAACCCCGTCTCTACAAAAATTACAAAAATTAGCAAGGCATGGCATGTGCCTGTAATCCCAGCTACTCGGGAGGCTGAGGTGGGAGGATCACTTGATCCCAAGAGGCAGAGGTTGCCGTGGGTAGAGATCACACCAGTGTACTCCCGTCTGGGAAACAGAGTGAGACTCTGTATCCCCAATGTTTTTCTTCTTTACTAATTAGTGATGCTGGCTTTTTTTTTTTTTTCTCTCTGAGTTTAGTGTAAGAGCTACTACTGGGAAAACCATTCCATTCCCTTGTATGGAAATAAGGAAAATGGAAATATGGAAATACAGGTTTATTAGTTTCTTTATTCTCTTTGTTTCCTTTGAGTTTTAGAATATTTTGAGTGCTAAGAAAATGAAGCCTTGGCCTTTTGTTTCTTTCGGCAGTTAGGAGGAGTGGCCAGTGAGATGGGAGGGTAGAGATAATAAACTTACCACTGTAGCTGATAGCTCTTTTGCATTAAAACAGAAAAGATAGCAGGAGAGGAATAACAATATCAAGATTTAAAATAAATTCCATGTATTATAAAAGTGCTATTATTAAATATTAGTACCTCCTGATTGCTATAGCAAATGCTAAATTCATTTGCAACACCTTCGTTAATCAAATCTAGACAGTTTCATCAAGAAAGAATCTTAAACTTTTAGGGATTAGATTTGTATTTAGTAATGATTTTTTCCTGTTGTTATAAACCTGTAGTGCTGCATTCCTACGTTCAGGAGACATAATAATAACAAATTCTTTTCTAATTGAGGGAATACCTGTTTCAATGTTTGCTGATTTTATAGTGCTTCCTTAAATTTCCTTTCACTTAAAGAAAGTGTAAATTAAAGTGTTTAGACAAGAATTAGACCTTGTTTTTTGGTGGCAGTAGTATAGGATTTATTATACATATTATAATTAACAACAGTCAGTGTGTTTTAAATTTTTGTTATATTTTGTGTGATTCCATGTGTGAATTTGTAATGCCATTCAGAATATGGTAAATTTGACATTTTAGAACAAAAATGTTAAAGAGAATGCTTCACTTTTTAAGGTAGTTTGTTTCCTATGATTGAACTAGTATTTTTTGACAATAATTATATGAAATACTTATGTGTTTAACATAGTGAAAAGTGGGATAAACATTAACCCTACTTACTGGGTTTGTAGTATACATTTAAAAGTCATAGAAACCATAAAGATAGAGGCCAGATGAAATATACTCAAAAAGAAAGTAAAATTCTTTATTTTTTTCTGTACTACTTTAAATTTTATTCAGTATGGGTCCTGTTCTCTTTATATACTTTTTTTGGTCTGTGTATATACTATCCTTAACAATCAGAAGTACTGCTGATTGTCACTAGGATCTGTGAGGGTTTTTTTTTTTTTTTTTTTTTTTTTTTTTATGGTAGTGATAGTTTTTTACTGAACCATATGCTTTCTTGGTCGGAACTACAAGTTGGTTAGAAAAGTCACTGGTGATTATAGCATGCAAACTATAGCCATGAAGCTAAAAATACATGAACTATTTTTCTCAATGCAAATCCCTCATCAAGAGTGGGGTTGAACACTTGATCCTGACCTCATTAGTTGTTTATTCTAATCAGTGTTGTCAATTGGCCTACCCAGTGACATAAAATTTTTGTCACACCTCTGTTTTCTCTAATAATTAACTATCTATGGAGCTACATTATGGTACCATACTGCAACAGCTATGATTAAAAAGAACACAAGAAGACTTGAATTACACTTCCATCTTTGGCATTAATCAGATTTTTTTTTTTTTATTACTGTAGACAAGTTTCAACTTTGCTAGATTTCAGTTTCTTTAATTTTGATGTGAGAAGCTTTTTCTACTTCTCACATTTTATGAAATTTGTTACCCCTTTATATGAAGTAGATTAAATTTTTATTTAGTAACATTTAGAGTCAAACAGTCTTTTTATGCCATTAAATTTTATCTGTTTTCAGGGCCTTTAAATTTAAAAATATATAACTGGCTTCACTATTCAAGTCACTATGTATATATTTATTGGTGACTCTGGAATGTAAAACAAAAATAAAATTAAAACAGTTTAAAAAAAAACTTAAAGTATACATTTTCTACATGTCCAGTGATTTGGACTATATTTATTAAGCATTCGTCTCTTCTTCCTCTCAACTTACAGAATATGGCATTCACTAAGTTACTTAACTTCTGAATGTCAGTTGCCTCACCTGTAAACATCAGTAATATCTGACCTGCTTAATATGAAAACCAGTGAGATGATATATCTGAATGTTTTTGAAAACTGTAAAGCACTGTGCCAAGGAAATATATTACTAAGTGTAATTTATAAAATCACTTACAAATTTTTGCTGTCTTGAGACATAAGACAATTAAATTAGTAAAGAGGTTATTGCTACTGAAGTAAATTTAAATCTTCTATAACTTTCTATCCAGAAGGACGTTTTTTGGCATTATCAGTTTTCATGATTTTCTGCGCCTTATTCAGCACAGCAAGTTATAAGAATAAAACTAAATTTCAACATGTATAGCTCTCAACTGCTAGTTGTTATTCTACAAAGTGACTCAACCTCCTTTTAAGAGCATCTAACAAAATATTTTGTCAATGGTTGTGCGTAGCAAAGGACCCAGAGTTTGTATTAGAATGGGCTTGCTAATTATAAGTCCTGGAATTTGATGTTTCTAAACATTATTTCTATTAGCTTGAGAAAAATATAATTTTATATTTTGTTAGATTTTAAAAGTGCAGTGTTTCCCTTGGTCTTGGCACTCAGAATCACTATTATTATAGGTCCACAGGTGGCAGTTGCCTCCTACATAGGTCATCTTTGATTCATCGCTTTCTTAAATTTAATTTCTAACCAACTTTTGCTAGATTTTTCCTTGCAATCATTGTCACTTTTGCCTTTTCCTAGACTACACCTGAATAATTTCATGACCAAGCTTTTTTTGCTACTTTGTTTGTCTTCTCCATCCTTACTTCTCTTAAGATTCCTGAAACTGTATTTTCACCCTCTCATTCAGTCATCAATAATATTTAACAATACCACATTACATATATAATAAAATCCAAACTCTTTAATGTAACATTCATGAACTTCCTCAATATTGCTGCCATCTCTGTTTTGTTTGTTTGTTTTTGTTTTCTTTTCTTTTTTTTTTTTTTTTTTTTGAGACAGTCTTGCTCTGTTGCCCAGGCTGGAGTGCAGTGGTGTGATCTCGGCTCACTGCAACCTCTGCCTCCCAGGTTCACGCCATTCTCCTGCCTCAGCCTCCCAAGTAGCTGGAACTACAGGCACCCGCCACCATGCCTGGCTAATTTTTTTTTTTTTTTTTTTTTTGTATTTTTAGTAGAAATGGGGTTTCACCATGTTAGCAAGGATGGTCTCGATCTCCTGACCTCGTGGTCTACCCGCCTCGGCCTCCCAAAGTGCTGGCATTACAGGTGTGAGCCACCACACCTGGCCCTGTTTCTAATTTAATATTTCACCAATCATCTTTTTGCTTCCCAGTTTCATTCATATTTGTGTCACTGGTAAGTGACACTTCACACATAGTAAGTGCTCAACAAATATTTGTTACACTGAATTGACTATTATGTGCACTTCCAAAATAGATTGTTCAATATTTCATGGACACACCCAACAATTTCCCACTTCAGTGCTTTCTCATTTGTCATCTTTTCCTCCTGGACTACTCCATCCTTGCCTATCCCATTTTTATTGAGGCTTCACATCATAATTTAAATAACAGCTATTCTGTTAATCCTTTTCTAATCTTGTCCATTAGAAGTGATCTCACTATGTAAAATTCCTACCATAGTTATTCACAGTGGCTCTCTAGCAATGCATACCTCATGCTTTCTTGTCCAATAGTTCTATGAATGTGTGTCTTAATTCCCCTACTAGTGCTTCTGTTCTTTATGTACAGCAAGACTTCAGTAAATATATATCAACAAATGAATAAACAAATTTAACACGAGATTGAAAGTTTCTTCAGATGTAAAGTGTCTCCTGCACAGTTTTTTTTTTGTGTGCAATGCATATAATAAGAAGTCATTGATAAATGTGTGAATGAATGAATGATTTGAGATGACATGAACCTGGTCCAGCATGTAGATTATTTACAGGGATGCAGGTCAAAATGGGGTCTCCATATAATAAAGCAAATATATCACCTACCAAAAAAAATTCTTTTTTTTTAGACCTACAGTGCTCATATTTGAAAACTATCATTGGAAACATTTGTTTGAATTTTACATTTCTTAAAATTTAGGATTAAAAAAATCTTAGGAAATAGTATCATTATCCAGTGTTCATTGCAGCATTAATCTTAGAATGAAAAAATAAATTAAAATATTTTCCGTGGATGCTTTGTTTGGTCTGCATATCATTGGAAAAAATACATTAAATTCATTGCCAAGATGAGATCTAGGAGATCTGGCAATGTGGGACCCTTAGGATTATAGTATGACATGTTTATTATTCAGGGTCTTCAGAGAAAGAGAATCAATAGACTGTATATAAATAGGGCAAGAGATTCGTTTTAAGAAGTTGGCTCAAACAATTGTGGGGCCTGGCAAGTCTAAAAAATCTCAGGGCAAGCCATCAGGCTGGAAAACTAGCGAAGGGTTGATGTTGTACTTTTTAAAATTTGTTATTTTTGAGTCAGGGTCTCGCTCTGTTTCCTAGGCTGGAGTGCAGTGGCGCAATCGTAGCTCACTGCAGCCTCAAACTCCCATGCTCAAGTGATCCTCCTGCCTCAGCCTCCCGAGTAGCTAGGACTACAGGCACATGCCACCATGCCTAATTTTTTTTTTTTTTTAATTATACTTTAAGTTCTGGGATACATGTGCAGAACATGCAGGTTTGTTACACAGGTGTACATATGCCATGGTGGTTTGCTGCACCCATCAACCCATCATCTACATTAGGTATTTCTCCTAATGCTATCCCTCCCCTTGCCCCCCAGCCTCCAACAGGCCCCGGTGTGTGATGGTCCCCTGCCTGTGTCCATGTGTTCTCACTGTTCAACTCCCACTTATGAGTGAGAACATGTGGTGTTTGGTTTTCTATTCCTGTGTTAGTTTGCTGAGAATGATGGTTTCTAGCTTCATCCATGTCCCTGCAAAGGGCATGAACTCATTCTTTTTTGTTTGTTTTTTGGAGACCAAGTCTCAATCTGTTGTCCAGGCTGGAGTGCAGGTTCAAGTGATTCTCCTGCCTCAGCCTCCCGAGTAGCTGAGATTACAGGTGCCCGCTACCATACCTGGGTAATTTTTGTATTTTTAGTAGAAACAGGGTTTCACCATGTTGGCCAGGCTGGTCTCAAACTCCTTATCTCGGGTAATCCACCCGCCTCGGCCTCCCAAAGTGCTGGGATTAAAGGCATGAGCCACCGCACCCGACCCTAAACTCAGTCTTCTTTATGGTTGCATTGTATTCCATGGTGTATATGTGCTACATTTTCTTCATCCAGTCTGTTATTGATGGGCATTTGGGTTGGTTCCAAGTCTTTGCTATTGTGACTAGTGCCACAATAAACATACCTGTGCATATGTCTTTATAGTAGCATCATTTATAATCCTTTGGGTACATACCCAGTAATGGGATCACTGGGCCAAATGGTATTTCTGGTTCTAGATCCTAGAGGAATCACCACACTGTTTTCCAAAATGGTTGAACTAATTTACACTCCCACCAACAGTGTAAAAGCGTTCCGATTTCTCCACATCCTCTCCAGCGTCTGTTATTTCCTGTCTTTTTAATGATCGCCATTCTAACTGGTGTGAGATGGTATCTGACTGTGGGATTTGCATTTCTCTAATGACCAGTGATGATGAGCTTCTTTTCATATATTTGTTGGCCACATAAGTGTCTTCTTTTGAGAAGTGTCTGTTCATTTCCTTTGCCCATTTTTTGATGAGGTTTTTTTTCTTGTAAATTTGTTTAACTTCCTTGTCGGTTCTAGATATTAGCCCTTTGTTAGATGGATAGATTGCAAAAGTTTTCTCCCAAAAATATGTAATGCTTCACGAACTTGCCTGTCATCCTTACACAGGGGCCATGCTAGTCTTCTCTGTATGGTTCTAATTTTAGTATATGTGCCAGAGGTGAGCACTAATTTAAAAAAAAAAATAGAGAGAAGGTCTCACTGTGTTGCCCAGGCTGGTCTTGAACTCCTGAGCTCAAGCAGTCCTCTCACCTCGACTTCCCAGTGTTGGGATTACAGGTGTGAGTCACCGCACTTAGCAGATGTTGTGGCCTTGAGTCTCAAGATGCAGAATTTCTTCCTCCTTAGGGGACCTCAGTCTTCCACTGATAGGATAAGGTCTACTCATAATTATAGAGGCAGTCTATTGTACTCAAAGTCTACTAATTGAACATGTTAATCACAGCAAAAAAAAAAAAAAAAAAACACACACACACACAAAATACCTTCACAGCAGCATCTAGATTGCTGTTTGACCAAATATCTCATTAACATAGCCTAGCCAAGTTGACACATAAAATTAACCATCACTCATGCATTTCAACACTTGACTAGGGCTAAGTAAAAATTACCCTCTCTAAAAGGGGCATGCACTTGCCATTTCACCACTTTCTATTCCACCTACTTTGTGAATTTAAAGTCATCTTCCTCGACCCCGTAGGTATTTGATTTTATGACCCCAGTGTGTGTTGTGATATTACTTATAAAATGGATATTTGTACACATATACATATACTCTAGCTCCTGGCTACCTCTCTAACCTTATTTCTTAACATGTTTCTACTCTTGGTTCACTCCAGCCACACGAGGTCCCTTAATAACTCAAATATTCTAGGTGTGCTCCCATCCCAGCGCCCTGCCATGTGTTTTCTCTGCCTGGAGTGTTCTACACCCAGAATGTCACATGTGTCTGTTCCTTTACTTTGTTCAGCTTTCTGCTTCAATATCACAAGATCACACTATCTAAAATAGTGTACCCTGTTACATCACTCTATTTGTTACCCTCCTTTATTATTATTTTTTTCATAATAGACATGCTTACATGACACTGTACTGTGTTTATGGATTGTCCTTTAGGATTTTGTTTTTTTCTTCCCACTGAATCTTATACCTGAATCACTGCTTCACACATCTTTGATGCTCAATAAGTGTTTTGAATAAATGAGTATGTATTAATATATGTATGTGCTTAACCATTGTGATAGATTAGAAACTTAACAGCAGGTTGCCTGGGAAGTGAGATTGAGTTTAACAGTCAGATTTCTTACATCCATGGTAAGTGAGAGAAGACTTTAACTTTCCTTTCATACCCTAATAAAGTGTTTGAATTTTAAAATTTTTTATGTACATGTATTTCTTTGTATATTATATCAATGAGTTTGTAAGTTTTGAAAAGACTCATGTGTGGTAACCTGCACAAATTAAGCTTAGTGCTTAGAATTGATAATGAAAAACTGATCCATGTTTTGGTATATCTATTTATGACAATGTGATTAATTTTTTAAATAGATTTTATTAGTGTGCTATACAAAAGGCAGGATTTATAAGGGAATTAAATTCCAGAGTAGGCTTTATTCACCTGTGTTATGTAAAATATACATATAAATGATAACTTCACTTACATTTTATGTTTGCCAAATATTTTTAACTGTTTTTGAAGGTATTTTACATGGCAGTATTTCAAGCACTTTTTAAAAGTAAAATAAGATGTTAAAAAAATACTACCAACTTTAAAAGAACTATTAACCTAACATTCTTCTTCAACTTGATATAGAAACAGGGTTCTGTGACTGGTTAGAGATGAAGAGGGTGCCTTTTTAAAATAATTCAATCCTGTGAACATTAGCTATAGTCAGAAATGATAATGAGAGGAGAGAATTCCTTCATATTTCAATAAATTTCACTCAGTTTAATTAGGTTTATTTAGTATATTTTAATTATAGATGTTTTCTTTTTCTTTACATGACACGTACGCATTAATAAATGAATTAAAGTTTTTTATTGAATCTAAACTAGTTAAAAATTTTGGCAAATGAAAATAATAGCTAATAATTGAAGACCTTTGTTCAGGAACATTCTGATTCATTAATTGCAAAAACAATAAATGTTAAACATACAGTACAAGATCTAATAAACTGAGATCTTTAAGCTAGTTTTGATTTCTATAAACTTTCTAATGCCACTGCTGTCATAAAAAGCTTAGTAAATATTGACTAAGGATGATGATGACGATCCAGCAGTATTTTTAAGACTGGGTGGCACTGGCAGTACGGTCAGATATCCGGGACTTAACGTCGTTATTTTGCCATGAGGCCCTTCCACCTGGCCCTCTCCCAAAAGGATAAATGTTTACCTATAGTTAGGCATTTAAATGTGTAAATATTCCAGATTCAATTATATGTGAGGTAGCTAGAGTTTTCATTCTTTAAATCATGAACTAGTTCTCTAAAGTTTAAATGATTTACAAGTTTGCAAGGGTCAAAATAGACTTGACTGAATGTTTTCCCCATAATTCCAAAAATATTATTTTATAAGCTCAGTTCGGTATAAAAATATTGTGCCCCACTGACTATTCCAAACCTAAAATATTTGTGAAACTTATGAATTTATTAAGGTTTAATTTACTATTCTGTTTAGCTGTTAAGCTTTAAATGTTGTTGTATATATGTCTTGTTCTCTTCAGGCTTAAAAGGGTTTTATGACAATCAGTATTCTATTAATGTAGTTCCAGTTATTCCCCAAATATCTTCTAAAACTTCCTGGTTCTGATTGAATCACAACTAAACAATATTCAGTTACTATGTAAAGCAATCAGGAAGTTCAAAAGCCTAGAGATAGGGACTGGTTTTTTAGTTTAGTTTTATTCAATGTTAATCTGATCAAGATTTTCATTTATTTTAACCCATGGAAAGTTTAGTTGTCCTGTCAAGCTTGGTTAGCTGTTCTAAACTATAAAAAATAAAAATTTTTGAAAAAATTATATGAAAAAAGGTGAGAATTGAGATTTTGTCCTAGAAGGTTGGGCACACTGTTGACTTAAATTATAATTAATAATGAAGAAAACATCATATATTTCTAAATCCACTTACATTAGGTCTTCGTTCACCTTTTCACTTGTAAAACTTTTGTTTTCCATTCATTCTTATGTATGATACAGTGTTTTAATTGAGAGTTAACACCACAGTAAGACAGATGGTGCAGGTTCTGACTTTCTAGCTGAGTTACCATCTACAGGCAATTAACCTCTCAAAGCCTCAATTTCCTGACCTGCAAAATAAGAATTGTAATTATACCTGCCTCATATCATTGTTTTAGAATAACCAAATCAAATAATGCATGTACAATGCTTTATACAGTACTTAGGTACACTTAGGTATTTAATAAAGGTAACCCATTATTATTATAACCCCTATGTTGAGTTTTTATTGTTATCATTAGCTCTTTTTTGAGAATCTGTTAATACATTTATAACTTTTTTCAGCATTTTAGACTTTAAATGCAGTATTTTGTGAACACAATATGCAATCATTTGATTTTTCTTTAGGAACAAGTTTTTACTATAGTTAAGATGGTTGATTTTTTCTTGTGAGGCATTTAAAAAATATGTTGTCAAAATGGCATGCTTGAACTTGGATTTGGCCCTTTTTGATTAACAGTTTGTTTTCAGGAGTTGTTTATTCACACAGCAACATTTTAATGTTCAAAATATATTGAGAAATAGAAATCTAATAATTTCATCACTTTTCCCCTAACCTATGAAAAACATGTTTTCCAAAGAGTACAAATTCAAAATAGTAACATTTTCTTCAATGTTTTGTATTAAAATTTTTACCCCAGAAAATACAGATATAATTTTTAAAGCTATGTTTGTAATTCTTTCTATCTTGTATCTTGGAGTTTGATACATATGTTATTTAATCATTTCATCATCCTTGTAAGGCATCATCCCTTTTTGGAGAGAAGAAAACTGAAACAGAGAGAAAACTAACATCCCCTAGGTTACGTTAAGGCCATTGACAGAGGCATAAATATTACCTAATCCTCCTGATAGCTGGGCCTTTTACTTTACTACTGGACCCCTTCCTCTACCCTTGCCTCCCACAGAAATACTGCTGAAGCAAAACTGGTACTTCAGCATTATTTCCCTGATTTGGATATACCTGACATGTTTATTGCACAAAACACATCACTGAGACCATGTTAAAGGCCGGTTAACACGGTAAAAGAATCTGACCTGCTTTGGAGTTTAACAGTCTTTGTCTATGTTCAACCAAACTGTACAAATTACAACCACAACTGATGTCTGGATTTATAGACTACCTCTGATTTTTTTTGAACCTTTAAGCTCTAGCATTATATCATATGTTAAACTACAAAAACTAAATACTGTGCCTAACAGCAATTTTATCCATATAATCATAATAGTTTATGTTTATTAGTATGTTGTAGTGTTAATATTATTGTTTTATCTGTTCTGTAGCATAATCACTAACCTAACAACAATCATAATTAGTAGTAACCATTAACCAAATAGCTATTTTCAGTTGTATATGAATTTGTTAAGAGCCTGCTGTGTACTAAAGACTGTGCAGACTTTTGTGAAACATAGAGTTAACAGAGGATAAGATGCAATTGCTACCTTAAAATAGATTATAATTAACTGGAGAAAAAAATATATACTAAAAATGAACATACATTACTATGTGCTGTTAAATGAAATACTTGGACACTTCCATAGCAAGTCACAGAAGGGAGAGATTCTTCTAGACTTGAATAAATTTCACAAGATTTTATAGAATACTTGAGAATTGAAGTATATGAACCAATAAGGCTCTGATAGAGAGGAGGAGGAAGAGGGCATTCTAGCCTGGAAGAACAGAATAAGGAAAAGTAGAGGTTTAATGAACATACTGTGTTATATTATGGAATTAAGAGAAAATTGCAGGAATTTTATTGTTAACATGCATTTAATTTTTATTCTGTGTTTCCTGGAGAGCCTTGGGAATATAGAGCTTCTTCTTTGAAGCATTAAAAATTAAACTTATACTCAAAAGAAATACTTCAATACTTTATATAAAATTTAAAGCATCTTAAAAGCCTAAATACATTTTTGAAAAGCTTATTATGGAGAATTTGGGACATATACAAAAGCCTACAGAATGAACTCTGCATGTACACATCACTTACCCCTGAAAACATCAACCCCTAGTCAATCAGATTTCATCCACACTCTCATGCACATACCCCCACTCTCTGGTATTATTTTAAGGTAAATCGCATATACAATGTTACTTTACTTACAAATATTTCAGTATGTATCATCTAAAAGATAAGGACTCTTAATTTAGCATAATCACAATACCATTAACATACTTAAAAACAATTTAACAATAATATATTTTATTTAATAAATTTATTTTTTTGAGACAGGGTCTTGCTCTGTTGCTCAGGTTGGAGTTCTATGGTGCAGTCACAGCTCACTGTAGCCTCCCCCTCCAAGGCTCAGTCTCCTGAATAGCTAGGACTACAAGCTCACGCCACCATGCCTGGCTAATTTGTTGGGGTTTTTTGTGTGTGAAGACAAAGTCTCACTCTGTTATCCTAGCTGGTCTTGAACTCCTGGGCTCAAGTGCTTCTTCCAGCTCAGCCTCCCAAAGTTCTAGGATTACAGACATGAGCCACTACACCTGGCCTAACAATAATTTCTTAATATCATCAAATACCCACTCAGTGCTAAAACTTCCAATTGTTTCATGTCATAATGTCTTACTAATTTGTGTTAATCAAGATTTAAATAAAATCCACATTGCAATTGACATATATACATTTTTATTATATAAATTTATGTGGCACAAATACAGTTTCATTACATGCACAAATTAAGTGAGGGTCATATCAGGGCTTTTAGGGTATCCATCACCTGAATAATGTACACTGTAGCCATTAAGTAATTTATCATTATCTACCCTCTTTGCACCCCCTCACCTTTCTGAGTCTCTGTTGTCTATCATTCCACTCTCTATGTCCATGGGTATACATTTTTTAGCACCCAGTTGTGAATGAGAACATGCAATATTTGTCTTTCTGTGTCTGACTTCTTTCACTGAAGATAATGACCTCCAATTCCATTCATTTTGCCCCCAAAAAACATGATTTCATTCTTTTTTATAGCTGTGTAGTATTTCATTGTGTATATATTCACCATATTTTCTTTACCCAGTTATCTGTGATGGACACATAGGTTGATTCCACGTCTTTACCATGTGGATTGTGCTATGATAAACATACGAGTGCAATGTAATGATTTCTTTTCCTTTGGGTAGGTACCAAGTAGTAGGATTGCTGGATCAAATAGTAGTTCTGTCTTAAGTTCTTTGAGAAATCTCCATACTGTTTTCCACAGAGATTGTCCTAATTTACATTCACACCAATAGTGTATGAGTTCACTTATGTCTGCCAACTCACCAGCATATTATTTTCTGACTTTCTAATAGTGGCCATTCTGAGTGGTATCAATGAGAATGTCTCATTGAGATTTTAATTTGCATTTCTCTGATGAGTGGTGATGTTGAGCATTTATTCATACACCTATTGGCTATTTGTATGTCTTCTTTTGAAAAAAATGTCTATTCTTATGAACTGTCACTTTTTAATGGGATTATTTAGTTTTGCTGTTGTTATGTGAGTTTCTTGCCCTTGCCAGATGCATATTTTTCAAATATTTTCTACCATCCTTCAGGTTGTCTGTTCACTTTGTTGATTATTTCTTATGTTGTGCAGAAGCTTTTTAATTCAATCAAGTCCCATTTGTCTATGCTGTTGTTGTTGTTTGTGCTTTTGAGATCTTAGTCATGAATTATTTGCCTAGGCCAGTGAACAGAAGAGTTTTCCCTAGGATTTCTTCCAGGATTTTTATAGTTTTAGGCCTCACGTTTAAGTATTTAATCCATCTTGAGTTGTGTTTTCTATATGGTGAGAGATAAGGGTCCAGTTTCTTCTGCATATGGCAATTCAGTTTTCCCAGCACCATTTATTAAAAAGGGCATCTCTTCTCCAGTGTACATTATTGTCAATTTTGTCAAAGATCAGTTGGCTGTAAATATGTGGCTTTATTTCTGAGTTTTCTATTCTGTTCCATTGATCTGTGTGTCTATTTCTGATATAGCCTTGTAGTATAATTTGAAGTAACATAATGTACTGTAAAAAAGCCTCTAATTTTGTTTTGTTTTTTGGTTTTTTTTCGGTTTTTTGCTTAGGATTACTTCAGTTATTCAGACTCTCTTTTGGTTTCATAAGAATTTTAGGATTGTTTTTCCCAATTCTATGAAAAATGATGTTGGTATTTTGATAGGGCCTGCATTGAATCTGCAGATTTCTTTGGGTAGCATGGTCATTTTAATAATATTAATTCTTCTGATCAATGAGCATGGGATGTTCTTCCATTTGTTTGTGTCAGCTACAATATCTTTCTTCTGTGTTTTGTAGTTCCCCTTGTAGAGATCTTGGCCACCTAATATGCTGGGATTGCAGGTGTAAGCCACCATGCCCCACCGCTGTGGATTTTTCATAGATGCCCTTTTATAGGTTGAAAAAATTTCCTTCTAATTCTACTTTGGAGTGTGTGTGTGTGTGTGTGTGTGTGTGTGTCTATTGTAAATGGAATTGCATTCTGGATTTGGCTGTCAGCTGGACGTTATTGATGTACAGAAATGCTAACGATTGTTGTACATTGATTTTGTATCCTGACACTTTAACGAAGTTGTTGATTACTTCAGGAGCCTTTTCAAAGAGTCTTTAGGGTTTTCTAGGTATATAATCATATTGTCAACAAAGAGAGATGGTTTGACTTCTTCTTTTCCTATTAAAACGTCTTTTATTTCTTTCTCTTGCCTGATTGCTCTGACTAGGACTTCCAGGACAATGTTGAATAAGAATGATGAGAGTGGACATTCTTGTCTTGTTCCAGTTTTCAAGGGGAATGATTCCAATTTTTGCCCATTCAGTATGATGTTGCCGTGGGTTTGTCATAGATGGTTCTTATTATCTTGAGTTATGTTCCTTTGATGCCTAGTTTGTTGAAGTTTTTTATCCTGAAGGGATGTTGAATTTTATCAAAAGCTCATTAAACCTGCACATGTACCCCTGAATCTAAAATAGAAGCTGAAATTATAAAAATAAATAAATAAAAATTTAAAAAAATTGTTACTGAAGGTACCATAAAAAAAGAGGAAAATAACCTTTGCATCAAAAAGAATAAAATACTTTGGAATAAATGTAAGAAAATAATCGCAAAAACTTATGCTTTGAAAAATGACAAATACATTGTTAAAGAAATTAAAGAAGATCTAAATAAGTGGAAAAACATCTGTGTTCATGGATCAGAAGACTTTATACTGTAAAGATGATAAGAATCTACAAATTCAATGTAATTTCTTAGAATGCTAGCTAACTTCTTTGTAGAAATTGAATTCTAATTCTAAAGTTCATATGGAAATGAAAGAAATCCAGAATAGCCAAATTGATCTTGAAAAAAAGAGCAAAGGAGGCAGAATCACACCTCTTGATTTCACAACTTACTGCAAAGCTACACTAATCAAAACAATGTGGTATTAGCATAAGAATAGACATTTTGAAATTGAATAGAATTGGGAGTCTAGAAATAAATCCTTAGTGGACATGAAAAGAAATAGAAACTCTGAACAGTTCAATATTCATTAAAGAAATTGAAGTCCAAAGCAGGAGGAGCTTTAGGCCAGGAGTTTGAGACCAGTGAGACCCTATCTCTACTAAAAATTTTAAAAATTAGCTAGGCATGGTGGTGTGTACCTATAGTTCCAGCTACTGGGGAGGCTGAAATGGGAGGATTGCTTGAGCCCAAGAGGTCGAGACTGCAGTGAGTTACGATTACACCACTGCACTGCAGCCTGGGTGACAGAGAGACTGTCTCAAAAAAAAAAAAAAGGAAAAAAATGAGAGAAGAAGAAGGAGGAGGGAGAGGAGGAGGAATTGAATTCATAATTTAAAACATTTTGCAGAGAAACTTCAGGCCCAAGTGTCTTCATGGTGAGTTTTGTCAGCCATCTAAGGAAGACATAATAACAGTCTTAATACAAACATTTTCAGAACATAAAAGAGGATGGAACACTTCCCAACTCAGTCAATAACATCTATTTTACATTAGTATGAAAACCAGATGAGGGCATTACAAGAAATGAAAACTGAGGCCAAAGTCCTTCATGATGATAGGCTCAAAAAAAAAAAAAAAAAAAAAACCCTCTACAAAAACTAGCAAACCAAATCCAACAGCATATATAAAGGGTACTGCAATGCTAAAGGTGGCAATGCAAGGTTGGTTTAACATTTGAAAATCAATGTAATTTACCATGTTAACAGAATAAGGGAGAGAAAATAATCATTTCAGAGGATGCAGAAAAAGCATGTGATGAAATTCAAAACCCATTCAGTTGTTCAGTCTGACTGATAAAGAACATTAGGAGAAAATTTACAACTATTATATTTAATGACAAAGGCTCAATGATTTCTATGTAAGATCAAGAACAAAGCAAGGATGATCTTCCCACTTCAACTTTCTGTAGGAACCAATAATTATTAAAAATTGGAAAAATAAAGCTGCTTTTATTTGCAGATGATATGTTGTACACATCCTAAGTATTCCTGTGGATTCTTTAAAAGAAACTGAACTTTTAAATTTCCTTTTCTAATTGTTTATTGCTAATATATGGAAATACAATTGATTTTTACATATTGATCTGAATTAACTTATTCTAGTAACATTTCAAAGGTTGCCTACAAAATTATGAGAAATTTAAGGATGAATTTAACACTGTACTCTGAAAACTACAGATTGCTGAAAACAATTATGGAAGACCCATGTAAATGGAGAATTGCATAGTGTTCATAAATGGGAACACTCAATGTTGCTGTGATATCAATTCTCTCCAAATTGATCTGTAGGCTATATATTATCCTAACACAAATTACATTTGTGTTTACTGTAGATACTGACAAGCTAATTCTAAAATTTATATAAAAATGCAAATGATTAGAATTGCCAAAGCAATTTTATAAAAGACACAGTTGGAGGAATACCTGATTTCAAGATACATTCTGTAAAGTCACAGATATCAAGACATTGATATTGGTGAAAAGGTAAATGTACATATAGATCCGGAGGATAAAAGAATCCTACACATATATGGTCAGTTTATCTTCAACAATGAAGACACGGCAATTCATAGGGAAAAGGCCACCATTCAAGAAGTAGTGATAAAACAAGTGGATATGTAAACAATTATATGTAAAAAATTAACATTAACCCTAACCTCACATCCTTCACAAATATTACCATGACAGTTGCTTTTTCTTATTTTACTTTTTATTCCTACACCTAATATACTATCTGGCTGATAGTAGGTGTGAAGTAATGGTTTGTATAATAATAAACAACTACACTTTAGTTCTCCTAGTTTCTGAATCTAATTTCAGTGAAAGATGCCCATCACACTTTTAGGAGGCTAACTTTTATGTTTTATCTTCAAAAAGATATAACCAAATTAGACTGGTTCTAGTTCCCTCATTTTACTGTGTCAATCTGGGTAGCTTTCCAATCATAGCTCCCTGAGGCCCTCACCAGGCGCTGAAATGCTTTATAGCTTCACAGATATTTCTTTGTGTCATTGCGTTTGTATGCATTAGAAACTGTAAGAATAAGAACATGTTAAATTTAAATAGAGGAACAAGAGGCAGAACAATGATATGTGACTGTAGATAATTCAATGCTATTTGTTGATGGTGCTCATTTGCATTTTACTCCCACTGGCAGCTAGAGTCAACATGACTTCTACATTTATCTTAAATACTTTAATTCCAGTCAGCTGTTTTTTTTTTAATAATATAGATGTAATGCGACTTTTATTTTGCTCAAAGAACTTAGAAAATATTGGTACCTATCTTTTTAATGTATGGGTAGGTAGGCAGTTATGAATGTTGGTAGGTGAACTAAAGAGATCAGATGACTTGGCCATTGACACAGAAGAGCAAGATTGAAGCCAAAGTTCAGGACTCTTGACTAATTTTATAAAACAAGCAGAAAGACTGCATACTTTTGAGTACCTCTCATTACAGGGCTGCAAACTGGATATGCTCTTAAAGACAGAAATAAATAGTCTGACCAACCAAAACAAAAATATTTCTCTCCAAAACTGTGTTTCATAATTGTTACCTCAGTCACTGCACTAGTGAGAAAACCCCAATTAGGTGCTAATAGTCCTTTATAACCCTTCAATACCTGCCAATCTTCCTTTAAAAGGGAGTGTCTGCACTATAGCACTAGCAGCCATAGCCAGTGTGGGCTAATGCAGGAGTGTAGAGATCATTGCAGAAGGCAGCACAGAATCTGAAGTAGGAAATGTGAATCAACATGTCCTGTACATGCTACTTAGTTTGAAACTGGTATTTGTAGTAGTTTATTTGTAAAGTGCCCGCAGTATCACTAGCAAGAAATCCTGTTTGTTTTCACTGATGTTATTTTAAATAGGTTCTAATACATAGCAAAATTCTTTTTACTTGCCAAACTATATTTATTTATTGACTTTTTTTTCTGGAAGGATTGTTTTATTTGCCAATAAATAATTACGGCTAGCAAAAAAATGAAACTAGCAGTTTTCAGAGTCTTAACAGTTCACTTTATTCCATAGCATAAAGTCTGAAAAATCTTTACAAAGAAGTTAATGTCATCGTTTGCTGTGCTGTTGTCTTTTAAAATCAATGAGGTGGGGTTAAGCAAGAGAGTGCAAGGGGAGAGAAACTTTTAAAGATCTTAGAGAACTAAAAGTCTTACTTTATACTGTTAATTGTACTAAAAAACAAAACAATCTCAAATTTCAAAATTAGTATTCTGCTGACTCTTTCATATGTATGGAGGTCACTCATAGTTTTTGCATTAATTAATATTTTCTGGTGAACATATAATGTGTTCAAATTCCATGACAGACAGTTTCTTTTATGTCTTCAAGTTTGAATTCTTCAGGTATTTATTTGTACATAACTCTTCAAACATTTCTAACTCATTTTTGACTCTTTGTATCTTTTCAAGAACTACCTTAAAATAATTTCTGGTTTATGCCAACAAAGAAGGGAATGGCAGCAAGATCACATTCTTCCTTCTGTCACTTGAGAAGTATTTTTTACATTCCATACATCGGTACTTGATCAGACAGGTTACTAAAATTTTTGCCATGTCAAAGACATTTCTAAGAATCAATAGCTTTTTCCATTTTTTTTAACCTTCCTGTTAAGTTCTGCAGTTGATATTACCAGTAAAAAAAAAAAAAAAAAAAGGAAGAAATCTTTGGCAGAGATAGTCCACAAAATAATTTCAAAAAAGTACTTAAATAAAACCTGCATACACTCAGACTATAAGTAATTATATTTATGAGTATAAACATTGGCATAATGTAGACTTGTAGAAAACATAGAAGTCTGTAAAGAATTTATATTGTCGCAAATAGTTCTGAAAAGTATTCAGCAAACTGAATGGAGATGAAGAATTTGATTTTTATCATTCACCTGTCCTTCAGTGGAATTAGTAATGAAATTATTCATTGCTTTAATACAAGTTGATGTTAAGTTTTGAAAAGTAAGAAGCAACATTGCTGACCATGCTAGCCATGTGGTATTCTAAAATTACAGCTCCTTTCCTTTGGATTGTATTTGTCAACCCTGTGCCAAATAGAATGTTCTTTGGATCAAGACAAAAGGATTTTTAAAATACTTAACCAAGTACTTAAAATTGGACCATATTTGGGGTTTTTTTCTTACTTGACCCATGACTTTCTTGTACCGATTTTTTTTTTATCCTGCCTGAAATTTCTGATTACTTTTTTTTTTTTTTTTTTTTTCTGAGACAGAGTGGCACTCTGTTGCCCAGGCTGGAGTGCAGTGGTGCAATCTCAGCTCACTGCAACCTTTCCTGGGTTTAAGTGATTCTCCTACCTCAGCCTTCCGAGTACCTGGGACTACAGGCGTGTGCCACCATGCCTGGCTAATTTTTGTATTTTTAGTAGAGACAGGGTTTCACCATACTGGCCAGGCTGGTCTCGAACTCTTGACCTGAACTGATTTGCCATCCTTGGTCTCCCAAAGTGCTGGGATTACAGGCCTGAACCACCTTGCCCGGCCACCTTTCTTTTTCTTGGATCTTGTGCATCATTATTTCAGCTCTTCCCATCCTGTCACTCTTAATTTCTGTTTTATGAGGTCTCCCTTTACATCGGGCAGTCCATCTCCCTATTGCAGTCTAGACCTGTGTGTGGCTCTCCAGTCTGATGCACAGTTGTCATCCTAGGATTTGTCTTCTCTTCTGCATTGGTTTTGCTGTGTCTCGGATTCTGTATCTTCTTTCTTGCTTTATTTCCTCTTCAAGAAATTTCCAAACAGAGAAGTTTTCTGAATATAGAATTCATATTTTAACATTACATCCTTTCAAAACTTTTAAGATGTTATTCTTTCTCTTTTCTTGCTTCTAGTAACTGATTTCAGAATGAATCAATCTTCTTTGTAGACTTTTTCTCATGGAAGGTAATTTTTTTAATCTCAGTGTTTTTTTCATTTTGGTATTCTGAAATCTCATAAGGAGGTATCTGGGAATGGATCTTCCTTCATTTACTGTGATCTCCACTTATAGATGCTTGCAACTTGAAGATCTTTGGCTTTCATCTCTGAGAAATTTTCCTTAATATTATTTGATAGTTTTCTCTTTCGTTTTTCCCCTTGGTGTATCTCTTTCTGGTATTCTAATAGCCAGATGTTATACTTTCTGGACAGATTATTTCATCCTTAAATTTCTGATACATGGACTTAGAAATTTCTTTAACTTGATTTCAAGTCTTTTTTATGAATGTTTTTGAAATATTGTATAAATATAAAATCATATCTATTTTTTATGGAAGAAATAAAGTATTTCCTCATTGTTTTTAAGTAGCATTTCATTTTCTAGCATAGAAATAAGTTGTCTATGGATTAAAAAATATTTTAAGAAGTCTTGTGCCCTGATAATGTAAAATATTCTGTATTCACTTAAAAATTTAATAAAGTGGTATTATAATTGTATTTATAAAGTTAATGCAGTCTTAATATTATAGTTTTTAAATAGGAATATTATTTGTTTCCTCTACTCAAATTATTCTAAACATTTATTTTTAAGATCTATATCACATTTATTCATCAAGATTGGTATTTTCTATGGAGTTCTTGACACCTCTTCCACAGGGCGATATTAGCTACTTTGTACAAGTTAAGCTTCTTCCTTGTTCACCTTTGTATCACCCCCTACTTCATCTCTGTACCTTATCTTCACTGTCTTGCACATTGATGTAGGTGCTCAACTAACATTTGTGGAAGAGAAAGAAGGCAGGTATTGAGAGGGCCTTATTAAGTGTCAGAAGCCAGTGTTTCTTCTACTTGTGTTTTTTTGATAATTTTAAAAAATAAATTTTTATTTATAAATGAAAGATAGTCTCAAATATGATGAGGCTTTTTTGGTTTAGAAAAGATTGTACATCAAAAGGTTTGCATATTCTTATCATGGACAACACATTCACATGCCATTTTGGGTGGGTCTGTTATTCTTAAACAATGAGCTTTTCTTTATAACTGTGATTCTTGTACATGTAAATGGAGCTGATTCTCTCTCATAATCATAGGATTGTTTAATGAATAAATACATTTATGATAGAGAGAGAATTGACATCCAATTGATTTTAAAAATCAAAGTATAACTTAAAGGATTATTTATAAGGGGGAACCTGTAAAAAGTAAATGTTCTGCTAAATTGTATTTGCCAAAAATGTATCAAAGAAATCATTATGAGCCTTCAGGTTCTTTTGTTTATTCTCTTTGCCTAGCACTTGACCATTAAGGATTTGAGATGAAAAGAAAGAGATATGGCTACTAAAAAGTCTCTCTTTTCAATGCAGTTCTAATAACAAAGTGTGAAATCTGGGACTCAGCCAAGTGTTACTTATTAATATCTTAAAATGATTTTTAAGTGTTGCATTTTAAAAAATTTAGTATAGTAAAAAAGCATCAATTATAGATATAGTTTTATGAGTATGAACAACAAATGAAAACTTGATTAAAGGTGGCCATATCAAGCATTCTTCACTTGAAGTATCTTGCCAGCTTCTGAGTAATGCTTTGATTTGGTTTGAACCTTTTGTATGCAACAATTTTTAATGCAAGTTACTACAGTTCTTTCTGAATAATATAGGTCATGAGAAGTTCATTTGTAGGTGGGGCAGCTGTACTACTTTGGGGGACTGTCTTAATAGATCCATTTCATTAATTGTCATGAATTTTTTTATTAACAAAACCAGTACATCAGGTTTAGCCAGCTAAAAACTGTTCTCATAGTTGTTATCTTTATTGTCAGAAAGAATATTGTGAAAATAAGGAATTACTGCACATGCTTTAACTCTTCATTAAACAGAAGAACGGCACTGTCCATGAAAAATAACTTAGGGGCATATTATCAAGTTGACATACAGTGTTTTCAGTTGCAACTCCCATTAACTTTAAAACCTTGTGCTTTAAACTTCAGTGTCTTCCAGTTAGGAATAATGCCAGAGCCGTCTGTTAGGTACTCAGAGTTAATGGGATTAATGTCAAGTAGCAGGATGTTCATTCTCTCTTCCTTAAGCTTTATTCCTTAGGTATTTTTAGAGAAATGTCCTTCTAAGGAATTTCTTTTAGAAACCAGGCAGTGGTATTAAGAAGCAGCAGTAATGGACTGGAAAATGAATGATATTAGGATGTGCATTTTATTTACCAATGAAAGAAATTTACTTCAGTCCCCATCTGATAATCTTTATTATTAAGTCATACATAGAGCTTTAAAAGTATGATTTTTTTTAACTTCAAGAAGTCTCAAGAGATTTCTTAGACATATGATAGGCCATTATATTGTTAGCCATATTCTTTGTATCTTCAAGACCATAATCACTTTTTACTTGCTACATCTTGTGAGATAATTAGTAGCATGAATTATCTTTATTTAAATGGTTTTACAAGTGAAACAGGGAGGTGCTTAGTGGTTTTTTTCAGGATCTCATAACTAATCTTTGATACAGTACTTAATAGAGCCTGGAATTTATATTTATACTCATTTTATTTGATTAAACATTTGTCTTATAAAATTTTAAGGTTGAAAAAGTATTGAGAAAATCATGTTTTGAAAAACAAAAATTATGTAGTCTTTGGAAGAAGGCATATTATGGCTGGAATCCTGGCTTCACCCTTTACCTGCTTGACTCTGAGTAATTATTTGACCTCTTTAGCTCCATTTTCTCATTTTAAATGGAATGGTAACTACCTTTCAAAATTATTGTACACATTGAACACAATGTTTATAAGTGGCCAAAAAAGATACTCATTAAAATAATTAGTGTCATTTTAATATTATCTACACATTTGGAATTAGACCTTAAAAAATAAGTTAAACAGAATTAGCCAAAGTAACATGGTTTGTTAGTGACAAGCTTGCAATTAGAACCAAAGCATCCTAACCAAAACCAATATTCTTTGCAGATGCATTCTTTTATTTATTGAAATTATCTAGGATATTTAGTCAGTTACTCATTAGTGAAAACCACACTGTTCAGTATCATCACTTTTCTTTTTTCATCCCCCAAATTCAAGATTTGAATGATTGTCATTTAGGCCAGAATTCCAGAAGTTTTTCTATGTGTGTGATTTAAATAATCTGGTCATTTTTAGAGGGATACTATCAAGCTCTTTTATAACCAAAAGTTTTTCAGCAGCTGTTTATGAGACTCTGCAAAGTGGATCTAGTTAGCCTTGACCTGGAATAAATAAGGCATTGACACACTATGTCATACATTTGCCCCAGTGTCAATATCTGCTGATTCATGGAGTCATGTTCTATGTACTGGCTCTGCTCATGACCTGTGTGCCCTCTGACTAGAACTATGCTCATGGCTCCAGATTCGTTACTCCAGCTGGATTACAGGTCTTGGGGTGCTCCCGGATTTCGGCCTTCTCTGAGGCCAATCTTCATTGGCAGTCTTGATGTGGATCTTCTAACCCTCAATTTCCCATACTGCCTAGGCAGTTTACCACAGAAGGTGTAGTGATAGTGTTAGCTAACGCTTACATAGACCTTTAATTTTGTCAGTTCTTTTATATTTATAATTTGAGCTGATGCTCATAACAGCTGTGTGAAATAAGCAGTATTACCTGTCTTACAATTGAGAAACCTAAAATTCAGTTAAGTAATTTCCCCAAAGTCATACTGATATTGAATGAAACAGCTCAGGTTTTTACAAATCCTATATTGCTTTCAACTTTCAATCATGGTTCATGATCCTGCTGCTGACAGTTGATAACAAAAGTATCCTATTATAAAAACAGAATGAAAATATATAAAGTGACTATTGTGATATGAGAGGTTTCATCATATGAAGCATAAAGAAGCATGTATGTATAAATCCATGTGGGAAATAAAGTATTGTCAAAGTGTTAATTAGGGAATAAATTTTACTTCTCTCTTTTTTCTCTCAGTACTGAGCACATGGGAGGTAGCCGATGATTGTTTCTGATTATTTCATTTAGAATACCAGAAAAAGGACAATGTCGATTATAAAAAATTCTTACTCTGATATATTGTGACCATCTTACAGGAACTTTTTTCACTGTTTGTGATAATAATTATCATATGTCTTTTCCTTGAACTGCCTCCACATACTCCTCTGGATTTTTTAACCCCAACCTATATGCTGATGACTCCCAAATGCAGAAGCCACATCACTCTCTCTTTAATTTCAGTTTGTATATCAAAACTATCTGCTGGACATTTTCAGTTGATATTTCATGGTAAACCCAATTCAAAATGTCTAAAATAGAAGGCAGCAATGTCCTTTTTAAAACTGCTCTTTCTTCTGAATTACTATGGGTCAACAAATTGCATCAATTTTACTTCTTAAATATTTCTTGAATCTGTTTTCTCTTTTTATTGTTAATACTAATATCCTATTCAGATCTTTATTATATATTACTTGAAACTACAGAAATAGCTCCCTAAATAATTTATCTACACCTGATTTGTTCTCTTCAAATTCATTACTCACTCTTTCTTGACTGCCATTTACCTTAAAACCATTCAATAATAGTCTTCCATTTCCACAAGATAATATTATAATTTTAAAGCCTTCTCATTATCTAACTCACGACTGCCTCTTTGTCTTCATCTTTTGCTCTTTCCTTGTCGTGTACTTGAGGCCAAACTGCTTTAGTTATCTATATACTGTTATTTTTCTCACCAACATACTTTTGCTCATGCCACCTCATGCTTTTTTTCAGGAATTGTTCTCTTGTAAATAACCTACTGCTTCTCTCCCCTCTCATTCACCAGTCAAATTAGGTGTGCATCTTCTCTGCTCCCAAAATCTATTATTATCTGCCTTCTCAGCTTGCACTTTGAGTTTCTTAAGGCAAGGATGCTCTTATTCAGTTTATAATTCTAGGGCAACTAATGTGTTTATATTATAGGTATGAATTTTTTTCATTCACGCACTTTTAGAAATTTGGTAGTGTTCTGTGAAAATTACATGATCTTAATTTTTAAAGTGTATTTCATTGTGATGTCAATAATCTCCTTAATAGCTCAGATTTAGTAAGTCTATGTTTATCAAATTGGATTTATTATATTTGTATGTTATTTTCCCATTAAATAAATTGTTACATTCTGTTATTCAATATGTTTCAATAGATTGCAAAAATATAGGATTGCTGACAGCGTTGTTGTAGAATCCTTGGTCTTATCAATATCATGTAGAAGAAACCTGTATTTTCTTCTACATGACATTAATATTGGTAACTTTTTTGTGAATTCATCATACTCATTGCAGGAATAAAATAAATAAGATGTAGGTCAGTTTTCAGTCCTTTGCCCATCCAAATTAGTCCTCTTTCCTATTTTCACTAATTGAATATATCTTTTAAATAATTTATATTTCCTTGAATAGTTAACAAGATCAGATAGATATTCCTCAACCTAAATAAATGTTGCTAAATGATACCTGTCCATAGTATATTCCCCAGATGAAGAACAAATTATAGCCTGGGACCCTGTTCATACTTATATTATGGGTAAGTTCTATACAAAACCATAATAGGCACGTATTAAATGAAAAACAAGCTTATTGTACCTATGAATTTTTCAAATAAAGGAAATACAATTTTTATTAGTGAAAAGATCCTAAGATTCTTTGTAAGCTCAGCATCATTGCCATCTTGCCCTGATCCACTATTTCAATCCCAAGCCAGGTAAATATGGAATTATAAGGGCAATAAACATTACCCTGCTAAATTAAATTTTAATTTAATTTAAATTTGCTTGTTAGATTGGCTTATGTGTTTTTATTATTGACTTGTTTCAACGAGATCTCATAGTTGTATTTGTCACTTCCAAAAGTAAATTTCATATAGGCAGTGATTACCAGAAGGTAGACAGAGATATTGAAGTGCTACAAAATCTAATGTTTATATTTCAGACCTTTTCTTAATATGAAAAAAGCTCATTCTACTGTTATTTTCTCATAAAAATATAAAATCTTTTGGAATAAAGTATGAACATATGAAAACACACTCTACAGACAACCTTTAAGGAATTGTTTTTATAGTTGACTAGTTCTTGATAATTGTAACTAATATCCTTTTTAATATTTGCATAATAATTGGATATATCTTTACTATTGAAAAGGACATATTGCAGCAATATATACTTTGTTGATAGAAAATTTATTTTAGAGCTATACATAATGTAAAAAGACCCATCGTGAAATGATAAAATTTGAAATAAAGCATTTGTTATAAAGAATTGGCATCTGGGGGCTTTGGTGTAGAATACAGAGTAGAAAATTCATGAGAGATGAGAGCCTCTTAGACCAAGGTAGTAGATGAGCTCTCCAGAAAGGGACTTTACCTGCACGTGGGTGTTTCCTAAATCTGGATAAAATCTTCATTCTGAAAGTATCACAAAAGTAGCGTTCTTGATCTTTCTCATTCATTGCCCTTTCCTTAGTGCCTAGAACAGTGTCTGGCACAAAGTAGGTGCTCTTAATAAATGAGAATGGACATGCCTTCAACCAGACTCAAGAGTTTCCACACACTGGGTTTCCAGCGATCAGAAAATGGGTTATTCTTTTCCTGGTTTCACAAAATACTTGGCAATAGTGAGATGAGCACACTATCCTTTCTACAAGATAATATTCTCTCCCTCACTCACCTTACTCTACAAGTTGGTACTTGTGCTCTACTCTGCACATTTCTATTTAGGACTAGCCATATTTGCAATCCCATAATGAACTAAATATTTTCAGCAAAGATTTTCTCATACCACCATGCTGATACACATGACCTTTTCTACCTGAAACGCCCTTTATTTTTCCTTGTTTGATTAACTCTTACTCCTTTTTCAAGACTTAATCTGGATTAGGTGGTCCTTGTATGTATTCCTATATGTTCTCATTCTTGTCTTTTGTAATTACCCAAATCAGACAATTTCTGAGGAAACATGTAACTAAATCACCTATAGTATCACACCACAAGTTATTTGGGTTCACAGGTTACCTGGCTGAAGCATTTGCTGCCTACAAGAAACCCACCTCATGGGTAGACACTCATATACTCAGACATGGGTAGACACTCATACACTCAGACATGGGTTGAAAAAGATATACCATACAGATGGAAAACAAAAATGAGCAAGAGTAGCTATACTTATATCAGATAAAACAGACATTAAATCAAAAACAGTCAAAAAAAAAAGATAAAGTCATTACATAATAATAAAGGGTTCAATTCAACAAAGAGATATAACTATCCTGAATGTATGTGCACCCAGATTCGTAAAACAAATACTCCTAGACCTACAGAAAGAGATAAACAGCAATAGAATAATAGTGGAAGACTTCAACACCTCAATGATAGCACTAGATAGATCATTGAGGCAGAAAGTCAACAAAGAAATTCTGGGCTTAAGCTGAGCTCTAGACCAAATGAACCTAATAGACATTCTCAGAACATTATACCCAACAATGACAGAATACACATTTTTCTCATTTTTACATGGATCATTTTCCAAAATAGATAATGCATTTGGCCACAAAGCAAGTCTTAATAAAGTCAACAGAATGGACGTCATACAGATATTTTCTTCTTGGACCACAGTGGAATAAAACTAGAAATCAATACCAAGAGGAACTATCAAAACTATGTAAATACACTGAAACCAGTCACAATGGCTCATGCCTATAATGCCAGCACTTTGGGAGGCTAAAGTGGGAGGATCACTTGAAGTCAGGAGTTTGAGATCAGCCTGGCTAACATGGCGAAACGACGTCTCTACTAAAACAAAAAATACACACACACACACACACACACACACACACACACACACACACATACACATACACACAGACACACACACACACTTAGCTGGGCCTGATGGCACATGCCTCTAGTCCCAGCTACTTAGGACGCTGAGGCAGGAGAATCACTTGAACCCAGGAGACAGAGGTTATAATGAGCCAAGATTGTGCCCCTACACTCCAGCCTGGGTGACAGAGCAAGACTCTGTCAATAAATAAATAAATTGAAAATAAACAGCTCATTCCTGAATGGTCCTTGGATAAATGATGGAATTCAGACAGAAATTTAAGTTATTGAAACAAATGAAAATAGAGACACAACGTACCAAATCCTCTAGGATACAGCAAAAGCAGCACTAAGAGAAAAGTTTATAGCATTAAATCTCTACATCAAAAAGATAAAAAGGTCTTGAATTAACAACCTAATGCCACACCTAACCCCTAGGGACTAGAAAAACAAGAACAAACTAAATCCAAAGCTAGCAGAAGAAAAGAAATAACAGAGCTCAAAGCAGAACTAAATGACAGTGAGATGAAAAAAATGAATCAAAGAATCAACAAAATGAAGAGTTGGTTATTTGAAAAGAAAAACAAAATTAATAAATGACTAGCTAGAATAACCAATAACAAAAGAGAGAAGATTCAAATAAGTACAATCAGAAATTATAATGGTGACAATACAGCTGATACCACAAAAGTACAAAAGATCATCAGAGATACTATGAGTACCTCTATGCACACAAACTAGAAAACCTAGAGGAAATGGATATATTCCTAGAAACATACAGCCTCCCCAGATTGAACCAGGAAGAAATAGAAACCCGGATCAGACCTGTAATGAGTAATAAAATTGAAACATTAATGACAATTTTTCCAACAACAACAAAAAGCCTAGTACCAGAAGGATTCACAGACAAATTTTAGTACATGTACAAAGAAGAGCTGGTAGCAATCTTCTTGAAACTATTCTAAAAAATTGAAGAGGAGGGATTTCTCCCCAACCCCTTCTGCGAAACCATCATCACCCTAATACCAAAGCCAGAGAAGGACACATACGCACAAAGACAACTACAGGCCAACATCCCTAAAAAGCATAGATATAAAAAAAAGCATAGATAACAAAATTTTAGCAAACAGGCTGGGCGGGCGCAGTGGCTCATGCCTGTAATCCCAGCACTTTGGGAGGCTGGGGTGGGCAGATAAGTTGAGGTCAGGAGTTTGAGACCAGCCTGACTGACATGGTGAAAACCTCGTCTCTACTGAAAATACAAAAATTACCCGGGCATGGTGGCTGTCTGGTACCTGTAACGCCAGCTACTCAGGAGGCTGAGGCAAGAGAATTGCTTGAACTTGGGAGGCGGAGGTTGCAGTGAGCTGAGATTGTGCCATTGCACTCCAGCCTGGACAACAGCAAGACCCCATCTCAAAATAATAATAATAAAATTCTAGCAAAGCAAATCCAATAGCACATCAAGAAGTTAGTACACCATGGTCAAATGGGTTTCATTCCAGGGAGGCAAAGATAGTTCAACATATGCAAATCAACAAATGTAATTCACTGCATAAACAGAATTAAAGACAAAAACCATATGATCATCTTAATAGATGCAGAAGAAGTATCTGATGAAATCCAACATCTCTTCATGATAAAAATCTTCAACAAACTAGGCCTTGGAGGAGCATACCTCAAAATAATAAGAGCCATATACAACAGACCCACAGCCAACATCTTACTGAATGGGAAAAAGTTGAAAGCATTTCCCCTAAGAACCAGAACAAGACACCCACTTTCACCACTCCCATTAAACATAATACTGAAATTTCTAGCCAAAGCAATCAGGCAAGAGAAAGAAATAGAAGGCATCCAAATTGGAAAAGAGGAAATTAAATTATCTCTGTTCACTGATGACATGATCTTATACTTAGAAAACCCTGATAATGCCTCCCAAAGACCCCTAGATTTGATAAATGACTTCAGTATAATCCCGGGATACAAAGTCAGTGTATAAAATCAGTAGCATTTCTATATGCTAATAACATTCAAGCTGAGAACCAAATCCAGAACTCAATCCTGTTTACAATAGCCACACAAGAAATAAAATCCTAGGAATATACTTAACTAAGAAGGTGAAAGACCTCTTCAAGGAGAACTATAAAACACTGATGAAAGAAATTCTAGGTGATGCAAATGGAAAAACATGCCGTGTTCATGGATCAAAGAAATCAATATCATTAAAATGATCATATTCCCCAGAGGAATATATAGATTCAACATAATTCCTATCAAATTACCAGTATCATATTTCACAGAATTAGAAAAAAATACTGCTAAAATTCACTTGGAACCAAAAAAGAGCCTGAATAACCAAAGCAGTTTTAAGCAAAAAGGACAACACTGGTGGAGGCATCACATTACCTGACTTCAAATTATACTACAAGGCTATAGTAAATAAAAACAGTATGGTACTTGTATTTGTCTGTTTTCGTACTGCTGATAAAGACACACCTGAGACTGGGCAATTTACAAAAGTAAGAGGTGTTTGGACTTACAGTTCCACATGGCTGGGGAGGCTTCACAATCATGGCAGAAGGCAAGGAGGAGCAAGTCAAATCTTATGTGGATGTCGGTGGGCAAAGAGAGAGCTTGTGCAAGGGAACTCTCGTTTTTAAAACCATCAGATCACATGAGACCTATTCACTACCATGAGAACAGCATGAGAAAGAGCCTCCCCTATAATTCAGTCATCTCCCACCAGGTCCCTCCCACAACACATGGGAATTATGTGAGGTACAGGATGAGATTTGGGTGGGGACATAGAACCAAACTATATCATGCTGCCTCTGGCCCCTCCCAAATCTCGTATCTTCACATTTCAAAACCAATCATGCCTTCAGAACAGTCCCCCAAACAGTCCACTTATGAGCTGGTAAAATCAAAAGCAAGTTAGTTACTTCCTAGATACAATGGGGGTTCAGGCATTGGGGAAATAAAGCCATTTCAAGTGGGAGAAATTGGCCAAAACAAACAGGACCCATGCAAGTCCAAATCCAGCAGGGCAGTCAAATCTTAAAAGTTCCAAAATGATCTCCTTTGACTCCATGTTTCACGTCCAGGTCATGCTAATGCAAGAGGTAGGTTCCTAGAGTTTCAGGCAGCTCCACCCTGTGACTTTGCAGGGTACAGCTTCCCTCCCAACTGCCTTCACGGGCTGGTGTTCAGTGTCTGCAGCTTTGCCAGGCACACGGTGCAAGTTGTCAATAGATCTACCATTCTGGAGTCTGGAAGACAGTGGCCCTCTTCTCACAGCTCCACTAGGTGGTGCCCTAGTAGGGACTCAGTGTAGGGGCTCCCACCCCACATTTCCCTTCTGCACTGCCCTAGCAGAGGTTCTCCATGAGGACCCCACCCCTACAGCAAACTTCTGCCTGGGCATCCATGCATTTCCATACATCTTCAGAAATCTAGGCAGAGGTTCCCAAACCTCAATTCTTGACTTCTGTCCACTCACAGGCTTAACACCATGTGGAAGCTGCCGAGGCTTGAGGCTTGCACTCTCTGAAGCCATAGCCTGAACTCTACATTGGCCCCTTTCAGCCACAACTAGAGTGGCTGGGATGCAGGGCACAAAGTCCCTAGGCTGTACACAGTGTGGGGACCCTGGGGTTGGCCCACAAAACCACTTTTTCCTCCTAGACCTGTGGGCCTGTGATGGGAGGGGCTGCCGTGAAGACCTCTGACATGTCCTGGAGACATTTTTCCCATTGTCTTGGGGATTAACATTTGGTTCCAAGCTACTTATGCAAATTTCTGCAACAGGCTTCAATTTCTTCTCAGAAAATGGGATTTTCTTTTCTATTGCATTGTCAGGCTGCAAATTTTCTAAACTTTTATGCTGTTTCCGTTTTGAAACTGAGTGCCTTTAACAGCACCCAAGTCACCTCTTGAATGCTTTACTGCTTAGAAATTTCTTCCACCAGATACACTAAATCATGTCTCTCAAGTTCAAAGTTCTATAAATCTCTAGGGCAGGAACAAAATGCTGCCAGTCTCTTTGCTAAAACATAACAGGAGTGACCTTTACTCCAGTTCCCAACAAGCTTCTTTTCTCCATTTGAGACCACCTCAGCCTGGACCTTATTGTTCATATCACTATCAACATTTTTGTCAAAACCATTTAACAAGTCTCTAGGAAGTTCCAAACTTTCCCATATTTTCCTGTCTTCTTCTGAGCCCTCCAAACTGTTCCAACCCCAGCCTGTTACCTAATTCCAAAGTCACTTCCACATTTGGGGGTATCTTTTCAGCAACGCCCCACTCTACTGGTACCAAACTACTGTATTAGTCTGTTTTCATGCTGCTGATAAAGACATACCTGAGACTGGGCAATTTGCAAAAGAAATAGGTTTATTGCACTTACAGTTCTACATGTCTGGGGAAGCCTCACAATCATGGCAGAAGGCAAGGAGGAGAAAGTCACATCTTATGTGGATGTCAGCAGTCAAAGAGAGAGCTTGTGTAAGCAAACTCCCATTTTTAAAACCATCAGATCTTGTGAGACCCACTCACTATCAGAAGAACAGCACAGGAAAGACCCACCCCCATAATTTAATCATGTCCAAATGGGTCCCTCCCACAACACATGGGAATTATGTGAGCTACAGGATGAGATTTGGATGGAGACACAGAGCCAAATTTTATCAGTACAGATAGAAAAATGGACACATAGATCAATGGAACAGAACAGAGAACCCAAAAATAAAGCTGCATACATACAACCAACTGATCTCTGACAGAGTTGATAAAAATATACAGTGGAGAAAGGACACACTATTCAATAAATGGTGTTGGAAAAATTGAATAGCCATATGCAAAATAGTTAAACTGGACCCCTGTCTCTCACTATATACAGGAGTTAACTCAAGATGGATTAAAGATTTAAACACAAGTTCTGAAACTATGAAAATCCTAGAATAAAACCCAGGAAAAATTCTGGACATCAGCCTAAGCAAAGATTTTATAACTAAGACCTCAAAAGCAAATGCAACAAAAACAAAAATAGACAAATGGGACTCAATTAAACTAAAAAGCTTCCAGACAGCAAAAGGAATAATCAACATATTAAACTGACAACCTGTAGAAGAGAGGAGATATTTGCTGTAAACTATGCACTGAACAAGGATTAACACCTGGAATCTACAAGGAACTGAAATAGCTCAACAAGAAAAAAAAAACCTCATTAAAAATTGGGAAAAGGACATAAACAAGTATTTCCCAAAGGATGACATACAAGTGGCCAACAAACATATGAAAAAAATACTCAAATCACTAAACAGAAGAAGAATGCAAATTAAAACCACTATAAGATACCATCTCACACCAGTCAGAATTGCTATTATAAAACTTCAGAAAACAAAGAAGGTAGCAAAGATGTGGAGGAAAGGAACCACTATACGCTGTTTGTGGGAATGTAAATTAATACAACCTCTGTGGAAAACAGTATGGAGATTTCTCAAAGAAATAAAAATAGAACTACCATTCAGCACAGTTTTCCCACTACTGGAGATCTACCCAAAGAAAAAGACACCTGCACTTGTGCATTTATCTCAACACTATTCACAATAACAGGGCTGTGGACTGAACCTAAGTGCTCATCCAGTGGATGACTGGATAAAGAAAATGTGGTATATATATACTACGGTATATATATATATATGGTGTGTGTGTATATATATATGGTATATATATACTACACTGCCAAGAAAAAGAATGAAAATATGTCATTTGTAGCAATCTTGAGGTCATTATTCTAAGAGAAATAACTCAGAAACACAAAATCAGTTACTTTTTGTTCTCATTTATAAGTGGGAACTAAACAATGGATACACGTGGAAATACAGAGGAGAATAATAGACACTGGGGATTCCAAAGTGGGGTAGGAGGAAGGAGCTGAGAGTTGAAAAATTGCCTGTTGGGTACAGTGTTCACTATTTGGGTGGTGGGTGTACTAAAAGCCCAAACTTCACCACTATGCAATGTATCCATGTAACAGAACTACACATGTACCCCCTGAATCCATAAAAATAAAAATAAATTTTTTAAAAGCTGGCTGGTAAAGGTTAGTTAATGCAGCTTATCTTTTCACATATATACAATTGTGTTTCAGTGCCAGAAAAAGAATTTTAATTTCCTATTGAAGTGCCTGTTTTAGCATCAGTAACCAAATTTATATTTTTTGATTTCCATGAGTAATTGATTACCTGTGCAGCCTGAGTTAACTAGTATAATATTTTCAACTTATTTCAGTGAAGTTTTGTTATCATTTTAGATTGAGGCCCCAGACATGTACCTGCTGGCCTCTCCCTTGTTCTGATCTGACATTGGTCTCTGGCCAAAATTTGAGAAGTAGGAAAATACCTTTATAATAAACATTTCAGAGATCAAAATCAAAACAGACATGTCTTCAGGAGGCATAAACCAGAAATACCAATTTAAAAACATGAATATTCTCTGCTGCCTTTCCAAACTCTGATATACTGTGGTCAGCAATGTACAAAATGAAACTCCTTGAAGTTGGAACATGGTGGAACATGGTGCCTTACTCTTTCAAAGTGATACAATATTGAAATAATCTTTAGACAGGATTTTAGGAACAATTACATTACACTTAGACCATCAATAACATCTTAAAATCTAACTTAATATGTCACTAATAGTAGGAAACTAATAGTAGGAAACTTCCATACACCAGCTATGCAGGCAAAAACATATATAAATATTCCTTTCAGACCACCACAAGGTAAAATAAGCAGGTCTTCCTAGTGTTGAGAAATGCATCATTACCACCTCAAATCTGGCAAATTTGTAATATTTGTTCATTCTAAAAACTGAACTTTAATGATTTTACTCTAATCCTTTTTCTTTATTTTTTCATTTTTAACCCTTTTGATATTGGATGTATCTTGCAGAGTCATTAATTCAATGTAGGACTTTCAGTCACCAGAACTTATTTCCTACTTAGGAGTGTAATTTGTGACTTTCTAAAATTAGGCTATTAAAATTCCCACCTCATAAGTCAGTCAGTCTTTAGTAAGTGTCTTAAATTTTAGACTGAAATACGTTTAAACTATTTCTCCTGCCAGAATTAAAAAAAGGTACTACTAAGTTCCTTCCCAATCTGTAAGCATTAAATAAGTGTAAATTTAAAGAAATCAGACTCATTTCTAGACAGGACCTAAGCAATTATCAAGTATTCTAATAAAACTTAAATCTTAGGATATTTGTTTTATTTATTTCAAGAATAAAACTGCTAGTTTTTCTGCTTAGCTAGGACTTAGATAAAACAAGGGGGCTCAACAGATAATTTAAAAAGTAAATAGGTAAAGCCCAACCTGTACTATGTTGAATAAAAAGCAAAAATCCAAATGTCTTCTAATTTTTCCAGAGTGTGTTGCAAGAGAAATTTTATAACATTTCCTTATGACAGCAGCTGTACAGCAGGTTTTGAACCAGTCTAGTGTAGTGTTTAGTAAAGTGAAAGGGGTTGGGTTGTTTTATGCTTTTTAAGTTGGCATTTTACCAAGAGAGAAGTTTGGTGGTTGTTATTTTTCCCTCTTATGTTTAAGTGACAAAGTACTTGATTAAAGTGAACATGATTTTATATTAATTCTAATTTGTTCTTTTTCTGAGGAAGATAATAAAATGAAATAATCCAAATGCTTTTACACCTACACAGTATATTGCTGAGCAAATTATTTATGGAATGGAAGAAAAGATAAAGTTGCTTTTAAGAGTCCTTTAACATATCAGTTTGATAACTAGCAAAACACCTTTACAGCCATTAAATATTTACCAAGACTTGGCTTTGGACAGGGGGGCAGTTTAGTGCACCAAATTTCACTCTATGCAATGCCATTGATTAGCTATCAGAAGGACATAGTTAATAAGTAACTTCAGGTATTACATGTAGAGCACTCTACATTCTTGTCAAATCTTTTCTCTGAAGATGACCTAAAAAAAGTCAGTTACAACCAGCATTCACCCCACCAATGATTGCACAAGCACAACTTTGAAAGAAAGAAAGGCCAGGCAAATCAGTTAAGCAGTACTTAGGCAATCTTTCCTAGTGACTGTTGTCATTGCTGCTGGACTTTAGAACTGAACATGTTTACATTTAATTAGAAAGGACACACAGTTTACAGCACAGTAGCTATCAATATCGGATCAGAATTGATTTCCGCTTTCTCCCCAGTGATTGCTTCCTTCAAGCTAATTAAAAAAGGCATATAATCAAATGGCTCACATAAATTTTAAAGTAAAGTAAACAATATTTCCTGGCGATCAAAACAAAAGTAAATGACATTCATCCTTATCATTAGCTACATTTTTTGAAATAATTCTGTTGCTTATAAATGTGATATAAGCCATGTTTAACATTATCAGACTGCAAAGAAGAAACCTCAATGAATGCTTTACTAAGTACTTTAGCTCTCAAAGAAGCAATAACCTTAATTTTATATTTATAACCCTAAAACCTGTAGATAAAGCAATCTGATGGAACCTTGAGTTGACTTTGTTCAACTTTTCAATTTTCACATATTGTACAGAAAAACTGCTGAAAAATATAATGAAATAAATAACAAATTGATTTTCTTTTAAATAAGGTGCATACAGCACATGCATAATATGCTTAAATTAGGGATCATCTTGATGTAAATGATTAATAGTTCTCTATAATTACTGTAGGCAAAATCATCAACAAAATTATGATAAAAGATCATTTTTTATAACTGCCTGTCTATTCTCTATAAAGAGACCTGCTTCAAATTTCATAAGCTAACATTTTGGTAATTATAATAAATTATGGTGAAGTTATTTTAAAATAAGAAATATAAAGGGAAGTAGAAGTACATTCAGGAGAATCACAGCCTTTCTTTCTTATCTATGGGATCTGCTATGCAATAGCACATCTAGAATGGAAGGCCATCAAGACTTAAGGAAATACAGATTGTGAGCAGGTCTTAAGAAACATTAATTAACTAATTCACAAATATTTATTAAGCATTCTTGAGGTGCTAAAGATAAAAAGGTGAGTAAAACCTCTATAAGATTAGAGATTTTTGGCCAGGCGCGGTAGCTCACACCTGTAATCCCAGCACTTTGGGAGGCCGAGGCGGCGGATCACCTGAGGTCAGGAGTTCAAGACCAGCTTGGCCAACATGGTGAAAAGCTGTCTCTACTAAAAATACAAAAATTAGCCAGGCGTGGTGGCAGGTGCCTGTAATCCCAGCTACTCAGGAGGCTGAGGCAGCAGACTCACTTGAACCCGGGAGGTGGAGGTTGTAGTGAGCCGAGATCACGCCACTGCACTCCAGCCTGGATGACAGAGTGAGACTCCACCTCAAAAAAAAAAAAAAAGATTAAAGATTTTGATCTGCTTTGTTTACTGTTGTATCCCCAAGCATTTACTATGAGACAATATAGTATATAAACATGTATTTACATATATATGTGTGTGTGTGTGTGTGTGGTTGCTCAATAAATGTTTATTGAATGAATGCCCCTTTCAGGAATTATTTCACCACAAGCAAATGTTTACTCAACTGCCAGGGGGGCTTCCAGTTGCACTTCTTTTCAGCATTCTAGGAAAACCACTGAAATCCACAATGATATTATAGTAATGAGAGTCAATGTAACATCCCCTTCGAGGATACATTAATTTCTTGAAGTTAGTTTTGCTTGCTTTTCTTTCTTTCATTTCCTTTTGAAATCTTGGGGTATTTTAAAATTACTCTTAGGGTCCACAAAGTAATTAGTCTGTAATCCACATTGATTAACTATACACTAGTCCTAAATATCCATACCATATCTTCTGCAGGGCATATGCAAATTACAGATTCTTGTCATCCACTAAAACATAAAAAATTAAGAACCACATGAAACAGGCTTAAGTAACAAGTTATTTTATCCATTTCACAAATATTTATTAAACCGTTTTCTAGGTAGTAGATAGAAATTAAATGGTGAAAAGACACTTTCTCCTGGGGTTTACTCTTTATCCAGTTGAAAGGTCTGAGTACTATGGGAGAACATGAGGGGATGACCTAAGCTGGACACTAGGTCAGATTTCTTGGAGACTCTCCTATCCAAGTTGAGATCCAAAGGATATGTAGGAGCTAGTTAAGTAAAGGGAGACAGTGTCAGTGTTCTAGGGGACTTGAAGGTTATTCATCCTGACTGGAGAATAGAGGTAAATAGGTGAATGATGAGAAATGAGCTATAAAGAGAGGCATGAAAAGCTTTGTAAATGAGATTTAAGAAATTTGGACTTTATCCTAGGAAAAGTGAGGAGCCATTAAAGTGTTTTAATCCAGGGAGTGATACATTCATATTTGTGCTTTAGAAAACTCAACTCAAGGCAAAGAACAACCGAAAAGACTATTGTGGTATATTAGTCCATTCTTGGATTGCTATAAAGAGATACCTGAGGCTTGGTAATTTATAAAGAAAGGAGGTTTAATTGGCTCACAGTTCTGCAGGCTGTGTAGGAAGCATAGTGGCATCTGCTTCTGGGGAGGCCACTGGAAGCTTCCAGTCATGGCGAAGGCAAAGGGGGAGTAGACATGTCACATGGCCTGAGCAGGAGGAAAAGAGAGAGAGCAGGGGGGTGCTACATACTTTTAAACAAGCAGATCTGGTGAGAACTCACTCACTATTACAAGAACAGCACCAAGGAGATGGTTCTAAACCATTTATGAGAAACTACCCCCATGATCTAATCACCTCACACCAGACCCCACTTGCAACACTGGGGATTACAATTTGACATGAGATTTGGGCAGGGACACAGATGTAAACCATATCATGTGGTAATTCACTTGAAAGAATAATAGCAGTCACTCTAAATTAAGATAGTGATAATGGGGCTTGATATGGTTTGAATGTGTCCCCCAAAAGTTTATGGATTGGAAATTATTGCCACTATAACAATATTAAGAAGTGGGCCTTTAATAGATGATCCAGCCATGAGGGCTCTGCCCTCATGAATGGATTAATGCCATTATCATAGGAAAGGGTTAATTGTCTTAGGAGTGCACTCCTAATAAAAGGATAAGGTCAGCCCCCCGTTTTCTCTCTTTTGTGTGTCCTTCCACCTTCCACCTTCCACCATGGGATGACCCTCACTGGATGCCAGTGCCATGCTCTTGGACTTTACAGCTTCCAGAGCCAAATAAACTTCTATTATTTGTAAACTACCCAGTCTGTGGTTTTCTGTTATAGCAACAGAAAATGAACTAAGATGGGGATAGAAAGAAATTGAAAGATGCAAAGGAGATTTATGTGTAAAATAGCATAGACTGTGAGGTGAGATATAAATATTAAGGATGATGTGTAGGTTTCATGCATGAACAACTGAGTAGATGGTGATGCCTAAGGAAAGGAGGAGGAAGAGAAAGAGCCAGTTTGCAAAGGGGTACAAAATGAGATCATGAGTTCAATTTTAGACATTGAGTTATAGATATTTGAAGAATGGTCACATGGAGATGTTTATGAGGTGGTTATAAGGATCTGTTGCTTAGGATAGAAATCTCAGCTGGAGAGAAATACTTCAGAGTTAAAGGTCATTAGTTATATAGATGATCAAGTGAAGCCACCTGATATTGTTTGGATTTGTGTCCCCACCCAAATCTCATGTTGAATCGTGATCCCCAATGTTACAGGAGAGGCCTGGTGGGAGGTAATTGGATCATGGGGATGGATTTCCCCTTTGCTATTCTTGTGACAGTGAGTTCTCATGACACCTGATTGTTTAAAAGCATGTATCACCTCCCCTTGCTCTCTCTCTCCTGCTCTGCCATGTGAAGATGTGCCTGCTTCCCCTTCACCTTTCGCCATGCTTGTAAGTTTTCTGAGGCATCCCCAGCCATGCTTCCTGCACAACCCGCAGAACTATGAGCCAATTAAACCCCTTTCCTTACAAATTACCCAGTGTCAGGTAGTTCTTTATAGTAATGTGATAACAGACTAATACACTATCAGCATGGGTTGCAATCAGGAGAGACTAGGTAGAATGAGAAGACACCAGTTAAAGGTTGAGTAGAAGACAAGAAGCCCTCAAAGAAGATTGAAAAGCATCAAGGAAAGTAAGCAGAAACTAGAAGTGTATTGTCATGGAAAGCAGGGAAAAAAGGCATTTCTAGAAAGAATACGTCTCAGGTCAAATAAGAAGCTTGAAAAGTGTCTTTTAATGCAAAGGAGAGTAATAGATGCTGGGAACTCCAAAACGAGGGATATTGGGAGGTGGGTGAGGGTTGAAAATTTACCTATTGGTTACAGTGTTCATTGTTTCGGTAATGGGTACACTAAAAGCCCAGACTTCACCACTACACAATATATCCATGTAGCAAAACTGCACTTGTACTCACTGAATCTATACAAATAAATTTTTAAGTATCTTTTGTATTTGGTAACATCATTGGAACACTTGGAGACAGAGAAGATTATAGACCCTTGAATTGACCTTGAGAAGATAAAGACAGCAAACATAGACCATTTGATTCTAAATGAGATGATCCCAAACCAGGTCCAAGAGAAATTTTAGAACAAACAGGAATATTTTCATAATTTAGTGAGTCAAAATCCTTGATAGAAAACAACAACAAAATTTTCTAAGTAGTATGTCTGGTCCAATTAACTAAAAAAATAAGTTCCTGAACTTTGTTATATTTCCTGGATTTGAGCTTCAGTATATCTCCGTGTTCTCTTACAATTCCAAAGCTATCCTGCTCAGAGAAGGGCGAGGTGAGGCTTAGCAATTACAGATCTGGTATCTTATTAGAGAGTGGGAACACTTGTAGCTCTACAAACTACTCCCTAGCCAGAGCAATTTTTTTGAAAGGCAAATATTCTTATGCTTTCTTTAAAATCCTTTCATAGTTTCTCATTTTCCCTTTGATAAAGACCAAAATATTCTATATTTCAGGAAGATTCTATGTGCTCTGATCCCAACCACTTTTTTTTAAATGGTCTCTGATCACTGCCTAACTGGGGTTCATTTAGCTCTTCAGCCATGCTTTCTCTTACCATCGTCCTTTGTACATGTTCTCCCCTGTGCCTGAAAAAGTTTTGTCCACCCTCCTTCAAATTAATGCCTACTTTTATCTTTAAATCTCAACTCAAATGTCACCTCCTTTGCTTTATAGCATTTATAATAATTTGAAACATGTGTTTAGTCAGTACTCATCCCTAGCCCTAGCAAAGCACTCAGCACATAGTAATCACTCATTTATAGGTGGAAGGGAAGCAGGGCCTGAGGTATCTCAATGCAGTGACCCAATTCTGAGTAAAACAAAGCATATGCTTACAATAGGCATGTACCAGCTGAAACCTATATTCAGCAATTCAATTAATCAAGTAGCTCTTTAGAAGCAGCTGTGTAGCAAGCACTGTGCATTTGTAATATTCTCATAAAATGTGTTTATTTAGACCTCATATCTGAAATCAGCATCAGTGCTTGTCCCTAAGCTGTATATAATGTAAAATAAAACTATGTATTTAAAAAGGCTTGATTTACTTTTCCTAAGAGAGTTGGGATCATTAATAAAATTGAAAAATATTGGCCCTACGTAAGAACAGTTGATTGTTTGCTATTATAAAAGTAATTTTGCACCAGCCTATACATTTTTGCACCAGCCTATACATTTTTAGTATAAAAATGTATTCATGTTGATGTTGTAGGGCATAATTTCCAATTATGTAGAAACTAGCTAGTGAGAGTGTGCTGAGCGCCTCAAAAATTCTTTTGGCTAGAACTGATCCTTATGCAGATGGCACTATTCTCTTGTGACTGAGTACCCCCACCTAAGTAGAATTAGGATGAAAAATGATATGACAGCTTATTTTTAACTAAGTGTCTTCACTGAAAAATCATGTAAAGATAATTTTGTCTAGCCTTCAATACTAAGCAGGAATACATCAACATAGTGAGAGCATCTTTATTTTTTTTAAGGCATCAACATCCTATTGTATAATTCTAATAAGTCCCATTCTGAGCTGGATTATGTTACCCTCTGAAGCAACACAGAATTCTGTAAACTGCCTCTTCAAATACTTGAAGAGACTTATCATAGACCTTTAATTTATTCTCACTTCCTGCCCAGTATGTTTTCTCAGCAGTTTTCCATAAAACCTAGTAAGTTTTACAGACCACTCACTACCTGGTAAGCCCTCCTATGGAGGTGCTTCAAGATATCCCAGCCTCCCAAAGTGCTGGGATTACAAGTGTGAGCCACCAAGCACAGCCAACAACAATCTTTCTTTCCTTAAAATAAATATATATGTGTGTGTGTGTGTGTGTGTGTGTGTGTGTGTGTGTGTGTGTATTTCATGCATGGTTGGTTGAATCCACAATTGCAGAATCCATGTATTCTAGGGCCAACTGTGTGTCCATATATTGAGGGCCAACTGTATAACCATTATGGATAACTGAAAAGCAGGTTCCTCCAAAAACTAAAAATAGAATTATATGACCCAGCAATCTCACTTCTGGATATTTACCCAAAAGATTTGAAATCTTTTTCTTTAAGGGCAGATCTTGCTCTGTGGCCCAAGCTGAGTGCAGTGGCATGATTGTAGCTCACTGCAGCCTCAAACTCAGGGGCTCAAGCAGTCCTCCTGCCTCAGCTTCCTGAGTAGCTGGACTACGAGTGTATGCCTCCACACCTGATTGATTTTTTAAAAATTTTGTAGAGACAGGGTCTCACTATATAGAGCAAGCTGGTGTTGATCTCCTGGCCTCAAGCAGTCCTCCCACCTCAGTTTTCCAAAGTGCTGACTTCACAGGTGTAAGCCACCACAACTATCCTGAAATTATTTTTTCAAAGAAATGTCTGCATTTCCATGTTCATTGCAACATTATTCACAATAACCAAGTTATGGAATCAACCTAAGTATCAGTACCATCAACAAATGAACGGATAAAGAAAATGTGGTGTATGTATCCAATACAATACTAGTCAACCTTGGAAAAGAAGCTATGAGTTCTGTCATTTGTTTTTGGCTTTAGTTTTTTGAAGTTTAATTGTGATGTGTCTTTGCATTCATTTATGTGGGTTTTCCCATTTGGAGTTTTCTCAGCTTCTTGTAGGTTTCTGTGTCTTGCCACATTTGAAAGTTTTCAGCCATTATTTCTTTAACTACTTGTTTTTTAGCTCTGTCCTCTTCCATTTCTCCTTCCATGACTCTGATGACCCAAATGTCAGCTCTTTTTTTTTTTTTTTTTTTTTTTTGAGGCGGAGTCTCGCTCTGTCGCCAGGCTGGAGTGCAGTGGTGTAATCTCAGCTCACTGCAACCTCTGCCTCCCGGGTTCAAGCGATTCTCCTGCCTCAGTCTCCTGAGTAGCTGGGACTACAGGAGTGTGCCACCACACCCAGCAAATTTTTGTATTTTTAGTAGAGATGAGGTTTCACCATGTTGGCCAGGATGGTCTCAATCTCTTGACCTCGTGATCCGCCCCCCTCAGCCTCCCAAAGTGCTGGGATTACAGGCGTGGGCCACCTCACGTACCCGTTAAATCTTTTATTATAGTCCACAGGTCCCTGAAGCTATGATAGTTTTTTTCAGTCTATGACTCAGTTATTCATATTGAATCATTTTTATTGTTCTATCTTCCAGTTCTCTTATTCTTTCTCTGTCCCTTCAGTTTTGCTATTGAGCCTATCTGCTGGGCTTTTCATTTCAGTTAATGTATTTTCACTTCTACAATTTCCATTTGTTTCTTTTTTACTATTATTATACTTTGAGTTCTGGGGTACATGTGAAAAACAAGCACTTTTGTTACATAGGTATACATGTGCCATGGTGGTTTGCTGCACCCATTAACCCATCACCTACATTAGGTATTTCTCGTAATACCATCCTCCCCTTGACCCCCATCCGCCAATAAGCCCCAGTGTGTGATGTTCCCCTCCCTGTGTCCATGTGTTCTCATTGTTCAAATCTCATTTATGGGTGAGAACATGAGGTGTTTGGTTTTCTGTTCCTGTGTTAGTTAGCCGAGAATGATGGTTTCCAGTTACCTCCACTTCCCTGCAAGGGCATGAACTCATCCTTTTTTATACTGCATAGTATTCCACGGTGTATATGTGCCACATTTTCTTTATCCAGTCTATCACTGATGGGCATTTGGGTTGATTCCAAGTCTTTGCTGTTGTGAACAGTGCCGCAGTAAACATACGTGTGCATGTGTCTTTATACTAGAATGATTTATAATCCTTTGGATATATACCCAGTAATGGGATTGCTGGGTCAAATGGTATTTCTTGTTCTAGATCCTTGAGGAATTGCTACACTGTCTTCCACAATGGCTGAACTAATTTACACTCCCACCAACAGTGTAAAAGCATTCCTATTTCTCCACATCCTCTCCAGCATCTGTTATTTCCTGACTTTTTAATCATCGCCATTCTAACTGGCGTGAGATGGTATTTCATTGTCTTTTCATTTGCGTTTATCTAATGACCAGTGATGATGAGAATTTTTTTATATGTTTGTTGGCTGCATTCATGTCTTCTTTTGAGAATTTTCTGTTCGTATCCTTGCCCACTTTTTGATGGGGTTGTTTTTTTCTTGTAAATTTGTCTAAGTTCTTTGTAGGTTCTGGAAGTCAGGTAGTGTGATGTCTCCAGCTTTGTTCTTTTTGCTTAGGATTGTCTTGGCGATGCAGGTCTTTTTTTGGTTCCATATGAAATTTAAAGTAGTTTTTTCTAATTTTTTGAAGAAAGTCAATGGTAGTTTGATAGGAGCATTGAATCTATGAATTACTTTGGGCAGCATGGCCATTTTCAAGATATTGATTCTTCCTATCCATGAGCATGGAATGTTTTTCTATTTATTTGTGTCCTCTCTTATTTCCTTGAGCAATGGTTTGTAGTTTTTCTTGAAGAGATCCTTCATATAGCTTGTGAGATGTATCGCTACGTATTTTATTCTCTTTGCAGCATTTGTGAATGGGAGTTCACTCATGATTTGGCTGTCTGTCTGTCTGTTATTGGTGTATAGGAATGCTTGTGATTTTTGCACATTGATTTTGTATCCTGAGACTTTGCTGAAGTTTTTATCAGCTTAAGGAGGTTTTGGGCTGAGACAATGGGGTTTTCTAAATATACAATCATGTCATCTGTGAACAGACAATTTGACTTCCTCTCTTCCTATTTGAATACCTATTAATGCTTTCTCTTGCCTGATTGTCCTGGCCAGAACTTCCAATAATATGTTGAATGGGAGTGGGTAAGAAAGGGCATCCTTGTCTTGTGCCAGTTTTCAGAGGGAATGCTTCCAGTTTTTGCCCATTCAGTATGATATTGGCTGTGGGTTTGTCATAGATAGCTCTTATTATTTTGAGATACGTTCCATCAATACCTAGTTTATTGAGAGTTTTTAGCATGGAGGGCTGTTGAATTTTGTCAAAGGCCTTTTCTGCATCTGATGAGATCATCATGTGGTTTTTGTCATTGGTTCTGTTTATTTGATGGATTACGTTTATTGATTTGCATATGTTGAACCAGCCTTGCATCCCAGGGATGAAACCGACTTGATCGTGGTGGATAAGCTTTTTGATGTGCTGCTGGATTTGGTTTGCAAGTATTTTATTGAGGATTTTTGCATCAATGTTTATCAAGGATATCTGCCTGAAATTTTCTTTTTTTGTTTTGTTTGTCTCTGCCAGGTTTTGGTATCAGGATGATGCTGGCCTCATAAAATGAGTTAGGGAGGATTACTTCTTTTTCTGTTCTTTGCAGTAGTTTCAGAAGGAATGGTACCAGCTCTTCTTTGTACCTCTGGGAGAATTTGACTGTGAGTCCATCTGGTCCTGGACTTTTTTTGTTTGATAGGCTATTAATTACTGACTCCATTTCAGAACTTTTTATTGGTCTATTCAGAGATTCTACTTCTTCCTGGTTTAGACTTGGAAAGGTGTATGTGTGCAGAAATTTATCAATTTCTTCTAGAGTTTCTAGTTTATTTGTGTAGAGGTGTTTATAGTATTCTCTGATGGTAGTTTGTATTCTGTGGGATCAGTGGTGATATCCCCTTTATCACTTTTTGTTGCATCTATTCGATTCTTCTCTCTTTTCTTCTTTATTAGTCTGGCTAGCAGTGCATTTATTTTGTTCATCTTTTCACAAAACCAGCTCCTGGATTCATAGATTTTTTGAAGGGCTTTTTGTGTCTCTATCTCCTTCAGTTCTGCTCTGATCTTAGTTATTTATTACCATGTACTAGCTTTTGAATGTGTTTGCTCTTGCTTGTCTAGTTCTTTTAATTGTGATATTAGGGTGTCAATTTTAGATCTTTCCTGCTTTCTTTTGTGGGCATTTAGTGCTATAAATTTCCATCTGCACAGTGCTTTAAATGTGTCCCAGAGATTCTGGTACGTTGTGTCTTTGTTCTCATTGGTTTCAAAGAACATCTTTATTTCTGCCTTAATTTCATTATTTACCCAGTACTCATTCAGGAACAGGTTGTTCAGATTCCATGTAGTTGTGCAGTTTCCTTATCCTGAGTTCTAATTTGATTTCACTGTGGTCTGAGAGACTGTTTGTTGTGATTTCTGTTCTTTTGCATTTCCTGAGGAGTGTTTCACTTCCAATTATGTGGTCAGATTTAGAATAAGTGCAATGAGGTGCTGAGAGGAATGTATATTCTGTTGATTTAGGGTGGAGAGTTCTGTAGATGTCTGTTGGGTGCACTTGGCACACAGCTGAATTCAGTTCCTGAATGTCCTTGTTAATTTTCTGTCTCGTTGATCTGTCTAATATTGACAATGGGATGTTAAAGTCTCCCACTATTATTGTGTGGGAGTCGAAGTCTCTTCATAGGTCTCTAAGAATTTGCTTTATGAATCTGGGTGCTCCTGTATTTAGTGCATATATATTTAGGACAGTTAGCCCTTCTTGTTGCATTGATCACTTCACCATTTTATCATACCCTTCTTTGTCTCTTTTGATCTTTGTTGGTTTAAAGTCTGTATTATCAGAGACTAAGATTGCAACTCCTGCTTTTTTTTTTTTTTTTTTTTTCGCTTTCCATTTGCTTGGTAAATATTCTTCTATCCCTTTATTTTGAGCCTTTGTGCGTCTTTGCACATGAGATGGGTCTCCTGAATAAAGCACACTGATGGGTCTTGACTCTTTATCCAGTTTGCTAGTCTGTGTCTTAATTGGGGCATTTAGCACATTTACATTTAAGAATAATATTGTTATGTTTGAATTTGATCCTGTCATTATGATGCTATCTGGTTATTTTGCCCATTAGTTGATGCAGTTTCTTCATTGTGTTGATGGTCTTCACAATTTGGTATGTTTTCGCAGTGACTGGTACCAGTTTTTCCTTTCCATGTTTAGTGCTTCCTACAGGAGCTCTTGTAAGGAACGCCTGGTGATGACAAAAATCTCTCAGCATTTGCTTCTTTGTAAAGGATTTTATTTCTCCTTTGCTTATGAAACTTAGTTTGGCTGGATATGAAATTTTGGGTTGAAAATTATTTTCTTTAGGAATGTTGAATATTGGCCCCCACTCTCTTCTGGCTTGTAGTTGTTTCTGCCAAGAGATCCACTGTTAGTCTGATGGTCTTCCCTTTATGGGTAACCTGACCTTTCTCTCTGGCTGCCCTTAACATTTTTTCCTTCATTTCAACCCTGGTGAATCTGATGATTATGTGTCTTGGAGTTGCTCTTCTCAAGGAGTATCTTTGTGGTGTTCTCTGTATTTTTTGAATTTGAATGTTGGACTGTCTTGCTAGGTTGGGGTATTTCTCCTTGATAATATCCAGAAGAGTGTTTTCTAACTTGGTTCCATTCTCCCCATCACTTGCAGGTACACCAATCAAAAGTAGATTTGGTCTTTTCACATAGTCCCATATATCTTGGAGGCTTTGTTTGTTCCTTTTCATTATTTTTCTCTAATCTTATCTTCACACTTTATTTCATTAAAGTGATCTTCAATCTCTGATATTCTTTCTTCCGCTTGATCAGTTTGGCTATTGATATTTGTGTATGCTTCACAAAGTTCTCGTGCTGTGTTTTTCAGCTTCATCAGGTCATTTATGTTCTTCTCTAAACTGGTTATTCTAGTTAGCAATTCCTCTAACCTTTTTTCAAGGTTCTTAGCTTCCTTGCATTGGCTTAGAACATGCTCCTTTAGCTCAGAGGAGTTTGTTATTACCCACCTTCTAAAGCCTACTTCTGTCAGTTCATCAAACTCATTCTCCATCCCGTTTTGTTCCCTTGCTGGCAAGTTGTGATCCTTTGGAGAAGAGACATTCTGGTTTTTGGAATTATCAGCCTTTTGTGCTGGTTTCCCCCCATCTTCGTGGATTTATCTACCTTTGGTCTTTGCTGTTGGTGACCTTCGGATTGGGTCTCTGACTGGACGTCCTTTTTGTTAATGTTGATGCTATCCCTTTCTGTTTGTTAGTTTACCTTCTAACAGTCAGGCCCCTCTGCTGCAGGTCTGCTGGAGTTTGCTGGATTTCCACTCCAGACCCTGTTTGCCTGGGTATCACCAGCAGAAGTTGCAGAATAGCCATAATTGCTGCCTGTTCCCTCCTCTGGAAGCTTCGTCCTAGAGGGGCACTCCCCAGATGCCAGCCAGAGCTCTTCTGTATGAAGTGTCTGTTGGCCCTTACTTGGAGGTGTCGCCAAGTCAGGATATATAGGGGTCAGGGACCCACTTGAGGAGGCAGTCTGATCCTTAGCAGAGTTTGAATGCTGTGCTGCAAGATCTGCTGGTCTCTTCACAGCCATCAGGCTGGGACATTTAACTCTGCTGAAGCTGCGCCCACAGCCGCCCCTTGCTCAGGTGCTCTGTCCCACCCATGGAGATGGAGGTTTTATCTATAAGCTCCTGACTGGTGCTGCTGCCTTTTTTTTTTCAGAGATGCCCTGCCCAGAGAGGAGGAATCTAGAGAGGCAGTCTGGCCACAGTGGCCTTGCTGAGCTGCAGTGGGCTCCACCCAGTTCAAACTTCCCTGCAGCTTTGTTTACACTGTGAGGGTAAAACCGCCTACTCAAGTCTCAGCAGTGGTGGAGGCCCCTCCTGACACCAAGCTGGTGCATCCGAGGTCGACCTCATACTGCTATACTGGCAGTGAGAATTTCAAGCCAGTGGATCTTAACTTGCTGGGCTCTGTGGGAGTGCAACCTGCCATGCCAGACCACTTGGCTCCCTGGCTTCAGCCCCCTTTCCAGGGCAGTGAACAGTCTGTCTCACTAGCATTCCAGGTGCCACTGGGGTATGGAAAAAAACTCCTGCAGCTAGCTCGGTGTCTGCCCAAACAGCTGCCCAGTTTTGTGCTTGAAACCCAGGACCCTGGTGGCGTAGGGACCAGAGGGAATCCCCTGGTCTGCAGGTAGCGAAGACCCTGGGAAAACCGCAGTATCTGGGCCAGAATGCACAGTTATTCAGGCTCAGTCCCTCACAGCTTCCCTTGGGTAGGGAAGAAAATTTCCCAACTCCTTACACTTCCCAGGTGAGGCAATGCCCCACCCTGCTTTGGCCCACCCTCCATGGGCTGCACCCACTGTCCAATCAGTCCCAATGAGATAAACCAGGTACCTCAGTAGGAAATGCAGAAATCACCTGCCTTCTGTGTTGATCTCACTGGGAGCTGCAGCCCAGAGCTGTTCCTATTCAGCCATCTTGCCAGCAAATCCTCCATTTGTTTCTTAATTGCATCTTCTATTTCTTCCATCTCCTCAAAAGCAGAAGTCTCCCTTCTATTAAATTTGACAGTATAATTTTTTCATTTTAGTGATGCCCATATAATTATATTTGTGTATTATATGATAAAATTCAAGATAAATTTTGTTGCCTGTGAGCTATACAGTGGTATATAAACATAAATGGCTTTTTGAGTATAATCTCCTACCACTCTGCTTCCCACATCACCAAATTTATGAAGCACACAATATACTCTTAGATAATCAGGAGCTGGCCCTATATCAATTCCAGGTGCTGTAGTATATTTAATAGTTAGATATTATTGGCTAGGCACAATGGCTCAGGCCTGTAATCCCAGCCCTTTGAGAGGCCAAGGTAAGTGGATCACTTGAGATCAGGAGTTCAAGACCAGCCTGTGCAACATAGCGAAACTCTGCCTTTACCAAAAATACAAAAATTAGCTGGGTGTGGTGGCGTGTGCCTGTAGTCCCAGCTACTCAGGAGGCTGAGGTAGTAGAATCACTTGAACCCTGGAGGTGAAGGTTGCAGCGAGCTGAGATCATGCCGCTGCACTCCAGCCTAGGTGAAAGAGCAAGACTGTCTCAAAAAAACCTCCAAAAAGTTCGATATTTTTTAATGCTTCCTTGGAATTATTTGTATAGGTTGTTAACATTTCTAAACATGAATTCAACAGATATTTAGTGACACCTGATTTGTATTGTGAAATGTAGCATCCAGAAAGCTTTTAATAAATATTAATAAATATATTGACAAGTTATCCAGTTTAAAATTCTTGAAATTTTAAGTTCAGTATTAATTGGCTTGCTGTATAATAAAGAAATTATTTTTTCTCTGAAAGTACTTTAGCAAGTTATTTTATTAAAATAAACCAACTGCAGCAACAGTGGAAGCAAATCATTGAAGTTACTAGACTGTCTGATTTGCAGATTAAGCTTCCACATCCACACTCTTATCCATTCTGAATATATTTCCCTCTATCTGTATGTCATTCAAAATTAAAGCCTATTATACTGTAGCATATGCTGATTTCCTTAAAAATAAGTGAGGAAGTCAATGATATTCTTTTTTCAATTAAAAATAATGTTTAAGATGGGGTCTTGCTATGTTGCTCAGTGTGGTCTAGAACTCCTTGTCTCAAGCAATTCTCCTGCCTTTGCCTCCCAAAGTGCTGATACTAAAGCATGAGCCACCATGCTCAGCTTCAACTATCTTCTTGAAAGGGTCTCAGCAAATTAATTGATGTAGTAAACCAGGAAATAAAAGTAGGCATTATCCTTTCAGAAATGTATTCTTAGGAAAAAGCAGCACATACTTCTACATTTCATATTTGCTTAGGTTTTATTTTAATTCAGTAAAACAAGCCAAACCTGCCCATTTTTTAGAAAAGAATGATTTAAGAATGTTATCAGTAAGTGAACAAAGGTTAAGCAAACTAGTTTCCTTCTCCCAATTCATGAAAAACCTGTAGGGACAGGCAGTTGTTTTTCTCAGTAAAATGTTTATAAAATACTTGAGTATTGTGTAACATTTTGTACAAAGTTAATTAGATATAAGTAATTCCTTTTAACAGTTATACAGATATGAATGCTTATTCTCTGGCAGATATTGTGCCAGTTATTTTGACACAGGAGATCACCTCATTTCGTTCTCATATGATTTCCATGATATTTTTCTCATGATTTTGGAGTTGAGGAAATTAATATTCAGTAGGTAAGTTTTTTTCCCAGTGTCACTCAGAGCGAATGAGAAGACTGAAATTGTTGACATAGTGGTCTGGATAATTCTCTGTTGTAGGAATCTATCCTCTGTTTAGCAGCATCTCTAGCTTCTATTTACTAAATGCTAATACCATCTCACCCTCCCCACCACCCCCACCAGTTGTGACAAAAATGTCTTCAGATGTTGCAGAATGTCCTCTGAGGAACAAAATTACTCCTGGTTAAGACCTACTGATCTATATTGTTGTACCTCATCTCTAAATTTTAATCCAAAAATATATATCCAATTAAAATAAATAGCATATATACAACACACTAATGATTGAGCAATTACTGTAAAATAAATGAAGTATAAACAGAATAATAAGTGCATATTGTAGGATGATGAGTAAAATGATCTCCTGTAAGGACTTGGCCAATACCTGATCATGGAGACAAGAGAGGAAGTCAGGAAAAGTAGCATCAAAACTTGGTATAAATGGAAAAGTACTAATTGCAAAAAAAGGCTGAATCCATGTGTAACATTACAATTAAGAGAGAGTTCAATGAGCTGGTAGGCAGACAAGTTGAAGATAATATAAATATCTGTAAGCAAAACATATAAGTGGCTCATAAACCTGATAATTCCAAGTTATATTTAGCTGGGGTGGCATAGAGAGTCAGGGACCAGGAAAATAGTCAGGGCCATAGACAAAGTAATAGACCAGGGAACATCGAAACCAAGGCAGAAACCACTTCAGAAGGGAAATCTATTACATGGTACTCACTGGAGTAATACACATTAAGGACATTTTCTACCTTGGCCTGCCATTGGACTTAATGTGGTGAGCAACATAGGAGACAATGTGCAGGCTTATTTGATGTGAATTAGAAATATGATCCTATCAAATATTAGTAAGTAAAAATATTTTTAAAGTTTTACTTTCTACACTAAATTATAAAAATTAAATTTATAAAGAATTATATAATTTTAAAACTTGAAGAGTGATTTTAAACTTTGCTTATCTTATTACCTCATTAACTTCCTGGTTAACAGAAATAGTTACCATCCTATGTGGATATTATGTAAGCTGCACTATTGATTACATACTTTAGAATTTCTGAGAGTGATTCAGTGACTCTTCAGCTGTTATTTCATCATTTATGCTTACTGTAACTTAAAATATGTTAATATACAACTTAAGTGCCATTGAGTTATAATACTACTACTATGCTGAAAATGCACCTGAAAATTAGTAACTTTGGAAAGAGGGTAAACGTAATATGTCTTTGTGAAGAAAGCTAAACAATGGGGCCCTGTTGTCAATTTAGGGAAGACCATTCTGAGGAAGAAGTACTAAAGCAGAAATTGTGCTTCAATGGTTACAGATTTATAGCTTGGAATACAGCTCTCTTGCTTCATCTTTATTCGTACTGGAAAATTTCCTTAGAATTATAGATGTTTTGATTTACTTAAGTTCTTAAGGAATGTATTCTTTCCATAAAATAAAATTGCTATATATAAATGAAGTATTAATATGTTAGAACTGGGAAGAAAACCACAAGATGAAATGGAAAAAAAATACAAATTATAAGTTCTGAGAAGGAAGAGTCCGATCTATGAGACAGACTAACAAAGAGGAAAATCAAGATTTAGACTGAAGACCCACCTAGGTGTATCTAAGAAAATTATATATTTGCTTTGTCCTACTGGATGAGCAGGACGTTGTCAAGTAGAAGCATGGATGGAAAGGCATTCCAAACAAATACCTTCAGCAGAAAAAGCTTGACATGCTTGAGAATCTGAATGCCCAGCTAAAAGGTGAAGAAGGAGGTAGAGAGGTCAGTGATGCAGGACTTTATAGACCACAGCAAGTATGGAAGAGGTTTCCAGTGCAGAGAGAAAGACTGTGGGTTCAAATTCTGACTCTGTTACATGTATTAAATTACTTATCTCTCTTTGATTCCATTTTTTTATCAGTAAAAAAGGAATATTATTATTATTATTATTATACTTTACGTTCTAGGGTACATGTGTACAACGTGCAAGTTTGTTACATATGTATACTGTGCCATGTTGGTGTGCTGCACCCATCAACTCAGCAGCACCCATCAACTCCTCATTTACATCAGGTATAACTCCCAATGCCACTTCTCCCCACTACCCCCTCCCCATAATAGGCCCCAGTGTGTGATGTTCCCCTTCTAGAGTCTGAGTGATCTCTTTGTTCAATTCCCACCTATGAGTGAGAACATGTGGTGTTTGGTTTTCTGTTCTTGTGATAGTTTGCTGAGAATGATGATTTCCGGCTGCATCCATGTCCCTACAAAGGACACGAACTCATCCTTTTTTATGGCTGCATAGTATTCCATGGTGTATATGTGCCACATTTTCTTAATCCAGTCTGTCACTGATGGACATTTGGGTTGATTCCAAGTCTTTGCTATTGTGAATAGTGCCGCAATAAACATACATGTGCATGTGTCTTTATAGCAGCATGATTTATAATCCTTTGGGTATATACCCAGTAATGGAATGGCTGGGTCATACGGTATTTCTAGTTCTAGATCCTTGAGGAATTGCCATACTCTTTTCCACAATGGTTGAACCAGTTTACAATCCCACCAACAGTGTAAAAGTGTTCCTATTTCTCCACATCCTCTCCAGCACCTGTTGTTTCCTGACTTCTTAATGATTGCCATTCTAACTGGTGTGAGATGGTATCTCATTGTGGTTTTGATTTGCATTTCTTTGATGGCCAGTGATGACGAGCATTTTTTCATGTGCCTGTTGGCTGTATGAATGTCTTCTTTTGGGAAATGTCTGTTCATATCCTTTGCCAACTTTTTGATGGAGTTGTTTGTTTTTTTCTTGTAAATTTGTTTGAGTTCTTTGTAGGTTCTGGATATTAGCCCTTTGTCAGATGAGTAGATTGCAAAAATTTTCTCCCATTCTGTTGGTTGCCTGTTCCCTCTGATGGTAGTTTCTTTTGCTGTGCAGAAGCTCTTTAGTTTAATTAGATCCCATTTGTCAATTTCGGCTTTTGTTGCTGTTGCTTTTGGTGTTTTAGACATGAAGTCCTTGCCCATGCCTATGTCCTGAATGGTATTACCTAGATTTTCTTCTAGGGATTTTATGGTTTTAGGTCTAACATTTAAGTCTCTAATCCATCTTGAATTAATTTTCATATAAGGAGTAAGGAAAGGATCGAGTTTCAGCTTTCTACTTATGGCTAACCAATTTTCCCAGCACCATTTATTAAATAGGGAATCCTTTCCCCATTTCTTGTTTCTCTCAGGTTTGTCAAAGATCAGATGGCTGTAGATGTGTGGTATTATTTCTGAGGGCTCTGTTCTGTTCCATTGGTCTATATCTCCATTTTTGTACCACTACCATGCTGTTTTGGTTACTGTAGCCTTGTAGTACAGTTTGAAGTCAGATAGCGTGATGCCTCCAGCTTTGTTCTTTTGACTTAGGATTATCTTGGCAATGCGGGGTCTTTTTTGGTTCCATATGAACTTTAAGGCAGTTTTTTCCAATTATGTGAAGAAAGTCATTGGTAGCTTAATGTGGATGGCATTGAATCTATAGATTACCTTGGACAGTATGGCCATTTTCACAATATTGGTTCTTCCTATCCATGAGCATGGTGTGTTTTTCCATTTGTTTTTGTCCTCTTTTATTTCACTGAGCAGTAGTTTGTAGTTCTCCTTGAAGAGGTCCTTTACATCCCTTGTAAATTGGATTCCTAGGTATTTTATTCTCTTTGAAGCTATTGTGAATGGAAGTTCATTCATGATTTGGCTATCTGTTTGTTACTGGTGTATAAGAATGCTTGTGATTTTTGCACATTGATTTTGTATCCTGAGACTTTGCTGAAGTTGCTTATCAGCTTAAGGAGGTTTTGGGCTGAGATGATGGGGTTTTCTAAGTATACAATCATGTCATCTGCAAACAGGGACAATTTGACTTCTTCTTTTCCTAACTGAATACCCTTGATTTCTTTCTCTTGCCTGATTGCCCTAGCCAGAACTTCCAACACTATGTTGAATAGGAGTGGTGAGAGAGGGCATCCTTGTCTTGTGCCAGTTTTCAAAGGAAATGCTTCTAGTTTTTGCTCATTCAGTATGATATTGGCTGTGGGTTTGTCATAAATAGCTCTTATTATTTTGAGAGACATACCATCAATACTGAATTTATTGAGAGTTTTTAGCATGAAAGGCTGTTGAATTTTGTCAAAGGCCTTTTCTCCATCTATTGAGATAATCATGTGGTTTTTGTCTTTGGTTCCTGTTTATATGCTGGATTATGTTTATTGATTTGCTAATGTGAAACCAGCCTTGCATCCCAGGGATGAAGCCCACTTGATCATGATGGATAGGCTTTTTGATGTGCTGCTGGATTCAGTTTGCCAGTATTTTATTGAGGATTTTTCCATCGATGTTCATCAGGGATATTGATCTAAAATTCTGTTTTTTTCTTGTGGGCATTTAGTGCTATAAATTTCCCTCTACACACTGCTTTAAATGTGTCCCAGAGATTCTGGTATGTTGTATCTTTCGTCTCATTGGTTTCAAAGAACATCTTTATTTCTGCCTTCATTTCGTTTTGTACCCAGTAGTCATTCAGAAGCAGGTTGTTCAGTTTCCATGTAGTTGAGCGGTTTTGATTGATTTTCTTAGTCCTGAGTTCTAGTTTGATTGCACTGTGGTCTGAGAGACAATTTGTTATAATTTCTGTTCTTTTACATTTGCTGAGGAGTGCTTTACTTCCAACTCTGTGGTCAATTTTTGAATAAGTGCAATGTGGTGCTGACAAGAATGTGTATTCTGATGACTTGGGGTGGAGAGTTCTGTAGATGTCTATTAGGTCCGCTTGGTGCAGAGTTGAGTTCAATTCCTGCATATCTTTGTTAACTTTCTGTCTCATTGATCTGTCTAATGTTGACAGCGGGGTGTTGAAGTCTCCCATTATTAATGTATGAGAGTCTAAGTCTCTTTGTAAGTCTCTAAGGACTTGCTTTCTGAATCTGGGTGCACGTGTATTGGGCACATATATATTTAGGATAGTTAGCTCTTCCTGATGAATTGATCCCTTTACCATTATGTAATGGCCTTCTTTGTCTCTTTTGATCTTTGATGGTTTAGAGTCTGTTTTATTAGAGACTAGGATTGCAACCCCTGCTTTTTTTTATTCTCCATTTGCTTGGTAGATCTTCCTCCATCCCTTTATTTTGAGCCTATGTGTGTCTCTGCATGTGAGATGGGTCTCCTGAATACAGCAACCTGATGGGTCTTGACTCTTTATCCAATTTGCCAGTCTGTGTCTTTTATTTGGACCATTTAGTCCATTTACATTTAAGGTTAATATTGTTATGTGTGAACTTGATCCTGTCATTGTGATATTAGCTGGTTATTTTGCTTATTAGTTGATGCAGTTTCTTCCTAGCATCAATGGTCTTTACATTTTGGCATGTTTTTGCAATGGCTGGTACTGGTTGTTCCTTTCCATGTTAATGCTTCCTTCAGGATCTCTTGTAGGGCAGGCTTGGTGTTTACAAAATCTCTAAGCATTTGCTTTGCTGTAAAGGATTTTATTTCTCCTTCACTTATGAAACTCAGTATGGCTGGATATGATTCTGGGTTGAAAATTCTTTTCTTTAAGAATGTTGAATATTGGCCCCCACTCTCTTCTGGCTTGGAGAGTTTCTGCTGAGAGATCTGCTGTCAGTCTATGGGCTTCCCTTTGTGGGTAACCCGACCTTTCTCTCTGGCTGCCCTTAACATTTTTCCTTCATTTCAACTTTGGTGAATCTGACAATTACATGTCTTGGAGTTGCTCTTCTCGAGGAGTGTCTTTGTGGCATTCTCTGTATTTCCTGAATTTGAATGTTGGCCTGCCTTACTAGGTTGGGGAAGTTCTCCTGGATGATATCTTGAAGAGTGTTTTCCAACTTGGTTCCATTTTCCCCGTCACTTTCAGGCACACCAATCAGACGTAGATTTGGTCTTTTCACATAATCCCACATTTCTTGGAGTCTTTGTTCATTTCTTTTTACTCTTTTTTCTCTACACTTCTCTTCTTGCTTCATTTCATTCATTTGATCTTCAATACTCTTTCTTCCAGTTGATCAAGTTAGTTACTGAAGCTTGTGCATTTGTCACATACTTCTCATGTCATAGTTTTTATCTCTGTCAGTTCGTTTGTGGCCTTCTCTGCATTGATTATTCTAGTTATCCATTCTTCTATTCTTTTTTCAAGTTTTATAGTTTCTTTGCACTGGGTACGTAGTTCCTCCTTTAGCTCTGAGAAGTTTGATCGACTGAAGCCTTCTTCTCTCAACTTGTCAACGTCATTCTCCCTCCAGCTTTGATCCATTGCTGGCGATAAGCTGTGTTCCTCTGGAGGGGGAGATGCTCTCTGATTTTTTGAATGTTTTGAATTTCCAGCTTTTCTGCCCTGCTTTTTCCCCATCTTTGTGGTTTTATCTGCCTTTTGTCTTTGATACTGGTGATGAACTGATGGGGTTTTGGTGTGTGTGTCCTTTCTGTTTGTTAGTTTTCCTTCTAACAGTCAGGACCCTCAGCCGTAGGTCTGTTGGAGATCGCTTGAGGTCCACTCCAGACCCTGTTTGCCTGGGTATCAGCAGCGGAGGCTGCAGAAGATAGAATATTGCTGAACAGCGAGTGCTGCTGTCTGATTCTTGCTCTGGAAGCTTCATCTCAGGGGTGTACCCCGCCTTGTGAGGTGTGTGGTGTCAGTCTGCACCTAATCGGGGATGTCTCCCAGTTAGGCTACTCAGGGGTCAGGGACCCACTTGAGCAAGCAGACTGTCCATTCTCAGATCTCAACCTCTGGGCTGGGAGACCCACTGCTCTCTTCAAAGCTGTCAGACAGGGTCATGAACATCTGCAGAGGTTTCTGCTGCTGCTTTTTTTTTTTTTTTTTTTTTTTTCGCTATGCCCTCTCCCCAGAGGTGGAGTCTACAGAGACAGGCAGGCCTCCTTGAGCTGCGGTGGGCTCCATCCAGTTCCAGCTTCCCGGAGGCTTTGTTTACCTACTTAAATCTCAGCAATGGCAGGCACCCCTCCCCCAGCCTCGCTGCTGCCTTGCAGTTATTTCTCAGACTGCTGTGCTAGCAATGAGGGAGGCTCCGTGGGTGTGGGATCCTCCTGGCCAGGTATGGAATATAATCTCCTGGTGTGCCGTTTGCTGAGACCCTTGGTAAAGCACAGTATTAGGGTGGGAGTTACCCAATTTTCCAGGTGTTGTGTGTCTCAGTTTCTAAAGGGATTCCGTTCCCCCTTGCACTTCCCAGGTGAAGCCATGCCTTGCCTTGCTTCAGCTCTGGCTGGTCAGGCTGCACTAGCTGACCAGCACCGATTGTCCGGCACTCCCCAGTGAGATGAACCCGGTACCTCAGTTGAAAATGCAGAAATCCCCCGTCTCGTGTCACTTGCACTGGGAGCTGGAGGCTGGAGCTGTTTCTATTCGGCCATCTTGCTCGCACCCCCCAAAAAAGGAATATTAATAGGACTTCTCATGCAAGTTGTGACATTTAGTGAGTTAACATATAGCATTTATTTTTAGATACTGTTTTCTCTAAAAATGCAAGAAAATGCTATTGCAGGATTTTAAGTGACATTGTCTACTTCCATCTTTTTTAAAAGATCATGTCCCTTGTTTGGGAAAGTCTTGGTAGTAATTAACAGGTTTCCAAGACAACATTTTGAATGCTAAGAAGCTTTTGAACTTGCGGGTACAATCCAAACATGTCCATCTGAGAGAAAAATCAATATCAGGTATAAATTTGCCCCCTAAAAATTAAATGATAAAAGACTAGGAAGTGAGGAGTGATTAGGCAATTAAATCAAGATGCTCATAATTTTAATAATGGTGAGATTTTTAAAACTTAATCATCGATTCTAACTGGTTACAGTATACTGGTTACTGCTTTAGGCATGACAGACAAATGCAGAATTCCCAAACTAAGCTGTCTTACTGAGTTTTAAATTAGGCCATATACGTAAAGTTAAAATATAAGGGAATGGAGTAGACTAAGATTTTTTAAACAGTTTACAATAACCATTGCCATTAAAGAAACAATGATAAATTGAACTTTATTTAAATTGAGAACTTACCTTCATCAAAAGACAGCATTAAGAGTCAGGCATGGTGGCATATGCCCATAGTCCAAGCTACTCAAGAGGCTGAGGCAGGAGGATTGTTTGAGCCCAGGAGTTCAAGGTCAGCCTGGGAAACAGTGAGACCTTGTTTCAATCAATCAATCAACATACACATACATAAGACGATATGAATAGAATGAAACATAACTGCATCCATATTACAATAACTAAAGTTAAAAGCACTTGCCAGTGTCATTCTGAGGGAGGATATAAAGCAATTGAAACTCTCATATTTTGCTGATGGGAGTATAAATTGGTACGACTAATTTGGAAGACTATTAGCAGCATCTAAATCTAAATCAGCATCTATTATCAGTGTACAAAATCTGAAAATAATGCATACCCTTGGAGAAATTCTACTTTAGACATGAATACCTAGGTCCATCAAAAGACATGTACAAGAATATTCATAGCAACAACGGTGGAATAGTTAAATAAGTTATGGCATATGTATATAACAGAATATTTTATAGCAATAAAAAGCAATGAATTATATGCAACAGCAAGGTGAACTTCACATACCAATTGTTGAGGAAAATAAGCCAGACAAAAAGTTTAAAAATAGGCAATTTACATTTTGATAAAGGTTGGATTAGTACTTACCTTTTGGGGAGGGGAAAAATGGGAGGGAACACTGGGGGTCTTCTAGATTTCTGCGTTTGTTCTGTATTTTGTTCTTCACATTTTTTCAAGCTAAATACTTCATATATATGCACCTTGTGTAATTTAAAATGTAGTTAACAAATCAAAATATAACTAATAATGTTTTAAGTATAAAGAACATAAGCAAGTACCTTTGTTAAGGTTTAGCTTTTAGTTTGTTTCTTTTTAATTTCTTTCTTTCTTGCGTCTTTCAAGGAGATACAGAGGGTGAGCTAAAGAAAATTGGAAATTGGAACAAATGAGATGCAGAAAGTGAGAGGACACAGAAAAAATAGGAAAATGGGCAAGAGACAGTCCTTAGGCACATGGGTTGGTAGAAAAAACTGAGAAGAACTGAAGTAGGGTTAGTTAGATTAATAACAATGTGAAAATCATGAAAAAATATATTTTTTGCACTCCACAAATGTGGCACTACACACCATTCTAATTTTCCATGTAGTAACCAATTGACCAGGGCTTAGTAATAGTCTGTATTTTTAGGAAGGAATTTGAATCCTGAAATGATTTCATCTGGTATGCTGACTGTCCTTGTTTCATGTCATCCTAGTTCTATGGGATGCCTTCTCCAAAATAAGCATACTGTATAGGCTTATAGGTAACTTAAACTAAAAAAGGAAATGTATAATTAGTTTGAACAGTTTTAAAGAAAGTATCAGATGAGGTATTAGGACAATGCCAAAGTTCACTGACTAGCTTTTTGCAGGTTTAATAATGATATTGCTTTCCTTCACATTATCAATCTATATTATATAGTTAAGTTGTTTCACTTCAAATGTCTCCAATCGACATTTCCTTTGTATGCATATACTGAAATGATATTTAATAAAAAAGAACATCTCCTGTGTGGATTTTAAATTTCTCTTATTAAATATTTATATTTTCAAAATGTCTTTATTTAATTGAGTGAGGTGCTTGGTGCCATTTCAGAATAACCTCAGGTGGTAGGTGGTAATGACATATCAAAGATTTGACCTTTAGCATTTTAGGATTCTATTTGTCTGCATTTTCTTCTGCATTCATTTAGTCTTAATTTATATGCTATTTCTCTGTATGACTTAATGAGTAGATGTATTTGTTATAAGATTCATTAGCCAAAAATATATATATATATATACACATATATATGAATACATATTATTTCTGTGCAATCTGACCAGTGATTTTAAATTCATTTATATCTCAACTGTGACAAGTAGAAAATGCTGTGTAGAAGGCTGGTCAGTATTTGCATAAACCTCATCCATTCTCATTAAGTGCTTGGAAGAATAGACCCTCAATCTCCTAAACCAATGTCCATTCTCTTCTCACTTCTTTCAGCTTATTATATTCTTTTATTTGCCTAGAGATACTTTATTTTCCAGTTCTCAATTCATTTTAAAGAAAATTGAATGTAATATTTACACTGATATAATTAAATTAACATCTTGCAGCATCTTTTTGTATGCTCTGGTAGCATAGTCATTTGTCTGAGTATCTTTCAGCCTAGAAGCAGAAAAATTATCAATTTTCATGTTGTGACATAAAAATTATTTTCATTTGCTCATTTAAGTATTTATTGATTTTTAGAATTAGAAATTCTAAATGGAGGTTTTTGTTAAATAGATCATAGATCACTCAGTCTACATTACTTATCTTTAAATTATTTTTTAATATTTTCTCAGTTTACACAAATCTTTATCTCAAGAAGAAAATCTGAAGGATCAGTTTAACTATACCCTGAGTACATATGAAGAAGCTTTAAAAAACAGAGAGAACATTGTTTCCATCACTCAACAACAAAATGAGGAACTGGCTACTCAACTGCAACAAGCTCTGACAGAGCGAGCAAATATGGAATTACAACTTCAACATGCCACAGAGGCCTCCCAAGTAACCAATGAAAAAGTTCAAAAGTAAGTTAAATGATCTTTTAATACTTCAAACGTGAAACAAAACAAAACACTTTCTTTTGGGAACTAAACAATATGTATTTATTGATCGTGTTAATAGTTTAAGACAAAAGTAGAATTAACCCAGTAAACTTTTTTAGATTGGATACCAGATGCCATATTTGGGATCAAAAAAGTCATTTTCTTGGGAACTACTGTTACCATGTAGGGCAGACCATTTTTGTTTAATAACTGATCATCAGTTCGTGGAGGCCATACTATTTAAATCATTTCACAGTCCCAAGTTAATAGACAAAGTTATTAGCAAGGGGAAGAGGCAGTCAAGTTACCACCTCAACTCATTCAGCTTTTCAATAATCCTGCTTGAGTTGAGATCATCTGTGACATTGCAGTCTGAGACTTGTAGGTGCATAAAAACCAGTAGGGTGAAATTAATTTTCTTGTGTTGTTCTTCTGAAGTATTCAATACTGCTTTTCACAGTGCATAATTATATGTGTTTATTTTGAATGATCTTTGCATTTTTATTAAAATTTAAATTAAGCTGCATAATCTGTCAGTCCTTTTGACAGCTAGCAAAATGTTAACAAATAGCTTACCAGGCAAAGAAGTCACTTGTTAATTTATTGGACTTGAACATTGTAGCAGAATTTTCTGAGACACCTTTAATGTAATAGAACCACTGTAATAGAATACATAGAATACATGTAATAGAATATATTTTAACCTTCTTTATGTATTGTTAACAGCATTACAGCATTCACATATCTAGTCACCTTCAATTTCAAAGATATACTTTTTTACTTAACAATTATTTTGTCAGTTTTACACTATGAAGCAGTGCTCACATCAAGGTTTCTTACTTCCCACTACTTCTTATTTGAAAATGTCATCTCGACCATTTCCTCAGTATCCCCAAAGTTATATTTTGATTAATAGCCAAAGTTATGTAAGTCAGTAGTTTTAAAATAGACCATTTTAAAACAGTGCATTTAATCTTTACTACCAGTGTACCTTGAAACTTTTGATTTATGTAGGTATTATATATATTTGCAAGTTTAAAGATTGGGTTTGTATTCAGTCATAAACTATATCTGGTTATTCACAATGTACATTATATTCTAAGAACATGATGATGTATATAGGTAGATCTCATTTCATTGTAAATCACAATCAGTAACTTTTGACAGGATCTGATTTGGCTCTGTTTGCTTAAAGTCTACAAATAAATACAAATTTCAAAGGTTTCTTTATATGTAATCCTTCAGTTTCTATTTATGACCAAAATTCCCTAAAACAGTCATTCCCACAGAACAATTTGATTTTCGAAAAATCTTTGGATGTGTTATTAACCTTTTATTTTTTAGATCTCATCAACTATCATCATCATTTCATTAAAAAATATTCTTTTATACACCCAGAAGTAGAAATAACATTGTCTCAGATAATGTTTTCAATTAAATAACTTTACTGAATGGCCAAGATGACTGAATAGGAACAGCTCTAGTCTGCAGCTCCCAGCATGATCGACGCAGAAGATGGGTGATTTCTGTATTTCCAACTGAGGTACCTGGTTCATCTCATTGGGACTGGTTAGACAGTGCGTGCAGCCCACGGAGGGTGAGCCAAAGCAGGGCAGGGCATCACCTCACCCAGGAAGCACAAGGGATCAGGGGATTTCTTTTTCCTTGCCATGGGAAGCCATGACAGACTGTACCTGGAAAATCGGTACAGTCCAACCCAAATACTGTGCTTTTCCCACAGTCTTACCAACCGGCAGACCAGGAGATTCTCTCCTGTGCCTGCCTTGCTGGCTCCCACACCCATGAAGCATGACTCACTGCGAGCGTGGCAGTCTGAGATCCACCTGTGAGGCTGCAGCCTGGTGGGGGGAGGGGCATCTGGCATCTGCCATTGCTGAGGCTTCAAGGTAAACAAAGTGGTCAGGAAGCTTGAACTGGGTAGAGCCCACCACAGCTCAACAAGGCTTACTGCCTCTATAGACTCCATCTCTGAGGGCAGGGCATAGCTGAACAAAAGACAGTGGACAACTTCTGCAGACTTAAGTGTCCCTGTCTGACAGCTCTGAAGAGAGAAGTGGTTCTCCCAGCATGGCATTTGAGCTCTGAGAATGGACAGACTGCCTCCTCAAGTGGGTCTCTGACACCCTTGTAGTCTAACTGGGAGACACCTCCCAGTAGGGGCTGACAGACACCTCATGCAGAAGCTTCCAGAGGAAGGATCAGGCAGCAATATTTGCTGTTCAGCAGCTTCTGCTGGTGATGCCCAGGCAAACAGTGTCTGGAGTGGACCTCCAGCAAACTCCAACAGACCTGCAGCTGAGGGACCTGAATGTTAGAAGAAAAACTAACAAACAGAAAGGAATAGCATCAACATCAACAAAAAGGACATCCACACCAAAACCTCACCTGTAGGTCACGAACATCACAGAACAAAGGTAGATAAAACCACAAAGATGAGAAGAAAACAGAGCAGAAAATCTGAAAATTCTAAAAACCAGAGCGCCTGTCCTCCACCAAAGGATCGCAGCTGCTCGCCAGAAACGGAACAAAGCTGAATGGAGAATGAATTTGATGAGTTGACAGAAGGCGGCTTCAGAAGGTTGGTAATAACAAAATTCTCTGAGCTAAAGGAGCATGTTCAAACCCATCAAAGGAAGCTAAAAGCCTTGAAAAAAAGTTAGAAGAATGGCTAACTAGAATAAACAGTGTAGAGAAGATCTTAAAGGACCTGATGGAACTGAAAACCATGGCACGAGAACTTCATGACACATGCACAAGCTTCAGTAGGTGATTCGATCAAGAGCAAGAAAGGATATCAGTGATTGAAGATCAAATTAATTAAATAAAGTGAGATGACAAGATTAGAGAAAATTAAAAAGAAACCAAAAAAGCCTCCAAGAAATATGGGACTATGTGAAAAGACCAAATCTACGTTTGATTGGTGTACCTGAAAGTGACAGGGAGAATGAAACTGAGTTGGAGAATACTCTTCAGGATATTATCCAGGAGAACTTCCCCAACCTAGCAAGGCATGCCAACATTCAAATTCAGGAAATATAAAGAACACCACAAAGATACTCCTTGAGAAGAGCAAACCCAAGAAACATAATTGTCAAATTCACCAAGGTTGAAATGAAGGAATAAATGTTAAGGGCAGCCATGAAGGTCGGGTTACACACAAAGGAAAGCCGACTTTCAGCTGGTCTCTCAGCAGAAACCCTACAAGCCAGAAGAGAGTGGGGGCCAATATTCAACATTCTTAAGGAAAAGAATTTTCAACCCAGAATTTCGTATCCAGACAAACTAAGCTTCATAAGTGAAGGAGAAATAAAATCCATTACAGACAAGGAAATGCTGAGAGATATTGTCACCACCAGGCCTGCCTTACAAGAGCTCCTGAAGGAAGCACTAAACATGGAAAGGAACAATTGGTACAAGCCACTGCAAAAACATGCCAAATTGTAAAGACCACCGATGCTATGAAGAAACTGTATCAATTAACAGGCAAATTAACCAGCTAACATCATAATGACAGGATCAAATTCACACATAACAATATTAACCTTAAATGTAAATAGGCTAAATGACCCAATTAAAAGACCCAGACTGGCAAATTGGATAGTCAAGACCCATCAGGTTGCTATATTCAGGAGACCCATCTCACATGCAGAGACACAAATAGGCTCAAAATAAAGGAATGGAGGAAGATCTACCAAGCAAATGGAAAATAAAAAAAAAGCAGAGTTTGCAATCCTCGTCTCTGATAAAACAGACTTTAAACCAACAAAGATCAAAAGAGACAAAGAGGGCCATTACGTAGTGGTAAAGGGATCACTTCAACAAGAAGAGCTAACTGTCCTAAATATATATGCACCCAATACAGGAGCACCCAGATTCATTGCAGGAGCACCCAGCTTCATAAAGCAAGTCATTACAGACCTACAAAGAGACTTAGACTCCCACACAATGATAATGGGGGACTTTAACACCCCACTGTCAATATTAGATCAATGAGAGAGGAGGTTAACAAGGATATCCAGGACTTGAACTCAGCTCAGCACCAAGCAGACCTAGTAGACATCTGCAGAACTCCCCTCCACCCAAAATCAACAGAATATACATTTTCCTCAGCACCACATTGCACCTATTCTAAAATTGACCACATAACTGGAAGTAAAGCACTCCTCAGCAAATGTCAAAGAACAGAAATCACAACAAACTGTCTCTTAGACCACAGTGCAATCAAATTAGAACTCAGGATTAAGAAACTCACTCAAACCACACAACTACATGGAAACCGAACAACCTGCTCCTGAATGACTGATGGGTAAATAATGAACTGAAAGCAGAAATAAAGATGTTCTTTGAAACCAATGAGAACAAAGACACAATGTACCAGAATCTCTGGGACACATGTAAAGCAGTGTTAAGAGGGAAATTTATAGCACTAAATGCCCACAAGACAAAGCAAGAAAGATCTAAAATTGACACTCTAACATCACAATTAAAAGAACTAGAGAAGCAAGAACAAACAAATTCAAAAGTTAGCACAAGGTAAGAAATAACTAAGATCAGAGTAGAACTAAAGAAAATAGAGACACAAAAAACCCTTCAAAAAACCAATGAATACAGGAACTAGTGTTTTGAAAAGATCAAGAAAATTAATAGAATGCTAGCTAGACTAATAAAGAAGAAGAGAGGGAAGAATCAAATAGATGCAATTAAAAATGATAAAGGGGATATCACCACTGATCCCACAAAAATACAAACTACCATCAGAGAATACTATAAACACCTCTATGCAAATAAACTAGAAAATCTAGAAAAAATTGATAAATTCCTAGACACATACACTCTCCCTAGACTAACCCAGGAGGAAGTTGATTCTCTAAATAGACCAATAACAGCTCTGAAATTGAGGCAATAATTAATAGCTGGCCACCAAAAATAGTCCAGAACCAGACAGATTCACAGCCGAATTCTACCAGAGGTACAAAGAGGAGCTGATACCATTCCTTCTGAAACTATTCTGGTCAATAGAAAAAGAGGGAATCCTCCCGAGCTCATTTTATGAGGCCAGCATCATCCTTATACCAAAGCCAGGCAGAGACACAACAAAAAGAAAAAGAGAATTTCAGACCAATATCCCTGGTGAACATCGCTGTGAAAATCCTCAATAAAATACTGGCAAACCGAATCCAGCAGCTCGTCAAAAAGCTTATCTACCACGATCAAGTTGGCTTCATCCGTGGGACACAAGGCTGGTTCAACTTATGCACATCAATAAATGTAATCCATCACATAAACAGAACCAATGACAGAAACCACATGATTATCTCATTAAATGCAGAAAAGGCCTTTGGCAAAATTCAGCAGCCTTTACACTAAAACCTCTCAATAAACCCGGTATTGATGGAATGTATCTCAAAATAATAAGAGCTATTTATGACAAACCCACAGCCAATATCATACCGAATGGGCAAAAACTGGAAGCATTCCCTTTGAAAACTGACACAAGACAAGGATGTTCTCTCTCACCACTCCTATGCAACATCGTATTGGAAGTTCTGGCCAGGGCAATCGGGCAAGAGAAAGAAATAAATTATATTCGATTAAGGAAAGAGGAAGTCAAATTGTCCCTGTTGCAGATGACATGATTGTTTATTTAGAAAACCCCATCATCTCAGCCCAAAACCCCCTTAGGCTGATAAGCAACTTCAGCAAAGTCTCAGGATACAAAATCAATGTGCAAAAATCACAAGCATTCCTATGCACTAACAGATAAACAGAGAGCCAAATCATAAGGGAATTCCCATTCACAATTGCTTCAAAGAGAATAAAATACCTAGGAATCCAACTTACAAGGGATGTGAAGGACCCTTTCAAAGATCTACAAACCACTGCTCAATGAAATAAAAGAGGACACAGATAAATGGAAGAACATTCCATGCTCATGGATAGGAATAATCAATATGAAAATGGCCATGCTGCCCAAGGTAATTTATAGATTCAATGCCAATCTATCAAGCTACCAATGACTTTCTTCACAGAATTGGAAAAAACTAATGTTCATATGGAACCAAAAAAGAGCACACATAGCCAAGACAATCCTAAACAAAAAGAGCAAAGCTGGAGACATCACACTACCTGACTTCGAACTATACTACAAGGCTACTGTAACCAAAAGAGCATGATACTGGTACCAAAACTGTAAGACCAATGGAACAGAACAGAGGCCTCAGAAATAACACCACACATCTACAACCATCTGATCTTTGACAAACCTGACAAAAACAAGCAGTGGGGAAAGGATTCCCTATTTAATAAATGGTGCTGAGAAAACTGGCTAGCCATATATAGAAAGCTGAAACTGGATCCCTTCCTTACACCTTATACAAAAATTATTTCAAGATGAATTAAAGACTTAAATATAAGACCTAAAACCATAAAATCCCTAGGAGAAAACCTAGGCAATACTATTCAGGACACAGGTATGGGCAAAGACTTCATGACTAAAACACAAAAGCAATGACAACAGAAGCCAAAATTGACAAATGGGATCTAATTAAACTAAGGAGCTTCTGCACAGCAAAAGAAACTATCATCAGAGTGAACAAGTGACCTACAGAATGGGAGAAAATTTTTGCAATCTACCCATCTGACAATGGGCTAATATCCAGAATCTACATGATTTGTTTGGACTTAAACAAATTTACAAGAAAAAAACAAACATCCATGTCAAAAAGTGGGCAAAGCATATGAACAGACCTTCTCAAAAGAAGACATTTATGCAGCCAACAGACATCAAAAAATGCTCATCATCACTGGTCATCAGAGAAATGCAAATCAAAACCACAATGAGATACCATCTCATGCCAGTTAGAATGGTAATCATTAAAAAGTCAGGAAACAACAGATGCTGAGAGGATATAGAGAAATAGAAATGCTTTTACACTGTTGGTGGGAGTGTAAATTAGTTAACCATGATGGGAGACAGTGTGATGATTCCTCAAGGATCTAGAACTAGAAATACCATTTGACCCAGCCATCCCATTACTGGGTATATACCCAAAGGATTATAAATCATTTTACGATAAACGCATATGCACACGTATGTTTATTAGAACTGTTCACAATAGGAAACACTTGGAACCAACCCAGATGTCCATCGATGACAGACTGGATTAAGAAAATGTGGCACATATACGCCATGGAATACCATGCAGCCATAAAAAAGGTTGAGTTCATGTCCTTTGCAGGGACATGAATGAACCTGGAAACCATCATTCTTAGCAAACTATCACAAGGACAGAAAACCAAACACCATATGCTCTCACTCGTAGGAGTGAATCGAACCATGAAAACACTTGGACACAGGGTGGGGAGCATCACACACCGGGGCCTGTCAGGGACTGGGGGACTGGGCTTAATGCTCTTATCTCTTAAGATAGCATTAAGAGAAATACCTAACGTAAATGACGACTTGATGGGTGCAGCAAACCAACATGGTACATGCATACCTATGTAACAAACCTGCACGTTGTGTATATGTACCCTAGAACCTAAAGTATAATAAAAAATAATTAATAAATAAAATAACTTTAAGCCTGAAAAATTCACTGTCTCTTCCTTATTTTTTGCAATTAACCATAGACAGAGCAAAACTTTTTTATGGAATGGCACTAATCCATGGATCAGAGTTTAAGCACAACTTTGTCATTTATGAGAATTAAATGTTAAATCTCTTATTCTTCTGATTTCCAACAGTAAGCACTAGATGAAGTATTATCGGGTTTTCCTTTTCATATTTGATCCACTGTATTTCATATTTAGTTGCCATCAATTGGGCAGAGTGTATCTTCATGAGGATATTAGCCTATTTTATTGAGTTTAAGAGAAATGTTATCCTCTTAAAGGAAACCAACTTATAAGACTTTGCAAGATGGTATTCATAGTCTCCTTAAAAATCTGAAATCAATATTATTAGCAAATAATTTTAGAAAGTTCTTTGAAAATATGTCAGTATTCCAGGGAATTTAAAATTTGAACTAAAGGAATTTCTTCATGATCAAATTTTTCTTCACAATCAAATTTCTTAAATAACTTTCCTCTTTTCCCTTCACAATCAAATTTCTTGAATAACTGATCTGTATTCACCATCTCTAATTTTTCAATTCCCATTTACTCCCCTGCTACTCAGTACAGCATGGCTAGTTTGTATACTGAAATTGTTCTTCTTAAGATCACCAGTAATTTTCTAACTACTAAATTCAATGGCTTATTTTAAACTGTATTTTTATTATACAATGAATATATGTTTATGGTGGAAATAAATAAAGACCTTCGTATATCTTCAGCAATATAGCATAGTGGTTTAAAAGCTCAAGCTTAGAATTCAGAATGTAAAGGTATGTGAACCTGGATATAAAACACTATGTTAATGTGGACAATAATGCTTCTATCTCATAACATTGCCATGATAATTCGGTGAGCTAATATATATAATGCTTTTAGAACAATATGTGTTACATAATTCCTCCTTCTCTTGGCATTTCACTCCACACTGTACTATCTCATTCCTCAGAAGGGCTCTACCTTTTCAGGACTAAATGCCTTTGTTTATATTGGTTCCTCTGCTCATATAATGTTATTTTAGGATTTTTTTTAAGGTTACCAAGCATCCGATCACAAATGCAGTTAACTTTTGCAATATTTATCCTACTTGAACTCTCATCATTTAGTACTGTTCATCATTCCTTCCTGAAGCCTTTTCTTAAATTCTGTAGCACCATTTTTCTCTACCTTTATGACTTCTCTGACTGTTCCTACTCCATTTCTTTGAGGGATTACATCTCCCAGCTATCCGAAAATAATGGTTTCTTAAAAGATTTTATTTTTCTTCTACCTCTACACAATTCCGGTAATGCCATCTATTTCCTTAAGCTTCAACTACAACTTATTCACCAAATAACTTCCAAATACTTATCTTAGTACTCACCTATCCCCTGAGATCCAGTCTCATGTTTCCAAAACTCTTTACTCTTCACTGCCCTGAAAGTAAAGTCCTGTCCATTCTCCTGTATTTCCTGCCTCAATTAATGCACTTCAGCAACTTCCGTGCTGTCCTTGTTTCCTCACTCTTTTTTTTTTTTTTTTGCCTTTCACATTCACTTTGTCATGAATCTTTGTTTTGCCTGCTGCCTAAATATCTCCTGATTCCCTCTACCTCATCCTCTCTTGGTAATTGCATTCATTGAGACCCTCATCATCACTCATCTAGACTTGCAATAATCATAAAACTAGTTGACCTGCATTGGGTCTTTCAAATTTATCCTCCTCACTGCCACCAAGTAATCTTTTTAAAATGTAATTTGTATCATATTATTTCCCTGTTTAAAATTTTTCAGGGTCTGTTCATTCCCTACAAGTTAAATGATTTAACATGACATATGAGGCCTATCACTTGCCTTCTCCCATTGTTCTAGTATCATTTTCTCCCACAACACATACCACAACATCTTTGCACGTGCGATTTCTTCTTCTCAGAATATATTTCTCCCTTATTGTTGCCTGGCCAAATTTTTGTTACTTCCTAAAGTCCAGTCCAAATGTCACGTCTACAATAAAGACTTTACTGGCTTCTTCCAGTTAATTATTTCTTTATTTTCTGTTTCTTTAATGTTTTCATAGTATTTAATCCATACCTTTACTAATCATCTAAGATCGAGGATATATATGTGTGTGTGTGTGTGTTTGTGTATAGTGACCTCCCTGACAATTCTGAGGGTTTTATATATATGTGTGTATATATACATCTATATGTATATATACATACACACAAAGAGTGAGATGTATATATCACTCTTTGAAGTGTAAGGGGAGTCATCATAGTGTCACACAGGGTTCTTAGCATAGAGCAAAAAAATTCCCACAAACTCAGCTGCTTAATCTGTTTGCAGGATGAATTATAGAACAAGATAGATGACTCTGGGTGCTGAGAAGAGGAACAGAGCACATTTCTACAGTTTCTCAATTTTAAAAAAGCCTACATATATGTACATATATAGTACAGGTACATATATACATACACATATATCATTTATGTATGAATATCCACATATATTGTTTATATATGTGCATGTACATATGTATATATACTTATATGTGATATATATGTATCATATGTTTGTATATGTTTATACATATATGTGTCACATACACGTGATACACATACACATGTATGTGTGTATATACTTGTATGTATATCTGTATACTTATGTATAAACTATATGTGTATGTGTATAGACACATGTAAACTATGTATATGTACATATATGTAGGCATTTTCTAAATTAAGAAACTGTAGAAATGCACTGTTCCTCTTCCCAGCACCCACAGTCATTGATCATGTTTTATAATTCAACCTGAAAACTATATATATGTATATGCATACATACATAGTTTATATACACACATATATAGTTTATATATGTATATATACACATGTAGTCTATATAGTCTATTCATCTTTGGTCTATATATATATAGACTATATATACTTACATATATAAACTATACATATGTCTATATACACACACACATATAAACTACATGTATAGAGACATAGATATGGACTCTGTGTATATATATGGTTTATATATATGCACATACATATACGTGTTTGTGTATATATATAGTTTTGTTTTGGTTTTGGGGGTTTTTATGAGACAGGGTCTTGCTCTGTCACCCAGAATGGAGTACTGTGGCACAATCATGGCTCACTGCAGCCTCAGCCTCCCCAGGAAATGGCACTACAAGCATGCGTCACCACACCTGGCCAATATTTTTGGTGGGTTTTTTTGTTTGTTTGTTTTTTTGTTTGTTTGTTTGTTTGTTTTTGGTCAAGATGAGGTTTCATCATGTTGCCAAGGCTTATCTCAAACTCCTGGACTGAAGCAATCTGCCCACCTCAGCCTCCCAAAGTGCTGGGATTACAAGTGTGAGACACTGCACCGGGCATAGGTGGTATGTTTTTTACATCTATTTTCTACCTAGTGCACTCTCTCCCAGATTTCCTAAGACATTGACTGTGTTCTATTCATCTTTGTTTCTCCATCTCTTCTAAAAACTCATGCAGATACCTGCTGTAAAGTAAGTACTCTGTAAATGCTATGAACAAATCAACCATAACTGTTTAATAGTTTGAGAGAATAACAGAATAAAGTTAAAGCAGGTAAAGTTAGAGATACACAGGAAAATTTCAGATATACTCCCCTCTACTTTAGGCCCATAACAAATACTTTTTCTCCCAACCCAGAGTCCAGACTTTACTAGTTTCATAGAAAAGCATGACTTCTATGGCTGGTCCTTCCCTCCCTCCCCTCACTGCCACCACCATACCTTTCACTCTCCAAGGAGCTGGCAGTGCTTACTTCCTGTTGATCAGATTTTAACCACGCACTTCCATCAAATAAAATTACATTTAGAAGACCTGAAATCCTTGGTAATAATATAGACTATCTACTCTTGCTATTTATTCATAGAATTTTAAATTTATTTTCTTTCAGAGTCATAAAAAAATTTATTATTTTATGAAATATTTTAGCCTATAGGAGTATTCCTAGAAAGACAAGTTGTACAGGATTACCATCCATAAGCTAGCCAGTATAGGCAGATCATCACTTACAGGGGAAAAGTCCGTGCATGCCATACCTCATCACCAAAAAATATCTTCTTGGCCCACCTGTCATAAAGCCTAATCTTTTATCAGTGGAAATTCATTCTCTTTTATTTATGTACTTTTATTGAAAAATTTGTGTGTTTGTGGATGAATAGCATATTGTGATTTAGCTTTTAGATTGCTCTTTTCCTGGTAATGTATGTACTTGGTTTTGGACAGAGGGGTTATGTCGAAGTAAAGAGAATTAAAGAGCAGCTAAGAGCACGGGAACTTTGTAGGAAAAACTTCTCTTAATAGTTTTGTCAAAGACTATCCCTAATCCCCATTTATTAAAGAGAAAACTGACACACCAATCCATTAAAAGATGTTTTTATTAACCGTGAGAGATTTAAAACTTTGTGATTCTTTATGCTATAGTTTCTTTTCCATCTACAAGTATGCTTGCTTCTTGTGGCCTGGAACAAGTGCCAAAGGACTTTTAAAAATACATTTTGCTGTACTTAGCATGCCTAAGCTCCACACAGTTACTTAAAGTAAAAGTAATTACAACCAGGCTTATAAGGTTAGAACTCTCAAAGATCTGGATTTTACACGGAAATAACTTTTGTCATATGTCATTTTTACTGTGGTCCAGATTTACAGTGCTATGATTCAAATTCCCTCATAAACTATATAAGTTTATATACTGTAACTATATAATGAATAGATGAGACAAAGAGATATGGAAAAAGTTGTAAACTTTTAAACGGATTTGTAAGAAAAGATGTATCAACTCAAGAACTTTCATGCTTCCCATACTTTTCTAAAAAGAAAAAATCCATTATTTAAAATTTACAAGAGTTCTGCTCATCTTAAATTTTTATAACATAATTAAAACATCAAAGATCAGGTTAAAACATTTCAATTTATAGGTTTTCTTAAGTTGTAGATTGTCTTTTGAAATATAGGGCACCCTATATCTTTTGAACAGTATTGACCGAACACACACACACACACACACACACATATAAAGCTGTTTAAAGTCTTTTCTGCTATTTGACCAAATACTGATTTCTGTGAAGAATTTGGTATTACAAAGAAATTGTGAATTCTCAGCCTGGTTTTCCTGCTGACAAGTAAGAACCGTCTGTAGTTCTCTTCGAAGTGTCAGGGGAGTCACCATAGTGTCACACAAGGGTTCTTAGCATAGAGCAAACATACTTTCCACAAATTCAGCTGCTTAATCTGTTTGCAGGTTGAATTATAAAACAGGATAGATGACTGTGGGTGCTGGGAAGAGGGACAGCATTTCTAAAGTTTCTCAGTTGAAAAAAAAAGCCTGCTATTTTCATCAATAGATTTTACTAGATTTTTTACTTTTGTTGCTGGCTCCAGAATCTGATTTTAACCATTTTAACCATAATGAAAAATAATTATGCTTAGCGTAATGAAAGGCCTCAGTGAATTTTTTTTTTTATAATTTCATTGTCTTTTCATTAAAATTATTCTGGTTTTTGTCAACTTTACCTGTGATATTTTTTCTATAAATTTTTTGTTGGACTGTAAGTGTCAAGGCAAAATTAGACATATCTGAACAATGTAAGTACTTGTTGATTGAATCAAAGAATAAGTTTCATAATTCCTCAACTCAGCAGAAGGTATATATCAATATTTTATATAATGTTGAAAGTTCGCTTTGATTTAATAGTACTATTAATAAGTGGGAGGAGACCTAAAACTTTTCTAGAAATTGCTCCTTAAAATATTTTCTTGTGTTTAAAATTTGAAAGCTGTGAAATATATGTACTTCAGCAAGTAATAAGTCGAATGTTTATTTGTGATAGTTTATCAACAAATGCCCTCCCTAATTAGCTTTGGAAGGCACCTTCTAAATCTAATTAGAGATAGTTTTATTATCATCTATATATGGAAGATGGACTCAGATGGCTCCTAAACAGTCATCATAAGATGTACAACATCTAAACATGCTTAATTTTTATTCTTTGACATGCAATATGCTTTTAAAGAATTTAATATTCTGAATTTGTGAATCATAAAAGTTAAATTATCTGATTATGTATTTGACTTGTGCAATGTGTCATTTCATGCTCTGTTAAACAAGCATTTCATTAAAATTATCACTAATTCCATTATATGCTTGCAGAGTGGATCACCTTTCCCATCTATCTATATATAAAGTAGGTTTATTTAGAGCTGATTTTATTATACACATAAATATACCTACAATGTTTAACAAATACATAATTATATTCATTTGTTTATAAAAACTAAAGAATTTGGGCTTATATCTTAACTATTGGGGAGTGTCTCATGTTGATATGAAGAAGAAACATAGTTTTAATTATCTGAGTAACTTCTTTGTGCCAGGGAAGGATTAATGTGGGATTATTAGGATTGGTGCCTAACCCAGAATATAAGAATTCCAATGGAGTGCAAAGTGAAGGATCCAGGCAAAGAAGAAAAAGGGCTATTTAAACCTAGCCTCCGTATTTTCCCTGATAAGGTAGATCCCTTTTGTAACTAACCTTATGGAATGAATGAAAATGAGCGTAAAAGTAGGAACCAAAATTTTAAATTACAGCATGGCTTTTTGTATTTAATGTACTTCTTCATTTCAGAAACTGTCTTCTAGTGATTAGAACTAGAGTTGAGCTACTATATGTTTCTGCATACTCAGATAGATAAAACATGTTTTAGATGAACACAATAGGAATTGAAGAAAAAGAACAAACGACTAAATATGAGATATCCATACTGTTTCAGTTCAAATAAAATACAAAAGTTTTGGGTTTTGGTTTTTATAAATGCCAGTACTACAGTGATTTTAAAAGTCAAAGACCGGAATTTTTATTATTTTAGGGAAATGATAGAATCCACTTATGATGATCATGTACATTTTAACTAAAATTTGATAGGGAAAAATACCACATTTTTTATACCTTAGAGACACGTACATGTGATTTTCACATAACTATTTTATATGAAATATAAGTTCCTTAGAGGCATATATGATCTAACTAGTATCCTTTTCTTTGTTTCTGTTCTTAGCTGCAGTTAAAAGCTTTCTAATTTTTTATCACTTGACAGGCTACATAGCTCCTGGATACTTCTGTGAAGTTAGGAGTACTCAACTACCTTACCTGAGATTCGTTGAAGAGTTGATAAAAATAAGATGTATAAAGTGATTTGAATTCCCTAGGAAAAGATTACTAAATGACACTAATTGTTAGTGTACTTTAAAATATTTTTATAATAAAGGGGAAAAGGAAGGTATTGTAGAAGTTAGATATTTAGAAGTTTTAGTCATTCCTGCAAAAATATTGCTCAGTCTCATTAGATTTGACGTAACATATTGTTTAACTTGATACTTTACATAATTCACTCAAAACTTTCCCCTTTGTTGTCTCTATTATTAAACACACAGGTTAGATATAATGCATCTGCTGGTTAATATAGAAAAAATACTTTTTTTTTTTTTTGAGACGGAGTTTCGCTCTTATTGCCCAGGCTGGAGTGCAATGGCGCGATCTTGGCTCATGGCAACCTCCACCTCCCAGGTTTAAGCCATTGTCCTGCCTCAACCTCTCGAGCAGCTGGGATTACAGGCATGTGCTACCATGCCCAGCTAATTTTGTATTTTTACTAGAGATGGGATTTCTCCACGTTGGTCAGGTATACTCATATAAAATCTGATTTCACAGTGGTGCAACTATCCTAAATAGACAAATAGATTACTAGGTATAGATTTTATTCCCAAAATATAATTGGGAGAAACTCAGTTGAACCCAAGAGCACATAGAAATACGAATTTCACTTGGATTCTAAGATTCTGTAATTGGTTATTTATCCCTACTGGATCAGGGATTTGCCCATGTCCATATTTGCCCCTTGGTAAATTTACAGAATGAAGAATCCTTTGCTTGTTTCATTGTGACTTTGATGGTGAAATCATAAACATTGTCCATAGATTAACTTTATTCTTGATCATTTACATTTAAGGAGAAAAAAGTTTCTATAACAATATTGAATGTAGTTACAGCTGATGCATATCTTCTTTCTTCGTTCAGTGTTATACATTCTTGAACAACTCAGCAGAGGCACTTTTCACTTCTTAACCTAAATATAATGAAAAAAAATAAGTTATACTACTGTAGAATACTTCAGCAGGTCTTTCTATAGGAAGACTGACCAAAAGTGAAAAAAAAAAAAAAAAAGATTCTACAAATTTCATGTAAATGATATTTTGGAACCTACTAAACTAATTTTAAGTTTTTTAGTTGCTTTGGCATTTATACAGTACAAACTAATAGTTCTTAGAACATCATCATCTTTTTAGTTTTTCCTTTGCCTCATACAACACTATCCTGTGTATATGTATAAGCATATATTGTATCTCTCTCTGTTACTGTGTGCCATATAACAAGCTATATAATGGTAAAAATAACATAAAACATTTTTAGTGTCTTGAAAGATCTTTCTTAAGTTAAACTAATCTGCCTTTTTAGCTAAGTTATGCATATTTCACATAACTTCCAAGAAGTTCTCTAGTACTGACTCTCAGAGGGCCTAAATCTTTCCCAGAATGATGGGAGTAGCACAGTTCAAGAACAAGAATGAATCTCTGTATAATCACACCACAATGTAAGGTGACCCTAAGACAGAGAACTGACCAGATACACATATGGGTTTTAGGAAGACTTTCTGATGCTCTTTTTTAACACAGCTGCGAGAAGAATGTGTTTAAGACCCAGTAGTCATTCTTGAGTAGAGCTGGCAAAGGAAACCATGAGGAGAAGAGAATTTAACACATGGGTGTAAGAGAGTCCGCCTTCATTGATGCGATCTGAGGGGAATTCCTAATGACTGGAAGAATCAAACTTGGCAATGAAAACACAAAGCTCTTTTCATCAATTCAAATGCAGACTCTAAAGCTGCAGATGGTCACCTCCAGCCTTGTCTATTCAGTGTGGGGTTTTATAAAATGGCACTTTGGTGAATACTAATAGATCAAAACAAAGATTTAATAACGTAAAGATGTGGTGTTCATTTTTAAATGAGTATACAGGTCAGTGTCTCAGAAAAGGATAAAAAGAGTACCTTTTATATGTGGGTCTAAAGTCTTTTTGTTATTTTTCAACCTGAAAAATAAATGGCATCTTTAACATACAGATAGTGTTTTATGGAGTCCAGTTTACATTATGAAAAAGAGGCCAAAATTGGAGTTTATATTTATGCTCAATGATTTCATTTCTTCAGATTTGAGGACTCTCAGTTTATATTTGTTAATGTCATTCTTTAATATTTTCTTGAAGTATGCTTGATAGGATAAATATATGTTGCCTTTCTCAAGGACAAATCAATCTAATTAAAATATAGTTCAAACATTTTATTCTCAGAACAGAACTTTTTCTCTCACTTTTTCACAGAATGCAAGGAGACATTGTTTAGAACAAAGGAAGACTTTGAACTTTAATTCAGTCCTGAAATTACATTTTGGCTACTTTTTACTTTATTTGCTATGACTTTAAAAATGTACAGCAATTGCTTATGTATTAAAAGATAATTCATTGTGTTTAAGCTGTTACTTATTTTACGTTACTAAGTCTTTCTTTAAATTGAAATATGCTGTATTTTTTTAGAATAAACTATATTGTACTTGGTTAGCACTTGTAGTTTATAAAATATTTAAGCTAAACCAAACAAATGAAGCTTTATTATCCAAAATAAAATACAAGCTCAAATAACTCAATAATAGCTTTCTTGTTTCTGCCATTTATGAGGTAAATATAATGATTAGGTCTGCATTCCTAATACTTTTATCTAGCAAGTTACACTAACATATAGAAAATTAGACACTAAAATTGAAAGTTAAAGGGGAGGCAACTTAGTATCTAGTAAAAATAATTAGTTAACTAACAGGACCCTCAACTGTCATTAACTAGGTATGTACAAATCATTAAATTTGCTCTCAATGTTCTCATCTGGAAGATATACTTGCTCTAATCTACTTCAAAACATGGCTGTAAGGATCAAATGAAATGCATGTGCATAAAAGTGCTTTGAAAAGTATAATGTGCTCTGCAAACATCAGCTGTTTAATATCTTCAACTTATATATTTTTAATTAAAACATGATCACTTGTGTGGAAACAAAAAGGGAAAAAAATTATACTGTAGCATCAGAAACGATATAAGAACCATGTAACTTTTGAAAGGGATTCTTTACATAGATCTTGAAACTGGAAGTAAAGAGGGTTCTGTGCATTCTCATACATTTCTGGTGAGAACGTGAAATGGTAAAACCCCTGTGGAGGAGAATTTGGCAATATCTAACAATAGCACATATGCATTTGCCCTTTGACTAAGGAAGAATCACTTCTAGGACTCTATCCTGAATATAAACCTCCATGCATATGAAGCAACATAAGAATTACAGTATTGTTTTTAATAGCAAATAAAAATAACCCAAATAGGAGAGTAGTTAAATAAATGATGGTACATGCACATAGTGTAATACAATGCAGCTGTAAAAAAGAATAAGAACAATACCTATAAACTGATATTGAGTGATTTCCAAGACAGATTGCTAACTGAAAAAAAATCAAGTGCTTCTCATTTACTGCCTTTTGTGTGAGAAATAAGAATAAAAGGAACAGGAAAGATCAGCCAGAAACTAAAATGATTACCTTTGGAGGTGTAAAGGAAAGAGATACAGGCACAGAGAGGGAGTGCAACTTTTCTGAGTATGCCCTTTTGTATATTTTGACTTTTGAGCCATGTAAATCTTTTACATATTTAGAAATTGAAATCAAATTAAAAAGATAAAAAGAAAGCCCTAAAAGTGACTATAAATAGGAATAAATATACCTAACTGTATAGAGAATTGATAAAATACAGAAAAGTATCTTTTGATTATCATACTCTGACTATACATCCTTAGTGGCATATAGTCTAAGAATAGAAATACATGCAAAGAAATTTTAAAGTTTACTCACTATGTTAACAGTTATTAGACCTACTGGTATTAACATTTTGAAATGATTTTGTGTATATTGTTGAATTCAGCAAATAAAGAAATAAATGTTATTAGGAACCAAGATTTCCACCATAAAATAAATGGAATTAGGAAATAGAAACTGTAATATTACATTTGAATTAGAAATATCAAAATGAATCTCATGATTTGATTTTCTTTATTTATTTTTTGAGACACAGTCTCATTTTGGAGTGCAGTGGCGGGATCTCGGCTCACTGCAACTTCTGCCTCCCGGGTTCAAGCGATTCTTCTGCCTCAGCCTTCTGAGTAGCTGGTATAACAGGCACATACCAACACACCCAGTTCATTTTTGTATTTTTAGTAGAGATGGGTTTTTGCCATGTTCTCCAGGCTGGTCTTGAACTCCTGGCTTCAAGTGTTCCATTTACCTTGGCCTCCGAAAATGCTGGGATTACAGGCATGAGCCACTGCCCCTGCATGATTTTAAATATATACATATTTTTCTTAGCTGTGTCAACTGAAAAGGGCTTAAAAGCAATAGACATATCTAGCATCCAGATTTTAGTTTCTAAGTACCATTTCCCATTAAAAAGTACCAAGCTTCTAGGTCTGGGTCAGGTAAAATGCAGAGTAGTCTGGGGTGTCTTTTTGTGCCAAGAAACAAGCAAATGCTCAAAGATTAATGAGGTTGTATAGAAAGGACACATAAGCCAGCGTGAAAAGGTTTCCACTGAACAAATTTGGGATGATTTGTGAGTCGAAAAAATAAACTCTATTTGATTACAAAATATTGAACTTTTACATCTTAGAGTCTACAAACATACTCAAAAACAAGAGATGAAAGATAAAGAGGAAAAAGCCTTTTGTACAGAATAATGTCAGTTAATAAATGTAGAGAGAGTGATACAATTAGAAAATCAGTACCTTGTAACTTCCAGCATAATTAATTCAAGCAAAGACCATTAATCAGCTATAAAATTAGTTTAAAGCAGCAATCTTGGTACTAGAATCAGTCAGTCTAAATAGTTTGAGAGAGCTTACTTAGTATAACTAAGGAGTTTAGAGCTTAGAAATTAGGGTGGGTTTAGAGAGAGGGGTTTAGGATATCAACTGCCTTAGAACAATATTTAGGGATTTATTATTAAAATTTACTTTGGGTATTTTTCTCACTCATGTATTCTGTGCTTATATAAATGATAGCAGATAGACCTAAACCACTCAACCCTTAATCAGAAGTCATCTTTTTAAGAAACTATGAGGTAAAGAAGTTTTGCTTTAGAGACTTTGTCAGTATTAGACTAGGTACTGATCGTTTCCTTATTTAAAATTTTGATATTTTTCTCATGAAGTTTTTGTGCTGTGATTTTTAAAACTATTTTTATTAACATATTCCTCATCTTGATTACTTTCTTTTACATCCTTTTAAATTTTAACCTGAGATGTGTGCCTCATTCACCTCACTCTAGTTCTAGCCTTGAATACCCAATAAAAGATGAAAAAGACACTATTACAGGGGGAAAAAATACTGTTACAGGGGAACAAAAGACACTCCTAGTTTATTCTCTTTAAAAATAAGAATAATAATGATAACTTGCTAAGTTATCCTAATTTGTATGATTTCTATTGAATGGTATTTTATGTTTAGAAATGATAGTGATATCGTAAACCTGAAAATTCGTGGTTCTTTCCACCTTGCAGAATTTGGCCAGGTTTTTAATTATATGGTGTCTCTAAACGTTACCACTCTCTAAATTTCTGTATCTCAATTCATGTTTGGAACCTGCACCACTTTTATCAACTGTTACTTTATCTTTATTTCAATCATCTTTTATACTCTATGTATATCAATCATCATATCTATCAATAGGGCCCGATTGCCTTCTAGACCTTAAATGTTGATCTAAAGATGAGAATATATGGTTTTTATGAATCATAGTTAAAATAGGCAGGGAAAATGACTGTGATGATGCCAGCTTAATAAGTTGAATATTACTTTTACTTTGTAGGCCCATGGCTTAGTCTGAAATTTGAAGTTGCATTGATATATTATCTCTACTAGTCTCCCAAAGGATGTTGCCTGTCTTTTGAATTAAACTTGAGTTAGGTTGATTTGTATTCCCTGTTAATCAAAATTTGAAATGTTGACATTAGAAAATTTCATTCAGTGCTAATTATATATGACTTTTATGAAAGTTAGGAAGGAATGAATCCTACATTTTAAAGTTTAGTATCTGCCTAAAGCCCTATGAAAACAATAGTGAGTAGCTTAATAAGCCATCTTAATAAGATACCTTAATAAAACTAACCAGTTATTCTAGCTTGCTGCATTTCATTGGCAGTATAAAAATCAGTGACTCACCTCCTCCATCATTAATTGAAACTTTTCTGGGTTTAAAATGATCAAAACCTTTAGCAATGTAAAAGCAACATTTCCCAATCTTTCTTGCTTCTTGAATCTCTCCAATATATATTCTCTATGTAGTGTTTTAAACATCCTTTTTTGCATTGGTATAAGATAAAGAAGTTAACTTACATTGATTGTTTTATAAATTTTATTTACCACAATCTTTAATACTTATGTAACATCACATGGTGTTTGACTTCAACTATATAAGAAAAATCATAATTTGTTAAATTTTATAATGTAATATTAAGTTGGGTTTAGGGTCTGAATATAAATAAGAAAGTAGATTAAAATTTGATAACATATTATGACATTAAATAACTGCTTGTGAGGTGATAATTTGGAATTCTTAACATTTTACTTTTTTTTTTTTTTTTTTTTTTTGAGATGGAGTCTCACTCTGTCGTCCAAGCTGGAATGCAGTGGCGAGATCTCGGCTCACTGCACCCTCCACCTCCCAGGTTCAAGTGATTCTCCTGCCTCAGCCTCCAGAGTAGCTGGGATTACAGGCACCCGCCACCATGCCCAGCTAATTTTTGTATTTTTAGTAGAGATGGGCTTTCACCATGTTGGCCAGGCTGGTCTTGAACACCTGACCTCAGGTGATCCACCCGCCTCGGTCTCCCAAAGTGCTGGGATTATAGGCATGAGCCACTGCACCTAGCCACATTTTACTTTTAAAATAAAACAATAGAGCCTCTATTTTCTAGAATATTTTCACAAATAGCACATTGTGGGTGTTTTGGTCTTTATGCCAGTATATGAAAAACTAAATTGAATATTATTGTTCTAATATGTTCTCTCTTTAACTTCTTTTTTTAAGAAGCAGCTACGTAATGGGTAATGTGAGTAGTGGGATCAAATGAACACAATTTATAGATCTCGTGAAGAGAATCCTGAGGTGAATTTACAGATTTATTTTTATGCTCCTCATTAATTTGTATTTCAACATCCATATACTTTCTGCTTGCTTTAGTTCTTCAATGGCCTATTAGGGATGGAAATTAAACAAGTTACAACTAAGAAAGAAAAAAATTATTATCTAAAACAACATGTTGGCCAGTTCTGTTCAGCTGAATGACAGACAACTCAGTCAGCTGATTGAGTCATAAACTGCTCTGCGGATCTCTTCCAGTACTCCACTTTGCTCATTTGTAGGCTCTCAGAAGTCCTCAAACTATTCCATTTTAAAAAGCAAAAAAACTTTAATAAAAATTTTATTCTTTGTTGCTTGAACCCAGAAGGTGGAGGTTGCAGTGAGCCAAGATGATGCCACTGCATTCCAGCCTGGGCGACAGACCAAGACTTTATCTAAAGAAAAAGTAAATAAATATATATATATTCTTTGGCTTCAATAATAGAACAGAGAACATTACCACCTTTGGCTACATGATCTGTACATTTTTAAATTACAAAATTTTCATATGATGCTTAGAGAATTTTATTGTGTAGTTTTTGCTCAACCCTTTTACTGTCTTACCAATTTAACACATTTTATTGTTTAAAACTATTTATTTAAAATACTAAAAAGAAGTTTTAATATTTTTATTATTTATTAACAAATACATGCAAAAGTCAAGTTATCTAAGCTAGTTAAATTTAGATACATTATTGAAAGAAAGGACTTGTTTGCTAGCAAAAGTATTTGTTACATCATATTAATGTTAAATGTTACTTTACATGTCTTCAAATAAGAAAACATTTTCCCAAAAAGGAAATTTAATAGGTTGATATAGAATAGTTGACCATATAACATAAAATACTAAGTAAACATTTCTTCCATCGTGGACAAAGTGTACAACTTAAAAACCTAATTTGTGTTAGCGAACTTGCTAAATATTAGTCTTTGCTAGTCTAGTTTACACCATATATCTTTCCCTTATGCCAACCTTCTGATTTGCTCTGAAGTATTCTCCAACTTACTATTGTATGATACTAGCCTCAGAGCTAGCTTTTCCAATTTACTGAGAATGCTTATTATACTGTGTAACTGATAAATCAATAAAACCTCATTGTAATGTGTAAACTGCCATCTCTATGAAGCAGTTTAAAGCAAACTGTGAGTGAACACGTGAGTCCAAAAAAAGTATGTTGTGATTATATTGACTGAAAATATTTGACTTTCATAGAATACATAATTTATTGTATAGAATAAATTGGTTGTATTATTGCTCATAATTTTTGAATAATGAATCCAGTGAATAGTAAAATAATAAAAATGTTTGTCTCCTAGGAATACATAGTTATTCTGGAGAGCTACATGTTAGTGGCAAATTAATAGCTATGAATCCTATTTTCTTAGGGAGTGAAACTGGGACCCATTAATACAATTTTTATCCTTAATAATTGAATTTTATATTGGTTTCATACATTTTCTATATCATATGAAAACAAAAATAAAGAACTTTAAAGTATCATTTAAGTAACAATTTAAACACAATAAACTCTACCCTAAGTAAATGTCTTTAGAAAGGAATCAGATCAGTGCATTAAAGATTTATGTTAGCAGTCATGTCACCTTGCTTTTTTTTTTTTTTAATTCCTGCTTAATGAACAAGTTTCATTACTCATTAGAATTTGGGCCAAGTTCTAAGTATGATAGCTAGCCTATCTGTCTGCCTAATTATTTAATGAGTCCATACTTTTATGATAAAACTTAGCTTTGATACTGTTTTGTGATAGATTTTGTCCCTTTAGAAATACCCCTTTTGACTACTGGAAGTGGTTGTTTGTATTTTTAAATGGTGATCTAAGTATCCTAATTAGTTATTGTAAAGTGAAAATTTAAACACAAATCATTACAGATATCCCAGGAAGTAAATAGGTGAATTATAATAGCTAAGCCAAATATAATTATTAGAAGTTTTTTTTTCCAGATCTCAAATACAAATCTATTTCATTCCAAATAAAAAAGATGAAAGAGAAAAATTCCTAATGGATAAAAGCAGGAAGATTGTTACACATTCAAAACAGGTCATGATTTAAATATTTTTCTATTTAGTAATTATAATAGTTAGATGTTGATCAATTGTATTCATGTCCTAATTCAACAGATTTTTTAAAAACATCTTCTGTGTGCCAGGCACTGTGTTAGGCACTGATGAACAAACTCAAACTGTATCTTGACCTCACTGTACCTTTACCTCATAAAGTAAATCTTTCAGGAGAGACATATTAAAATACTCATACACGTAAGTATATAATTATAAATTCATTTAATATGATGAGGAAAAATTCCTAGGAACACTAGGAAAGTATAACAGGTAGATTTAGATTTGTGGTAAGGGAAGAGGTGTTTTTCTAAGCTGAGACCAGAAGTATAAATAGGAATTAGCCTGGAGAAATGCCTTCTGTATGGAAGCTGAAGCAAATAACTTGGCTTGTTGGAGAAACTGAAGGAAGATTTTTGCAGCAAAATAATGACTGCTTGGAGCAAAAAGGAGGATGGAGTAGTATGCAGAGTCAGATCTTATAGAACCATTTAACTTCCGTTGTGGTTTTTGTCTGTTATTGCCCATTTTTTGACTTTATCTTACAAGCAGTGGAAGTTGTTGATGGATTTCAATCTGGGATATATTCTGATTTGCATTTTTAAAAGACTAACACTGACTACTATGTGGAAGATAACTGGAATGAGACAAGAGTAGAAATAGAGAGACTCACTAGGAAGAAATACAACTGATGAGAAATTGTGATAACTTGGATGTTGGTGGGGGGAGATTGAGAGAAATAGTGAGATGAGATAAATTTGGACAGTAGACTTTCTGGAAAGATACAGGGTGTCGAGGAGAGCTCCCAGATAATTGTCTTGAACAGTCTGATAGATGGGAATACCACTTACTGAGATTTGGAAGACTGGAGGAAGAACAGAGTGAAATGGAATGGCATCTTTAGCAGGTTGAATTTCAGTAGTATGTAAATTTCAGTAGTATGTAAAACATCCAGGTGGATGTTCATCTTGACATCTTAGTTTTTTTCTTTTTCCTTTTTTTTTCTTTTTGAGATGGAGTCTCGCTCTGTCACCCAGGCTGGAGTGCAGTGGCACGATCTCAGTTCACTGCAACCTCTGGCTCCCAGGTTCAAGCAATTCTCTGCCTCAGTCTCCTGAGTAGCTGGGATTACAGGCACCCACCACCATACCCGGCTAGTTTTTTTTTTTATTTTTAGTAGAGACAGGGTTTCACCGTCTTGGCCAGCCTGGTCTTGAACTCCTGACCTCATGATCCACCTGCCTTGGCCTCCCAAAGTGCTGGGATTACAAGTGTGAGCCACCGCACCCGGCCTGAAGCTTATTTTAAAAGAACAAGGGAAGTATAATCATTAACATGAAAGACTACAAAAAAAAAAAACTGGAAATAAAATGAGCATGAATGGACAGCTGCTAAAATATTTTGGTGAAATAAGAATAAAAGGGGTCCTTAAATAATGAAAGGATAGAAGTTGAATGAGAGTAGTTCCTGTCCTATCTTGAGTTATTTGAAGGTACTTAGAGAATTCTTTGAAACTTACTTCTTCTGCCCTCCAATTCAATTATTATTTTAATCAAGCATGTGCTATACACCAAGCAGTGAGGCAAGCACTGAGAATTACTGGTGAAATATAATTCAAAGCAGCAGCATCTGGCATCACTGAGCATACAGTCTAGCAAGGGACACTGACCAGTAAACAGCAATCATAATAGGGGAAGTGTGTAGTACATGGGAACACTTAGAAAGGACATCTGTCTCCAACTTGGGTGAATCAAGGAAGGTTTTATCATTGTGAAAACCATGTATTCCATTAACTCTTTGGGCTATGTTACTGTAAGTCTTTATTACTTTTTAAAGTGTACCATAGAGTGTAATATCTTCAATTTTAGACCTTCTAAAAATATGATTTTAATACTGAATTTGCTATGGCATGTGAACAATATTGTTCACCTACTAAAGGAATAACACAGAACCTAATCAGATCCATATCCCTCACCTAAAACCCTTGGGTTTATATGTGTTTCATAATTCAGAATTTTCCAAATCTTATAAAAGGATGTTGTTCCAGAAAGCACCTTATAATCAAACACATGAATATTTCTGCAATGAGATATATGTGAATTGTCACCTTAAATCAAGTCAGGTTTTGCTGCAACAGGAGTGCAGCAAACTTATCAAAGTACCTTTTGTTTTTCAGAGCTTTCTGAACTTTGAAATTGTACATTAAAGGATTATGCATATAGCCTACTTGTCCATAAAAAAAGTTGGACCTGATGAATTAACAATAAAGATACCCAGTGAAAATTTTACATTGTTTTGTGCCCATATTAATTGTTGAAATTAAGGAGAACTCATTCAGTTAAATTTGTTCCTCTATGATGTGTATTGAATATTCCTCAATGAGGGAGAGAATCAATGGGAAAAAGTAGAGGATACGCTTAATGGCTTCTTTATCATAGTATTTCTAAGAGACTATGGCATATCAAATGTTGTTAAAGTTATAGAGAAAGAAGAATCACCAAAAATGTGATAGATAACTTAAAATATGATTTCTTAATAATTTGACTAAATATTAGTGTCTCATAATCAAGCCTCTCTAGTCAATGTAGTCAATATTGTTGTATATTTGCTTTTTTTTTTTTCAAGAAATGCTACACACAGCAAAACCTATCAACTAAATGAATTTTACACAGAATGACTATTATTCCTGATAAGGAATTTGTTATGCTATGTTTAGAATTATTGCTATCCTACAGTGAGAAGGCACTTGGAAAGGCAAAGTGGACTTTTACTTCTTCTTTTCTTTTCTTTCTTTTTTTTTTTTTTTTTTTTTTTTTTTTTTTTTTTTTTTTTTTTTTGTTTTTTTTTTTTTTTTTTTTTTTTTTTTTTTTTTTTTTTTTTTTTTTTGAGACGGAGTCTCGTTCTGTAGTCCAGGCTGGAGTGCAGTGGCGCAATCTCAGCTCACTGCAAGCTCTGCTTCTCGGGTTCACACCATTCTCCTGCCTCAGCCTCCCAAGTAGCTGGGACTACAGGCGCCCGCCACCACGCCTGGCTAATTTTTTGTTTGTTTTTGTTTTGTTTTTAGTAGAGACGGGGTTCCACCATGTTAGCCAGGATGGTCTTGGTCTTCTGACCTTGTGATCTGCCCACCTGGGCCTCCCAAAGTGCTGGGATTACAGGCGTGAGTCACCACGCCCAGCCATGTATATGCTATTTTATAATACCAGTTGATGTAGTAACTTAACAGACAAGGCTGAATTTGTTATTAAAAATTTGTTCCAACTGGGAACTTTTTATATTTCAGCATTTCTCCAAAACTTTATCTCTTTGTTATTAAAGTTATTTTTCTATAATCTGACAAGCCAGTTAAGTTTTATTTTTAATGAGATGCAAAACCACATATTAGTTGGGTTAAGTAAAAAGAAAATGTCAAATGCCACACATGGAAGATTTTTTTGAAAGAGAGATTTGTAATTTTTTTTTTTTTTTCTGGAAAAGTTGTCCTTTTGCATCAGGCTCCAGCTGGATTTTGTTTTTTGTTTTTTGTTTTGTTTTGTTGTTTTTGAGACAGAGTTTCACTCTTGTTGCCCAGGCTGGAGTGCAATGGCGCTATCTCGGTTCACCGCAACCTCCCCCTCCCGGGTTCAAGCAATTCTCCTGCCTCAGCCTCCTGAGTAGCTGGGATTACAGGCATGTGCCACCACCGCTAATTTTGTATTTTTAGTAGAGACGGAGTTTCTCCATGTTGGTCAGGCTGGTGACTAACTCCCGACCTCAGGTGATCTGCCCGCCTCAGCCTCCCAAAGTGCTGGGATTACAGGCGTGAGCCACTGTGCCTGGCCTCCAGCTAGATTTTGAAGGATGGGCCACTAATGGAGAAAACAAAATAGATACACAATTAAAATTGTTTTAGAGCCTCAAGTTTTCATTGAAACCAGATGAAAGCTGTTTTGACTCCTCCCCATAGAGTCTTTCTTTACAATTTGGTGAATGTAATAACTATTTTAAGGGAAGTATTTAGCCTATTTGTGAATAAAAATTTTTACTGATGTGCCCAAGAAAGATAAAAACAAATGTGTGTATATTGATAGTGCTAAAATTAACTTTGAAATGTTAGTGTCTTCAACACTGTCAACTTCTTTATAGACTTTAAAAACTATAAATACTGATTAGTAATTTCCAGACAATACAGTTTTATAAAAGTACAATTTGAATCCAATTTGAATCTTAAAAATGTATCCTATACTTTTTTTTTTTTTTTTGTAGACCAGAGTGCAAGTTCTGTGGCAAAAGCAGGTAATTTGGTTTTATTTATTTATTTTTGAGATGGAGTCTCGCTCTGTCGCCCAGGCTGGAGTGCAGTGGCATGATATCGGATCACTGTAAGCTCCGCCTCCCGGGTTCATGCCATTCTCCTGCCTCAGCCTGGCGAGTGGCTAGGACTACAGGCGCCCGCCACCACGCCCAGCTAATTTTTTGTATTTTTAGTAGAGACAGGGTTTCACCGTGTTAGCCAGGATGGTCTCCATCTCCTGATGTCGTCATCTGCCCGCCTCGGCTTCCCAAAGTGCTGGGATTACAGGCGTGAGCCACTGCGCCCAGCTGTGATTATTACAGAGGAAACAAATTCCTGGAAGTGGAATTCTTGAGTTAAAGAATATTTAGAATTTTTAGAAAAAGTTTCTGGATCAATTAGAAAAACAATTAGGCTATTTTTAGAGATATCCTTGAGGAACTGTGTATTTTTAACTCCCTTCAAGTATATGGAAAAGAGAGAAATATAGTACTGTTTTTTTATAGCAGGAAGATAGCATTTCATCTTGCCCTTTAATTATAAAATATATTATCATAATATTCTCTAACAGTGATCTAAGTTGCAAAATTTGTAAAGATATATAATAATAGCAAGAATTTAATTTGGGTTTAGCCTATTTGTGAATAAAAATTTTTACTGATGTGCCCAAGAAAGATAAAAACAAATGTGTGTATATTGATAGTGCTAAAATTAACTTTGAAATGTTAATGTCTTCAACACTGTCAACTTCTTTATAGACTTTTAAAACTATAAACGCTGATTAGTAATTTCCAGACAATTTGTACACAATGGTACAAATACTGAGAAAGTCTGTATTCAAAATTTCTATACTTTTTAAACATGCTTTTTTAATAACTTTCAAAGACACTGGTATCCTAATAGAAAAGAATGACGTGAAACTGAAAAAGGCAGTGTATGTCCCATCAAAGAGCTTCACTGCTATGGTTTGCACAGACTGAGAGAGAAGGTTTGGACAGAAGTTAATAACTTCCTTGAGAATAGTCAGTCATCCTCTGTTCTCAGTAAGTATGTCAAAATAGTGGACCAGAGTCTTTGATCGATTAATGTGAGTGATTTAAATCTTCAGGTATATGAACATAGCATTCGAAGTACTATACCTATGGGAAGTTTTTGGCAAAAAGTTGACAAGTATGAATAACTCTTTCAACTTGTTTTTTACAGTTGGCAACACCTCTTCTTGCCATTTCGTTGTAAGCATTAATACAAAAAATTTCTTGTTAGTCTGACTACTTACTGGATGGAATTTAAAACATTTTATCACTTTTTGGAAAGATATAGGATTTTAGTGGAAAATGTAGGCTAGGGTAAGAAAAAAGCAACAAAATTGATTTTATTTTCATCTCTGTTACTGTTATTACAAGATATAGAGAAAGACAGCTAATCAAAAAAATTGTGTCATGTATTTAGCACTACTGGTTGGATATATTAAAAGCATTTCATGGGGGGCAGAGCAAGATGGCCGAATAGGAACAGCTCCAGTCTCCAACTCCCAGCGCAAGCAACACAAAAGACCGGTGATTTCTGCATTTTCAACTGAGGTACTGAGTTCATCTCACTAGGGAGTGCTGGACAATCGGTGCTGGTCAGCGGCTGCAGCCCAACCAGCAAGAGCTGAAGCATGGGGAGGCATTGCCTCACCTGGGAAGTGCAAGGAGGAAGGGAATCCCTTTTCCTAGCCAGGGGAACTGAGACATACAACACCTGGAAAATTGGGTAACTCCCACCCCAATACTGCACTTTACCAAGGTCTTAGCAAAGGGGCACACCAGGAGATTATATCCCACACCTGGCCAGGAGGGTCCCATGCCCACAGAGCCTCCCTCATTGCTAGCACAGCAGTCTATGATCTAACCGCAAGGCAGCAGCGAGGCTGGGGGAGGGGCGCCGGCCATTGCTGAGGCTTAAGTAGGTAAACAAAGCCACTGGGAAGCTCCAACTGGGTGGAGCTCACAGCAGCTCAAGGAAGCCTGGCTGTCTCTGTAGACTCCACCTCTGGGGACAGGGCACAGCTAAACAACAACAAAAACCAAAAAAAGCAGCAGAAACCTCTGCAGACACAAATGACTCTGTCTGACAACTTTGAAGAGAGCAGTGGCTCTCCCAACACGGAGGTTGAGATCTGAGAAGGGATAGACTGCCTGCTCAAGTGGGTCCCTGACCCCCGAGTAGCCTAACTGGGAGACATCCCCCACTAGGGGCAGACCAACACCCCACACCTCCCACGGTGGAGTGCACCCCTGAGAGGAAGCTTCCAAAGCAAGAATCAGACAGGTACACTCACTGTTCAGCAATATTCTGTCTTCTGCAGCCTCTCTGCTGATACCCAGGCAAACAGGGTCTGGAGTGGACCTCAAGCAATCCCCAACAGACCTATAGCTGAGGGTCCTGACTGTTAGAAGGAAAACTATCAAACAGGAAGGATACCCACACCAAAGCCCCATCAGTACGTCACCATCATCAAAGACCAGAGGCAGATAAAACCACAAAGATGGGGAAAAAGCAGGGCAGAAAAGTTGGAAATTCAAGAAATAAGAACACATCTCCCTCTGCAAAGGAGCGCAGCTCATCGCCAGCAATGGATCAAAGCTGGACGGAGAATGACTTAGACGAGTTGAGAGAAGAAGGCTTCAGTCCATCAAACTTCTCAGAGCTAAAGGAGGAATTACGTACCCAGTGCAAAGAAACTAAAAATCTTGAAAAAAGAGTGGAAGAATTGATAGCTAGAATAATTAATGCAGAGAAGGTCATAAACGAACTGACAGAGATGAAAACCATGACACGAGAAATACATGACAAATGCACAAGCTTCAGTAACCGACTCGATCAACTGGAAGAGAGTATCAGCGATTGAGGATCAAATGAATGAAATGAAGCGAGAAGAGAAATCAAAAGGAAAAAGAAGAAAAACAAATGAACAAAGACTGCAAAAACTATGGGATTATGTAAAAAGACCAAATCTGCGTCTGATTGGGGTGCCTGAAAGTGAGGGGGAAAATGGAACCAAGTTGGAAAACACTCTTCAGGATATCATCCAGGAGGACTTCCCCAACCTAGTAGGGCAGGCCAACATTCAAATTCAGGAAATACAGAGAATGCCACAAAGATACTCCTCAAGAAGAGCAACTCCAAGACACATAATTGCCAGATTGACCAAAGTTGAAATGAAGGAAAAAATCTTAAGGGCAGCCAGAGAGAAAGGTCGGGTTACGCACAAAGGGAAGCCCATCAGACTAACAGCAGACCTCTCGGCAGAAACTCTACAAGCCAGAAGAGAGTGGGGGCCAATATTCAACATTCTTAAAGAAAAGAATTTTCAACCCAGAATTTCATATCCAGCCAAACTACGTTTCATAAGTGAAGGAGAAATAAACTCCTTTACAGATAAGCAAATGCTTAGAGATTTTGTCACCACCAGGCCTGCCTTACAAGATACCCTGAAGGAAGCACTAAACATGGAAAGGGACAACCGGTACCAGCCATTGCAAAAACATGCCAAAATGTAAAGACCATCGAGGCTAGGAAGAAACTGCATCAACTAACGAGCAAAATAACCAGTTAATATCATAATGACAGGATCAAGTTCACACATAGCAATATTAGCCTTAAATGTAAATGGACTAAATGCTCCAATTAAAAGACACAGACTGGCAAACTGGATAAAGAGTCAAGACCCATCAGTCTGCTGTCTTCAGGAGACCCATCTCACATGCAGAGACATACATAGGCTCAAAATAAAGGGATGGAGGAAGATCTACCAAGCAAATGGAGAACAAAAAAAAGCAGGAGTTGCAATACTAGTCTCCGATAAAACACACTTTAAACCATCAAAGATCAAAAGAGACAAAGAAGGCCATTACATAATGGTAAAGGGATCAATTCAACAGGAAGAGCTAACTATGCTAAATATATATGCACCTAACACAGGAGCACCCAGATTCATAAAGCAAGTCCTTGGAGACTTACAAAGAGACTTAGACTCCCATACAATAATAATGGGAGACTTCAACACCCCACTGTCAACATTAGACAGATCAACGAGACAGAAAGTTAACAAGGGTATCCAGGAATTGAACTCATCTCTGCAGCAAGTGGACCTAATAGACATCTACAGAACTCTTCACCCCAAATCAACAGAATATACATTCTTCTCAGCACCACATCACACTTATTCCAAAATTGACCACATAATTGGAAATAAAGCACTCCTCAGCAAATGTACAAGAGCAGAAATTATAACAAACTGTCTCTCAGACCACAGTGCAATCAAACTAGAACTCAGGACTAAGAAACTCAACCAAAACCGCTCAACTACACGGAAACTGAGCAACCTGCTCCTGAATGACTACTGGGTACATAACGAAATGAAGGCAGAAATAAAGATGTTCTTTGAAACCAATGAGAACAAAGATACAACATACCAGAATCTCTGGGACACATTTAAAGCAGTGTGTAGAGGGAAATTTATAGCACTAAATGCCCACAAGAGAAAGCTGGAAAGATCTAAAATTGACACTCTAACATCACAATTAAAAGAACTAGAGAAGCAAGAGCAAACACATTCAAAAGCTAGCAGAAGGCAAGAAATAACTAAGATCAGAGCAGAACTGAAGGAGATAGAGACACAAAAAACCCTCCAAAAAATCAATGAATCCAGGAGTTGGTTTTTTGAAAAGATCAACAAAATTGACAGACTGCTAGCAAGATTAATAAAGAAGAAAAGAGAGAAAAATCAAATAGAGGCAATAAAAAATGATAAAGGGGATATCACCACCGACCCCACAGAAATACAAACTACCATCAGAGAATACTATAAACACCTCTATGCAAATAAACTAGAAAATCTGGAAGAAATGGATAGTTTCCTGGACACTTACACTCTCCCAAGACTAAACCAGGAACAAATTGAATTCCTGAATAGACCAATAGCAGGCTCTGAAATTGAGGCAATAATTAATTGCCTACCAACCAAAAAAAGTCCAGGACCAGATGAATTCACAGCTGAATTCTACCAGAGGTACAAGGAGGAGCTGGTACCATTCCTTCTGAAACTATTCCAATCAATAGAAAAAGAGGGAATCCTCCCTAACTCATTTTACGAGGCCAACTTCATCCTGATACCAAAGCCTGGCAGAGACACAACAAATAAAGAGAATTTTAGACCAATCTCCCTGATGAACATCGATGCAAAAATCCTCAATAAAATACTGACAAACCAGATCCAGCAGCACATCAAAAAGCTTATCCACCATGATCAAGTGGGCTTCATCTGTGGGATGCAAGGCTGGTTCAACATATGCAAATCAATAAACATAATCCAGCATATAAACAGAACCAAAGACAAAAACCACGTGATTATCTCAATAGATGGAGAAAAGGCCTTTGACAAAATTCAACAGTCCGTCATGCTAAAAACCTCAATAAATTTGGTATTGATGGAACATATCTCAAAATAATAAGAGCTATTTATGACAAACCCACAGCCAATATCGTACTGAATGGGCAAAAACTGGAAAAATTCCATTTGAAAACTGACACAAGACAGGGATGCCCTCTCTCACCACTCCTGTTCAACATAGTGTTGGAAGTTCTGGCTAGGGCAATCAGGCAAGAGAAAGAAATCAAGGGTATTCAGTTAGGAAAAGAAGAAGTCAAATTGTCCCTGTTTGCAGATGACATGATTGTATATTTAGAAAACCCCATCGTCTCAGCCCAAAATCTCCTTAAGCTGATAAGCAACTTCAGCAAAGTCTCAGGATACAAAATCAATGTGCAAAAATCACAAGCATTCTTATACACCAGTAGCAGACAAACAGAGAGCCTATAGCTTTGAAGCTATTGTGAATGAACTCCCATTCACAATAGCTTCAAAGAGAATAAAATACCTAGGAATCCAACTTACAAGGGATGTAAAGGACCTCTTCAAACTACAAGGAGAACTACAAACCACTGCTTAGTGAAATAAAAGAGGACACAAACAAATGGAAGAACATACCATGCTCATGGATAGGAAGAATCAATATTGTGAAAATGGCCATACTGCCCAAGGTAATTTATAGATTCAATGACATCCCCATCAAGCTACCAATGAATTTCTTCACAGAATTGGAAAAAACTGCTTTAAAGTTCATATGGAACCAAAAAAGAGCCCGCATTGCCAAGATAATCCTAAGTCAAAAGAACAAAGCTGGAGGCATCACGCTACCTGACTTCAAACTATACTACAAGGCTACAGTAACCAAAACAGCATGGTACTGGTACCAAAACAGAGATATAGACCAATGGAACAGAACAGAGTCCTCAGAAATAATACCACACATCTACAGCCATCTGATCTTTGACAAACCTGAGAGAAACAAGAAATGGGGAAAGGATTCCCTATTTAATAAATGGTGCTGGGAAAATTGGCTAGCCATAAGTAGAAAGCTGAAACTGGATCCTTTCCTTACTCCTTATACGAAAATTAATTTAAGATGGATTAGAGACTTAAATGTTAGACATAATACCATAAAAACCCTAGAAGAAAACCTAGGTGGTACCATTCAGGACATAGGCATGGGCAAGGACTTCATGTCTAAAACACCAAAAGCAACAGCAACAGAAGCCAAAATTGACAAATAGGATCTAATTAAACTAAAGAGCTTCTGCATAGCAAAAGAAACTACCCTCAGAGTGAACAGGCAACCTACAGAATGGGAGAAAATTTTTGCAATCTGCTCATCTGACAAAGGGCTAAAATTTTTGCAATCTACTCATCTGACAAAGGGCTACAAAGAACTCAAACAAATTTACAAGAAAAAAACAAAAAACCCCATCAAAAAGTGGGCAAAGGATATGAACAGACATTTCTCAAAAGAAGACATTCATACGGCCAACAGACACATGAAAAAATGCTCATCATCACTCGCCATCAGAGAAATGCAAATCAAAACCACAATGAGATACCATCTCACACCAGTTAGAACGGCAATCATTAAAAAATCAGGAAACAACAGGTGTTGGAGAGGACGTGGAGAAATAGGAAGACTTTTACACTGTTGGTGGGATTGTAAACTAGTTCAACCATTATGGAAAACAGTATGGCAATTCCTCAAGGATCTAGAACTAGATGTACCATATGACCCAGCCATCCCACTACTGGGTATATACCCAAAGGATTATAAATTATTCTACTACAAAGACACATGCACACGTATGTTTATTGCGGCACTATTCACAACAGCAAAGACTTGGAATCAACCCAAATGTCCATCTGTGACAGACTGGATTAAGAAAATGTGGCACATATACACCATGGAATACTATGCAGCCATAAAAAACGATGAGTTTGCGTCCTTTGTAGGGACATGGATGCAGCCGGAAACCATCATTCTTAGCAAACTATCACAAGAAGAGAAAACCAAACACCGCATGTTCTCACTCATAGGTGGGAACTGAACAATGAGCTCACTTGGACTCGGGAAGGGGAACATCACACACTGGGGCCTATCATGGGGAGGGGGAGGGGGGAGGGATTGCACTGGGGAGTTATACATGATGTAGATGATGAATTGATGTGTGCTGATGAGTTGATGGGTGCAGCACACCAACATGGCACAAGTATACGTATGTAACAAACCTGCACGTTATGCACATGTACCCTAGAACTTAAAGTATAATAAAAAAAAGTAAATAAATAAATAAATAAAAAGAAACTACCCTCAGAGTGAACAGGCAACCTACAGAATGGGAGAAAATTTTTGCAATCTACACATCTGACAAAGGGCTAAAATTTTTGCAATCTACTCATCTGACAAAGGGCTACAAAGAACTCAAACAAATTTACAAGAAAAAAGCAAACAACCCCATCAAAAAGTGGGCAAAGGATATGAACAGACATTTCTCAAAAGAAGACATTCATACGGCCAACAGACACATGAAAAAATGCTCATCATCACTCGCCATCAGAGAAATGCAAATCAAAACCACAATGAGATACCATCTCACACCAGTTAGAATGGCAATCATTAAAAAATCAGGAAACAACAGGTGCTGGAGAGGATGTGGAGAAATAGGAACACTTTTACACTGTTGGTGGGATTGTAAACTAGTTCAACCATTATGGAAAACAGTATGGCAATTCCTCAAGGATCTAGAACTAGAAGTACCATATGACCCAGCCATCCCATTACTGGGTATATACCCAAAGGGTTATAAATCATGCTGCTATAAAGACACATGCACATGTATGTTTATTGTGGCACTATTCACAATAGCAAGGACTTGGAGTCAACCCAAATGTCCATCAGTGACAGACTGGATTAAGAAAATGTGGCACATATACACCATGGAATACTATGCAGCCATAAAAAAGGATGAGTTTGTGTCCTTTGTAGGGACATGGATGCAGCTGGAAACCATCATTCTTAGCAAACTATCGCAAGAATGGAAAACCAAACACCACATGTTCTCACTCATAGGTGGGAACTGAACAATGAGATCACCTGGACTCGGGAAGGGGAACATCACACACCAGGGCCTATCATGGGGAGGGGGAGGGGGGAGGGATTGCACTGGGAGTTATATCTGATGTAAATGACGAGTTGATGGGTGCAGCACACCAACATGGCACAAGTATACATATGTAACAAACCTGCATGTTATGCACATGTACCCTAGAACTTAAAGTATAATAATAAAATTTTAAAAAAAGAAAGAAAGAAAAAGAAAATGTGGTCATTAAAAAAAAAAACAAAACAAAACAAAACAAAACAAAAAAAAAACCTCTTGTAAGTTCTCCATTGCCAAGTTAAAAAATTGAATTTAAATGATCTGTAAGACTCAAGCTGTTCCCAAGCACCCACTCGGTGTCAGGAAGAACTGAATGATTGCAGTTTCTAGAATTTGTTTGGCATTTTCAATAATTCAGTGCTCACAACAAGGAATGTTGTCTTTAGAGAGAAGGAGTGAACCACAGGCACTTGAACTTGGCTTCCTGCATTGGCATCCATCGGTGGCCACCTTCTTCGAACAGCATCAGCCACATGCCTGTCCCCACGTGGAGCAGAGTCCTGTTGAGGCCACTTCTGCATGGCCCCAACACTATGCTTGCAGGGGCAGAGGAGTTTTCAAGTGGATCTCAAACACCAAGCAGTCTGGTGGGGGATGGGTTCGAGGGAAAGGTTTGAACTGGGCCAAGATGTTTCCTCTTTTCCTTGCAACAATTTCAACAGGCAGCTAGACCACATCATGCCGTGGGCCACCACAGAGACCCATCTCGTTGCACTTTAGATGATAAAATGCTGTCAGATACTTGCTCTGACCTTGGGGGCCAAACCCATGAACACAAAAGAAGGACTGTTCCCTCCCCCACTTCTTAGAGTTGGTGGCATCAACTTCTGAGAACCTGACATCAGAATAATGAACAGCCTCCACACCACATAGTTTCTGAGTCCATCTTTAAAAAATCTTATGTTGTGCATACGTATGTGTATTGCGGTACTCTTCACAATAGCAAAAACTTGGAACCAACCCAAATGTCATCAATGACAAACTGGATTAAGAAAATGTGGCACATATACACCATGGAATACTATGCAGCCATAAGAAAGGATGAGTTCATGTCCTTTGTAGGGACACAGATGCAGCTGGAAACCATCATTCTCAGCAAACTATGGCAAGAACAGAAAACCAAACACCACATGTTCTCACTCATAGATGGGAATTGAACAATGAGAACACTTGAACACAGGAAGGGGAACATCACACACCGGGGCCTGTTGTGGGGTGTGGGGAGGGGAGAGGGATAGCATTAGGAGATATACCTAATGTAAATGATGAGTTAATGGGTGCAGCACACCAACATGGCACATGTATAGGTATGTAACAAACCTGCACGTTGTGCACATGTACCCTAGAACTTAAAGTATAATAAAAAAGAAAAAGAAAGAAAAAATAAATAAAATAAAAGCATTTCATAGCTTCTTTGCCTATGATAAGTTTATACCACTGTTTGAGTTGTTTCCTAATACTGCCACAGTAAACATACTTGCACCTAAATATTTGGAGAGGGTTCAAGTGCCTGCAAATACAATTAAGTTAAAAAGTATCTGGTATCTTGTAATTTGTGTATATGTATGTGTATATATAATGCTAGTAATATATTAACATAATTTTCTTTGTTCATTTATTATTTCATAGAGTAGGATGGCACTAAGTAACCTCTTAGTTCTTCAGTACAGGGTAATACAGAAAGAAGGAAGGCTTCAAGGAAATTGAACATGGTCCTGTAGAATGGGTGGGATATGAATTAGCATAGGGGAAAGAAGAGAGGGTAATACAGAGGAAAGAAGTAGCAGAGATGAGGCACAGGTACAAGAGTAAATATAATCTATGAAAGGAGCTGCAGAGAGGTCACCCTGGCAGGAGCAGAGGCTCCTGGAGCTTGAGATCAGATAAGCCAGACTAGTCTGAATTACTGAGAGCCTTCAAAAGTATGCAAAGACATTTAGATTTCATGTGATAGGAAATAAGAAGCCAGTGTAGAGTTTTTAAAGCAGCAATGATTACTTGAGGAAAATAGCATTTTAGGAACATCGATCTCTCACTTTAGCATTGGAAGATTAATTAAATCAGGTTGGTGTTACAGGTAAGAGTACTAGCTAAGAAGCAGTCATGATAGTATAGTATTTTAAGATAGACAAATGATGTGCTGATGTAGGTTGGTAGCAGTGAGAATGGGAGGAAGAAACTCGTATTAGAAACACTATTGACAAAATGTGATTTAATGACCAACTAGATGTGAAGGGTAAAGAATTCAGCATTTTAAGGTTCTCTGCATAAGAGATAGGAAAAACACAGTGCCATTAATAGAACGTCTTTATTTCAATACTAATAACTAATTTCATTTTCTTTTTGTGTAACCCTAACTTATAAACTTATGAGAAAAAATATTAAGTTGAGTTTGAAAAAAGTACAGCCAGATGGCAGATATAAAACTCATCAAAATTGGCTTCTAGAAACTGACAAGGAAAAGAAAGGAAGGGCTTGTAAGGATTCTTCTCTGGAAATAATAGAAATACCCATGAGAATTTCCTTGGAATGACAGCAATTTAGATTGTATAACCCCATTTCCCAAATAATTAAACTCTTTCCATGGAGTTTAGTGCTAAAAGTCAGAATGTCCAAAGTTATTCTGAATGATAAAGATTATTCATAAGAGCTGTATCGCAAGCCGTTCAAAGATAGGCCAGATGTCAAGGCTGCAGTTTGAGGTATCATCCTTCAAAAGGCAATAATATGTAACTCTACTGGGCAAACAGCAGATCACTTTCTGAAGTGATGTCATTCGACTGAGAATTATCAGAAGTAGCCTGATGTGTGAATATTTTAAAGTCCAGATATAAGCAGCTGGAGACTGCATGTTGAAAGGATTTTTTTTTTTTTTAAGATGGAGTTTCACTCTGTCACCCAGGCTGGAGTGCAGTGTCATGATCCTGGCTCACTACAACCTCCGCCTCCCAGATTCAAGTGATTCTCCTGCCTCAGCCCCCCGAGTAGCTAAGATTACAGGTGCCCGCCACCGCGCCCGGCTAATTTTTAGTAGAGACGGGGTTTCACCATGTTGGCCAGGCTGGCCTCAAACTCCTGACCTTGTGATCCACCCGCCTCGGCCCCACAAAGTGCTGAGATTACAGGCATGAGCCACCACGCCCAACCAGAAAGAATTTTACTAATTAATTTGTTTAAGAAGGCACATGATAAGGATGGACAATGAATAGTTGTTGTAAATCTTTGCTTATTTGCCTCTCTTTGTTCCTGCCAGACTGACCTCTATGCAGTTCCTCTCATAGATTATATTCATCCTTGTACCTGTGCTTCATCTATGATGCTTTTTTTCTATACATTACCCCCCTTTCTTTCCTCTTTGCTTATTCATATCCCACCCATTCTACAGGACCAAGTTCAATTCCCTTGAAGCCTTCCTTCTTTCTGTATTACCTGTACTATACAACTAAGAGGTTACTTAGTACAATCCTACTCTATGAAATAATAAATGAACAAGAAAAAAAAGTAATGTATTACTAGCATGATATGTATATATATATATAAGCTAATAAGCAAATATTTACAGCAACTATTCATTCATATTATCTAAGTGATTTACTCAAAATAGGTATTTCTACCAAAGTTAGGTAACAAAACACGTACCAGAAGAGGCAGATGACCGCATATCGCCCAAACCTAAACTAATCTAAGGAAAAATAACAAATTACAATTTTTACATGTCATGTTTTGTAGAGTTTCTGGAAATCCTTGAGGATTTTATCAGGAGACAGGTTTGTGACTATTCTCTTAGCACACAGATGAGAATTATTCTGCTAATTAAGATGAAACAATAATTTTCATTTGGCCTTACAGAGCTGGCGCTTTAGGTGACCATATGGTACCTTGAGGGGAGGGAAGGGGACCTATTTGCCTCCTCTGCTCTATAAGCTGTCATCTTGGGGGACAGAGAAAGTGGTGGGCCAGTCCTTGTGTCCTTTCCACCTCCCCTGCCCATACATTACCCATCTGTTCAAAAGGAGAGGAAGAGGCATTAAGGGATGGAGGGTGACTATGTGTTACTTACCCATTTTTGAGTAAATGTTTGTTATTCCACAAAAAATTGACAAAGTATCTTCCATAACTCTCTAAATCATAATCATTATAAATAAATGAGGCCTTAATTATTTGCTGCCAATTTCCAGATATTTTCTAGAATACATAGATCTATATATATTGTCAACAGTACAAATACTGTAAGTCTAAAGGAAATCACATGAAAAGTTTATCTCTGTGATCATTCACAGTAAATAAATTTGAACATAAGTGTCATTCACACTTAAGATCATTGTAACTCAGTCCCTGATATAGTTTACTAGTGTCCTGTTAGTTCAAAAGAGTTAATGTGTTCCTATGTTACTAACTTACTACCAAAGAATAATCTAGGTACTGAGAATAAAGCCCATTAATCCTTACTACTAACACTTTAACGCATAAAAGAAAGATGTATGTGATTTAATTTCAAGTCATCTATGGTGCTTGAAAAGTATTAACTGTGAAGTGAATGGATATTAAAGAATGAAAATTACATTTACAAGTGGCATATGAAAATCAGGAATCAGGAAAAAAAAATGAAAGTCAGTATTACAGTCTTATTAAGAGAATAGTTTCAAACCTGTCTCCTGGTAAAATCCTCAAGGATTTTGAGAAACTCTATGAAACACGACATGTGAAAATTGTAATTTGTTATTTTTCTTTAGATTAGTTCAGGTTTGGGCAATATGCAGTATCTACTTCTTTTGGTGTGTGTTTTGTTACCTAACTTTGGTAGAAATACTTATTTTGAGTAAATCATCTAAATATTAATGAATAGTTGCTGTAAATCTTTGCTTATTAGCTTATGTATATGTATCATGCTAGTAACATATTAATATATGTTTTTTCTTGTTCATTTATTATTTCATAGAGTAGGATAGTTCTGAGTAACCTCTTAATTCTTCAATCTTTCCCTGCATTAAGAATTCCTTGTCTGTAAAATACAAAAGAAGTATATATGTTTCTACACTATTTTGTGATAAATGAAAATATAAACATATGTGGTATGGGCTTTATAACATTTTCTATTTTCTATGTTGTGATGTTATACTAATTAAATAAAGTATAATCTATGATGAGTATGCATCATAACAATTTCAGAGCAATCTGCCTTTTCGTGGTTATATACCAACTAAATTTGATGTTTTAGAAAAGTAAATCACTCTTATTTATGTAAAAAGATTAGGACTCTATAAAATATCTAAGCCCAAGAGCATGCAATTTTAAACTGCCAGAAAGAAGCAGTGACTGCCTGAAAGTCCAATAATACCATGAATGAAATTATACTTCAGATTTCTATTTATTTTATCCTTATCTTGAAACCAAGGATTGATTCGCCAAAAGAAAAAGACTGTGAGGACAGTATAATTGGGCAGTTTTCAAAACAATATTTAAGAAGGAAACAACTTATCACTCAATTTTTAACAAAAGACACTCTAAAAATAGTGAAACTATGATGTTTTAAATAAGACAATGATGTAACCAACAAACTCCATTTCCGGCTGAAAGAAATCAGGATACATCAAGATACTCTATGAGCCTTCAGTTGTAACTTAAGCATATGCTCACATGGGGAGTAGGAGTAAAACACAAACACAAGAATAAGGCAAAAAGAGATACTTTCCCACTCATCTACATCCTTTTTAAAAAATACCACTGATGTATCCCATTACAATTCTTAGAAATCAAATAATTTTAAATGGGATCATTGAAATGGTTGACACTGAATTTGTTTTTTCCTACTTTCTGTCACATGCCTGCTTATTTTTGACTCTGATACTTCTTCCATAGAAGATGCAGAAGCAGTCCACATTCAAGGCAACTTCATTCCTTCGTAAGCTTCTTCTTTTTTCTTCTGACAAATTATGAAATCAAAAGAAGAGCTGAAACCAGCCTGACTAACATGGTGAAACTCCATCTCTACTAAAAGTACAAAAAATTAGCTGGGTATGATGGCACATCCCTGTAATCTCAGCTACCTGGGAGGCTGAGGCAGGAGAAGCGCTTGAACCCAGGAGTTGGAGGTTGCAGTGAGCCGAGATAATGCCACTGCACTCCATCCTGGTGAGACTCCTTCTAAAAAAAAATAAATAAATAAAAAAGAAGAAGAGGAAGAGAAAGAAGGTGAAGAAGAAAAGAAGAAGATGAAAAAGAAGAAAAGAAGACGACGAAGAAGAAGACAAAGGAAGAAAAAGAAGACAAAGAACAAGAGGAACTGAAATACCTTTACTTTGTTATTACTTAGGGTGAAATTTTATCTAACATATTTCTCACCAAACCAAGTGAGAGAAATCTGTTCTTTTTAGATAACTGCTCTATCATTTAATGTTCTTCTGCAAAGATTATTGACAAACTATATGTTATAAATCTTCACATCAATTAATTGACTTTCTTTTATTCTTGAAACCTACTTTTAGGAGGTCAGCATCAAAATTTCAACCCGTTACTTTAGAATAAGAAATGTAAATGTACTCCTTATTCCCAACATATGTGTGCTATATTTATTCATAAACAATATTCTATTGATTTTTGAGAGCCTGTTGGGCTGGTTACCAAATATACAGTGGTAAATACATTGTCCCTACCTTTATGGAGCCTCATGGACTTGTTATGGGAATTGAGTTTTCTTGGGAATGTTACATATGATTTAAATATCCCCCAATAGACAAAGTGAAAGAGCCCAATAAAATTGTAACTTAATCTTAATTTATTCTATTATCTCAGTCACTTTCTAATGTTGTTAGGGAATTAAGCAAAATAACTCCATTATCTTCTGTTACGTACTTTCCTGATAGTATCATCCAATACACTTAGTGCTACCATGGGCCAACTGGAATCCAGGGGACAATCTAGACATCTAACTTACAAAACCTTAATTAAGCCTTGAGTAAAATTATACCAAAGGTAGTATTTTAAAATCCAAAAGTTGAAATAAAATTATTTTAGTGATACTATAAAGAAGGAAATATTTCTTTATTTTCTGTGTTCTCATTTTTAAAGGAGGTGAAAAGTAAACAAAACAAAGTTTCACATATTTTAATTTTCATATCTAACTTTTATGTTTATTATTCACCTAAGTAGATATTAATTGATGATATGATTGATTGGCGAGCTTCATTTTTCAAGGTTACCTAAAAGATAGTAGTGTTTAAAATATAGGTAATTTTTCGGTACCTTGTCTACTTTTAATATTAATGACATTGAAAAGGGAATGTCATATATCTAATCTAAGCACAGTTGAATATACACATAGCAAGTTTTTTGTGTTCTATTTAATCTCAACAGTAAATCCAAGTTTCTTGCTGAATTTCAAGGCATGAAGTAACTTCTTAATGTTAATGTAAATCTAAAAGTCAAACTTAATGCAGCATGGTAAATAAAATGACCCAGGAATTGTGAGATCTGAGTACAGCTTATTCTCACTTTATCACTGTTTTCCTATCTAACACACTCTCTCGTTCACAGTATTTAAAACCTTTTAGCCACTTGAGAAAGGTATTATAACTTGCTATGGATGAAAACTCCTTTTATAATCCATCCTTACAGAGAATTTTGTAAAAAGACTTCATATTATATATATCTGCAGTAGAAACACCTAAAAGGCTGTATAGAACAAGTGTTTAGAAGGTGCTATTCACAAAATAATTACCTAAGAAATATGCATAAATGAATGAATGACAGTGCTTTGTATAATTATGTATCTTAGGAGCTAAATGATCTACATTATTTCTTTGTTTCCTTTATTCCAGTAATTCTTTATCTTTTTTCAGTTTCTTTTTCCTTTCCTTTATTTTCCCTTTCTTTTCTTTTGGAGACAGGGTCTTGCTCTGTTACCCAGGCTGGAGTGCAGTGGCACAGTCTTAGCTTACTCTACCCTCAATCTCCTGGGCTCAAGCAATCCTCCAACCTCAGCCTTCCTAGAATTGGGGACCACAGGCATGTACCACAATACCTGGCTGATAACTTTTTACATAGCAAAATGGTTTGGGGGGAAGGGCTGAATTAGATTTGATTAATTTTGAAGTTATAGTAGAAATCAACAAATTAATTCATACCTGATTAGTAATGAGGCTTTAAAGGTAAATATTGTTGGCTGTATCTCCAAAATTTTTCTTGCTTTTCTCCCTTTTTTAAAATGCATGTATATCCAGCCAATGATACCAGTTGATACTCTTACATAAGAGGGACATGTAAGGGACAATCTTATATGCAGACAGAGATGATAGTCACATCCCAGGAGTCATTTAAGAGAAAAATGTGAATTCCAAAATACATCTATTTTGATATCTATCAATTGATACCTGAAATTTCTCCATCAGATATTTCCATGTTTGAGTTAAAGCTTTGTACTGTAATAAATTGTAGATACGCCTTTTTGTGAATCACATAATATCATCATAAAGTTCAGGGCAAGGGCTAAGCGTCATTAGGAGGAGAATATGAGGATACTTAGATTCTTGATAGGAAATGAGTGAAGTATCATTGGGGTAAATTTCTGCTAAGCATTAAGTTTTTGTTTTGAGTTTTTTTCTCTCTCTCTCTCTAGAATTCTCTATTACTATTGGAATTCCATTTTAATTATTACTACTAAATTATTTTAGACTTTGCTCTTTGAGAAATAAAGACAAACTTTCCACTTTCACAGTTCTGTCCCATGACTAGCCCAAACGATTGTTACTTTGACTATTTGATATCAGATGTAAAAAAGAAAAAAAATGCGGCCCAAAATCATTTAAAGAAACATAAGAATATTCTAAGCTTCGACTTTTTTAGGGGATGGGTGCCAAAGATGGCTGAATAGGAACAGCTCCAGCCTCCAACTCCCAGCATGAGTGACACAGAAGACAGGTGATTTCTGCATTTTCAACTGAGGTACCGGGTTCATCTCACTGGGGCATGTCGGACAGTCGATGCTGGTCCACGGGTGCAGCCTGACCAGAGAGAGCTGAAGCAGAGCGAGCCATTGCCTCACCTGGGAAGTGCAAGGGGGAAGGGAATTCCTTTTCCTAGCCAAGGGAGATTGAGACACACAACACCTGGAAAATTGGGTAACTCCCACCCCAATACTGCACTTTACCAAGGGTCTTAGCAAATGGTACACCAGGAGATTATATCCCACACCTGGCCCAGAGGGTCCCACACCAACGGAGCCTCCCTCATTGCTAGCACAGCAGTCTGAGATCTAACTGCAAGGCTGAAGTGAGGCTGGGGGAGGGGTGCCCACCATTGCTGAGGCGTAAGTAGGTAAACAAAGCCCCCAGGAAGCTCGAATTGGGTAGAGCCCACCACAACTCAAGGATGCCTGCCTGCCTCTGTAGGCTCCACCCCTGGGGACAGGGCATAGCTAAACAAAAAGCAACAGAAACCTCTGCAGGTGTAAAAGTCCCTGTCTGACAGCTTTGAAGAGAGCAGTGGTTCTCCCAGCGCGGAGGTTGAGATCTGAGAACGGACAGACTGCCTGTTCAAGTGGGTCCCTGACCCCTGAGTAGCCTAACTGGGAGACATCCCCCATTAGGTGCAGACTGACACCTCACACCTCACATGGCTGAGTACACTCCTGAGACGAAGATTCCAGAGCAAGAATCAGATAGCAACACTCGCTGTTCAGCATTATTCTATCTTCTGTAGCCTCCGCTACTGATACCCAGGCAAACAGGGTCAGGAGTGGACCTCAAGCAAACTCCAACACACCTGCAGCTGAGGATCCTGACTGTTAGAAGGAAAAGTAACAAACAGAAAGTACACCCACACCAAAACCCCATCAGTACGTCACCATCATCAAAGACCAAAGGCAGAGAAAACCACAAAGATGGGGAAAAAGCAGTGCAGAAAAGCTGGAAATTCAAAAAATCAGAGTGCATCTCCCCCTCTAAAGGAACGCAGCTCATCGCCAGCAACGGAACAAAGCTGGATGGAGAATGACTTTGACTAGTTGAGAGAAGAAGGCTTCAGTCGATCAAACGTCTCAGAGCTAAAGGAGGAACTCCGTACGCAGAGCAAAGAAACTAAAAACCTTGAAAAAAGAATGGATGAATGGATAACTAGAATAATCAATGCAGAGAAGACCTTAAAAAAACTGATAGAGATGAAACCCATGACATGAGAACTACGTGACAAATGCACAAGCTTCAGTAACCGACTCAATCAACTGGAAGAAAGAGTATCAGTGATTGAAGATCAAATCAATGAAATGAATCGAGAAGAGAAGTGTTGAGAAAACAGAGTAAAAAAAATGAACAAAGCCTCCAAGAAATATGGGATTATGTGAAAAGACCAAATCTACGTCTAATTGGTGTGCCTGAAAGTGACGGGGAAAATGGACCCAAGTTGGAAAACACTCTTCAGGATATCATCCAGGAGAACTTCCCTAACCTACTAAGACAGGCCAACATTCAAATTCAGGAAATACAGAGAATGCCACAAAGATACTCCTCGAGAAGAGCAACTCCAAAACACATAATTATCACATTCACCAAAGTTGAAATGAAGGAAAAACTGTTAAGAACAGCCAGAGAGAAAGGTCAGGTTACCCACAAAGGGAAGCCCATCAGACTGACAGCAGATCTCTCAGCAGAAACTCTCCAAGCCAGAAGAGAGTGGGGGCCAATATTCAACATTCTTAAAGAAAAGAATTTTCAACCTAAAATTTCATATCCAGCCAAACCGAGTTTCATAAGTGAAGGAGAAATAAACTCCTTTACAGATAAGCAAATGCTTAGAGATTTTGTCACCACCAGGCCTGCCCTACAAGAGATCCTGAAGGAAGCACATATGGAAAGGAACAACTGGTACCAGCCATTGCAAAAACATGCCAAAATGTAAAGACCATCAATGCTAGGAAGAAACTACATCAACTAATGAGCAAAATAACCAGCTAATATCATAATGACAGGATCAAGTTCACACATAACAATATTAACCTTAAATGTAAATGCACTAAATGGTCCAATTAAAAGACACAGTCTGGCAAATTGGATAAAGAGTCAAGACCCATCAGGTTGCTGTGTTCAGGAGACCAATCTCACCTGCAGAGACACACATAGGCTCAAAATAAAGGGATGGAGGAAGATCTACCAAGCAAATGGAGAACAAAAAAAAGAAGGGGTTGCAATTCTAGTCTCTGATAAAACAGACTTTAAACCATCAAAGATCAAAAGAGACAAAGAAGGCCATTACATAATGGTAAAGGGATCAATTCATCAGGAAGAGCTAACTATCCTGAATATATATGCGCCCAATACAGGAGCACCCAGATTCAGAAAGCAAGTCCTTAGAGACTTACAAAGAGACACAGACTCCCATACAATAATCACAGGAGACTTTAACACCCCACTGTCAACATTAGACAGATCAACGAGACAGAAAGTTAACAAGGATATCCAGGAATTGAACTCAAGTCTGCACCAAGTGGGTCTAATAGACATCTACAGAACTCTCCACCCCAAAGCAACAGAATATACATTCTTCTCAGCACCACATCGCACTTAGTCCAAAATTGACCAAATAGTTGGAAGTAAAGCACTCCTCAGCAAATGTAAAAGAACAGAAATTATAACAAACTATCTCTTAGACCACAGTGCAATCAAACTAGAACTCAGGACTAAGAAGATCAATCAAAACCACTCAACTACATGGAAACTGAACAACCTGCTCCTGAATGACTACTGGGTACATAACAAAATGAAGGCAGAAATAAAGATGTTCTTTGAAACCAATGAGAACAAAGATACAACATACCAGAATCTCTGGGACACATTTAAAGCAGTGTGTAGAGGGAAATTTATAGCACTAAATGCCCACAAGAGAAAGCTGGAAAGATCTAAAATTGACACCCTAATATCACAATTAAAAGAACTAGAGAAGCAAGAGCAAACACATTCAAAAGCTAGCAGAAGGCAAGAAATAACTAAGATCAGAGCAGAACTGAAGGAGATAGAGACACAAAAAACCCTCCAAAAAATCAATGAATTCAGGAGCTGGTTTTCTGAGAACAACAACAAAATAGATAGATGGCTAGCAAGATTAATAAAGAAGAAAAGAGAGAAGAATCAAATAGACGCAATAAAAAATGTTAAAGAGGATATAACCACCGACCCCACAGAAATAGAAACTACCATCAGAGAATACTGTAAACACCTCTATGCAAATAAACTAGAAAACCTAGAAGAAGTGGATAATTTCCTGGACACTTCCACTCTCCCAAGACTAAACCTGGAAGAAATTGAATCCCTGAATAGATCAATAGCAGGTTCTGAAATTGAGGCAATAATTAATAGCCTACCAAGCAAAAAAAGCCCAGGAACCAGACGGATTCACAGCCGAATTATACCAGAGATACAAGGAGGAGCTGGTACCATTCCTTCTGAAACTATTCCAATCAATAGGAAAAGAGGGAATCCTCCTAACTCATTTTATGAGGCCAACATCATCCTGATAGCAAAGCCTGACAGAGATACAACAAAAAAAGAGAATTTTAGACCAATATCCCTGATGAACATCGATGCAAAAATCCTCAATAAAATACTGGCAAACCGAATCCAGCAGCACATCAAAAAGCTTATCCACCATGATCAAGTGGGCTTCATCCGTGGGATGCAAGGCTGGTTCAACATACGCAAATCAATAAACATAATCCAGTGTATAAACAGAACCAAAGACAAAAACCACATGATTATCTCAATAGATGGAGAAAAGGTCTTTGACAAAATTCAACAGCCATTCATGCTAAAAACTCTCAATAAATTCAGTACTGATGGAACGTATCTCAAAGATATGGGAGATACCTGAACACATTGGATCAAGTAGGTAGTAAGAGGGCCTTTTAAAATGCATTCTTTGGTTTCTACTTAATCTCAAGATCTTGATATGAAGATTAACAGAGAGAAGAATGCTTGATTCTAATTATTATATCCATGTAAACTTTCAATGACAACTTAGCTAGGCTAAGATTTTTAACACTATCCTTTGTCAAGGAAAACACTTATATGTATGCTATAAGTCATAGTTGATAGTTACTTTGGCTTTCTACATCCCTGCTGGTGTCAACTTTTTTTTGCATTTTCTCTACCATAATTACAGCTGAAATCTCACTTTATTATCGTTGTACTGTCCAATTCTAGGTAAATAAATTATGCCCACAGCCAAATCAATCACAACCCATTATTACATTTGAGTTTTCTATTAATAAAATTACAAACAAATGTTTTAGTCTCAAAATTGTGTAAAACGAGATCAATTTGTAAGTTCCTATCCATTTAATAGTGAACCTGTTCAATAAAAAAAGATATATTTTAATAAGGCAAAATGCATGATACCAAACACAGCATTGTTAGGTTGGTAGTATTTTGGAATTCACGGTTTGGGTTTGATAAAAGTGACTCATGGACTCTTCAGTAAAGATTTCCAGTGACTATATATTGAATGTTGAAAGACCACTCATTAAAATTAAATTTAAAAATAAAGTAAATGCTCTATGCTGTGAGCCATACAAGGCGTAATATCAACTTCAACAAGAAATGATCTGCAAACACACCATATTTGTCAGGTATCATCACAGTCTAGAAACTTCTGCTTCCATGTCACAGATCATGAAATTAGGTATTAGGCTTTTTTGGATATCTGTAAGAGCCCTAATTAAGCCCTTTAACACTCTAATTGAAATAGGTATAAATGCTTCTGGATGATACACTATAGCTGGTCCAGATTCTTTAGTTGCAGACTGACCTAATAACTCAGTGATCTACTCACTAAGGACTTAGTATGCTCTGACAGTGAAACCAGTCCTAGTTGCCATATAATGAGCCTTGCAGGTCTAGCTACATTTCAGGAATTAACCTCTATAGCTAGTAGGTAAGGAGGAATAATGAACTTTAATATGTCTTGATTTCAGAAGTCATTTCACAAACTGTCTCAAAATAACTTTCTGGAAAAGATCAAGAAATGATTGCACAGTTCTGAGAATTTATAGCTAATTGAAAAAGAATACATACTATAATCTGTAAAATTGCCTCTAAGAGCTTTTCTGTGTACTTTATCTTTGGTTCTTTCCTAGTCAACATTTTTCTGAAGACCTAAGTTAAAAACATAAAGAGTAGACTTCTCAAAAGAACAAAAAAAAAGTGATAGCAAATTCAGGATGCCAAAATATATGAATTGCTCGGGAAAATGAGCTATATTTACTAAGATGAAATCTGACAGGGATAAATGTAAAAATCTTAAATTTAGGATCAATACTGTAGTGGAATGAGAAATGGCCACAAATTTTTTTCAGCTGCTCCTGCTCCATCCACCCTTTGAATCTGGGCTGGCTGCGATTCACTTTAACTGACAAAAGAAACCAAGGGATGTTGTACAACTTCTGAACAAGGTCTCAGGAGGCCTCACTGATTCTGGCATTGCCCTCTTGCTGACTTGTGCTCACCATGTAAATAAATCCGAGCCAGCTTACTTGAGAGTGAGATCGCACATAAAGAGGGAGTCCTAGCCAGAAGGCGGGACCAACTGTTAGCACGTGCCATGCAGCCCCAGTGAACTACAGCTGCTTGAGTGATTCCAGGCAAAGCTTATAGCTGAGCCAAGCCCAAACTGATATGATTAAATAAAATAGAGTTTTAAGCTACTGACTTTTGGGTGATTTATTCTGAAATGGAAATATTAATTGTAAATGTCAAAAAAGAAAGTTTGCCTTGGTTTTGCTGGCCAAGCAGGCCCAGGTATTAGTGTGTGAGCCTTTTGCCCCAACGCTCAGTCTAAGCCCATAGTGAAACATGGCAGCATTAAGATAGAAGTAAATTCCCAGATTGAGAGACATATAAGTTCCATTTCCCTTTGTAATGACCATACTGGATTGTTATATAGGACTCTATGTTTTTAAAGACACTGGACAGCAGAGAGAGTAACCAATAATGGTGAGCAATTTATTAACCTATACAAAGCCCTTCGAGGACTGGAAGTGTTAGACTCAAAAAAAAAGTAAAACACAGTAAAGATATAACAGTTCTCTTAATATTTTGACAACACCTCATAAAGGAAATCAAATAGGGTAATGATTTAAAGGGTAGGTGTAGGCAGACAGGTAGAAGAGCCCAGGAGGCTAACTCTCTATAAAAATAAGGAATAATTCTCTGACTATATAGTTATTATTCACTTCCCCATTTGATGTGATTTGACTGTGTCCCCACCCAAATCTCATCTTGAATTGTAGTTCCCATAATCCCCACATCTCATGGGAGGGACCAGGTGGAGATAATTGAATCATGGAGTAGTTTCCCCCTTCCTGTTCTCATGATAGTGACTTAGTTCTCAGGAGATCAGGTGGTTTTAGAGGGGGCTTTTCTCCCTTTTGCTTTACACTTCTCCTTGCTGTTGCCATGTGAAGAAGGACATGTTTGCTTCCCCTTCCCCTGTGATTGTAAGTTTCCTGAGGCCTCCCCAGCCAGGCTGAACTGTGAGTCATTTAAACCTTCTTCCTTTATAAATTACCCAGTCTTGGGCAGCCCTTTATAGCAGTGTGAGAACAGACTAATACACCATTCTTACCACTTTCTAACAATTCTTGTTTTCACTTTCTGTATGACTTTTCAACCCATTTTCCCATCTACTTCTACCTTCACCTTTTCACTTATGAATTCTTTCTTCAGTCTTTTTCAGATATACTTTTATCAATTTCATTTTTTATATTCCCTGATTTCTTATATGTACTTTTGTGAGCATATTTGTGTGTGTTCGTATTTATATGGTAGTATCTGTATATATTCATAAATATGTCTGCATATGTTCATTTTTATATATATCTGTGTGCATTATAGTCTGTATATGTCTCTTTCGGTTGTGGCTAAAACTGAGCAAGAAGTTTATTTCATTAGTTACAGCTTCTGCATGGTGGAATGGGTAAGCCTGATTAATTGCCTGTCCTCTTCTATATATTTCTGTGCTTCCTCCCCTCCCCATCTTTCCCTCCTTCTCCTTTTGTCCTTGCACCTCAGCTCCTTTTAATCTGTCTTCGCAAACCTTCTTTCCATTATTTCTACTTGTGTCTATCCGCAACTTCTGCACTGAATGTGTCGCCCTCACATTTTACCTGAAACTTGAATTTACCAAGGACACTTTTTTCCCACTAGCCCACTGAACACTAGCATTTCTCCTTTACCCCATATAACAGGAAGGAAAGCTCTTGTTCCCTTTTAGTACTTTCATAACTTCTGCATCCATGTAAAACCCCTTCTTTGAAGTTTACATCATCCATCTCTATCATTCTCTATCCCTCTTGTTCAGTAATTGCTTCTGATCACCTGATCAATGCCATTTATTTAATGTGAGTTTCAAGCATCTCATTTGGTGTCTTCGTCTCTACTCCAGCTTCTGCATTCATGCTAACAAACTTCAATATCTGTGTCAATAACCTGCATTATTCATTTGCCTCCTGAATGTTAATGACCTTTACCTTTTCACTTCAGCTACTCACTCTGGGTCTTGTTGTCACTCAGAACTTTTCTACATCTGAAATCCTAAGGTCAAAGTTGCCTCTCTGACAGGAATCACAGTCTTATTCCAACTTTTCTTGCTTTTTAGCCTCAACGCAAATCAAGATATCCAGTCCCTTGCTCTCTCCATTCTCCCCGTAGAGTAACAGCCCTTTGTTGACGTGCTTTCTTCTCTCCTCAGTCTGGAGTCTAGGTTTAATCACTTTCTCCCTAAGACACTCAGTTTCCTTAAGTCCTGGTCTTTTTCACCCTACTGTCCTGTAAGTCATAAACTCTGAGTTACTTCTATAACTTGCTTTCCCCAAATCTACCCCCAAAGTACAGAGTTGATGGAGGGGAAAGTATACCACTATGATGGTTTATGTCTTCTACAAAGCTGTAGTGTCTAGCTTTAGCTAGATGCATACCACCTAAAAATCCTTTTTCATATCCCTGGTCACCTCCCTTTCTTGTCCTATTAAACCCTCACTATTCTCTTTCAGCCTTTTTCTCACTCTATGCTTTCAGCAGAAATCTTACCTTTCTATTCCATGAGGAAAATTGAATCTAGCAGGCATGAGTTCTGTCATTTCCTTCCTCTACACCTACAGGATTATCCACAGATATATTCTTTCCACCTCTTTTCTTTTAGTCTGCAAGGAAAAGTTAACCAGTCATAGTTTCAAGGATAATCCTACAAGTTATGCTTATGATCCATTCCTCAGAGGCCCATTTTAAAAAGCATTACCTTCCTCCCTTATACCTTAGCATGCTTCTGTATTCTCCTTTTCCATAGTCTATCAACACATTCACATGTTTTCCATTTCTTACAAGACTCCTTCAGCCAAACATCCCCTTGTAACTACAATTCTCTTTTCTTTACATTCTAACGAAGCTCTTGTATAGCAGCCTATACTTTGTTTTCACTTTTTCACATTCCATTCATACTTTATCTCACTTTTATCATACCGTTACGATTGCACTCAAAAAAGGTTATCACTTCCTGGCAAACCAAATGGACTCTTCACTTTGATCTTGTTTAAGCACCTACTTAACTCTGATGATCACTCCCTTCTTGGAGTTCTCTTCTCTGGATTCTGTGACTGTCCTATTCTTGGTCCATCTTTTACTTCTTTGACCATTCTTGCTCAAATTATTTTTAAAATTTATTTTCTTTATATTTTTTGTCATTTTGGTTCTATCCTCTTCCTCCCTCTCTTCTTTTTTATTTCTTCTCTCTCCAAGCATTTCCATCCACTCCTCTGTCTTCAGTTGCAATTGAAAGTAAAATGTAGTATGGCATACCTGTCTAGCCCCATTTCCTGCCATCTTTCACCTCTTATTTTGTTGTTCTGAAAAACCATACTACTGGCAGTATTTGAAACGCATCAGGCTTTTTATACCTGTGTGTTATTTCCTCTGCCTGGAATGCACATCCATGCCCTGTCTCCATTCTCACCTTTCTTGAGGTAACTCTTACCCTTCAACACTTAGGCATCATCAGGAAGCCTTTATAGACCTTTCCTCTCCTTCCATACCCAAGGTAGGTTCTGTTAATACCTGTGTTTATATTATAACATTTAGTAATAACTTACTGGAGTTATCTATATAAAGATCTGCTTTCCTACCTTACTGCTTCTTATGAGTAAGAAGCAGTTCTTTAAATAATCAAAGCCCAGCACAGTGCCTGGCACATAGGAATTACCCAACAAATACTTGTTGATTGAACTGAAATAGACCTAATATTCTCTCTTTAACACAGACTCTTATATCCAAGTGCCTGCTTAACATCCCCACTTTTATGTCCTACTGACACCACAAACATGTAAGACTTAACTTACACACATATTCCCCTTACACACATACCCACACACATACTCCCCAGCAAAAATCTACTGTTCTTCCTCTCCATTATCCTGATTAGGGCATCACTATCTACCTAGCCACCAAAACCAGAATCCTAGGAGTCAGCCAATCTTACCCAACCTACCTCACCTCATTCTATCCTCAGAGGTCATGAAGTCCTTTGGATCCCATATCCTAAATATCCTTCAAATGCATCTCCTTTCCATCTGCATTGCTACAGCTCTAATTCAGGCCTTCGGCTCTCACTGGGATTAATTTTTATTTTTATTTATTATTATTTTTTAGACAGAGTCTTGCTCTGTTGCCCAGGCAGGAGAGCAATGGTGCAATCTCAGTTCACTGAAACCTCTGCCTCCCAGGTTCAAGCAATTCTTGTGCCTCAGCCTCCCGAGTAGCTGGGATTACAAGCATGTGCCACCACACCTGGCTAATTTTTTAATTTTTAGTAGAGACAGGGTCTCACCATGTTGGCCAGGCTGGTCTCGAACTCCTAATCTCAAGTGATCCGCCCACCTCGGCCTCCCAAAGTGATGGGATTACAGGTGTGAGCCACCTTGCCTGGCCTGACATATTTTTAAATTGTGGTAAAATGTCATAACATAAATTTATCAACTTAACCACTTTTAAGTGTATAGTTTAATGGCAGTAAGTACATTCACAACATTATGCTCACTAGGGTATTTTTTAAATAAAAGGCTATATGGTCTTCTGACCTACAGGTCAACCTGCCTTCATCCCGTCTCTGCATTATTGGCAATATGAACTTTCTAAAATGCAAATTATGTTACTAGATGAGTTAAAACCCTTTCATTGTGTTCTACTGTCTACATCAGCGGTTTCATCACAAAGTTTTCACAGGTTCAAATTGAAGTAAAGAAAAAAATGAATAACATACTAAGTTTTTCTTAAATATTTTAGCTGAAAGGTTGAGTGAGTGAATGGATGGCAACATTAATCAAGACAAAAAATACTGAAACATGCATAAGAATTAAAATAGTTTTGTTTTAAATATACTGAGTATCATATGCCAACAGTATAAGCAAGAGGAGATACCTTGAAGGCAGTTGGTAAGTGAGTCTAAAATGCAGAAGAGAATTTTGAGAAAGGGGTCTAAATTTGGAAGTCATGAGCATTTAAGTGTCATCAAGGGAGCAAAATGTAAAGAAAAGATGATAAAATACATCAACACTAAAAATACCAACAAAACAACAACCATGGTGATAAAAGAAACGAAAATCATACTTAAAGTCTTCTCATCCTTCTGATTGAAAGGGGGCAAGATCTTTAATACTAATGGCAAACCCTAGGTGCAGCATTTTTAGTGACTTTGTCTCCTCTGCTGGAAGGATAATTGTTATTCATCTCTCTTGGATTTCCCTGGTTTCTTCCTCTTGGAAAGGAAAAAAACCAAAAAGCCAACTTCATTGCCTAAATAATAGGAATGCTTTTTTCTGGAAAGAAAGTAGCCAATAAGAATTCTCCTACTCTCACATTGACAAATACAAAAATTATTTTCAAAAAGGGAATCTACAATGAGATATTTACTTTGGTACAATTCAATTAATGATGAGGAATTGTTCTGCTTTTACTCCTTCCTGTCCCTTTGCAATAAATTACCTAGTCAATAAGAGTAATTCAAGCCACAAAAATTCAGGAATAAGCCTTAAAAGTCTCAATACTTTTGGAAGCATTGTGGCAAATTGGAGCAATTAGGAACAAGGTAGTTAGACCTAGCATCATGTCTCAGTTTCAAAACCCACTAGCTATATGGCTCTTATCAAATTACCCCCCTATATACTTTGGTTTTGTAATCTGATGGTAATTCATATAGGTTGGTGCAAAAGTCACTGTGGCTTGTTTATGTGGCAAATCACATTTATTGATTTGCATATGTTGAACCAGCCTTGCATCCCAGAACAAAGCTTACTTGATCATGGTGTATTGACTTTTTAATGTGCTACTGGATTCAGATTGCTAATAGTTTGTAGAGGATTTTTTATGTCTTAGTTCATCAGGGATATTGGCCTGCAGTTTTCTTTTTTATGTGTCTCTACCAAATTTTCATATCAGGCTATTGCTGGCTTCATAGAATAAGTTAAGGAGGAGCTCCTCCTCCTCAATTGTTTGGAACAGTTTCCAGTAGGACTGGTATCAGTTCTTCTGTGTATTTCTAGTAGAATTCAGCTGCGTGTCCATCCAGTCCAGTGCTTTTGTTGTTGTTGTTGTTGTTGATAGTAGATCTTTTATTACTGATTCATCTAATTTATCTATTCCTTTAGATTTTCTAATTTGTGTGCATAGAGTTGTTCATAGTATTCTTTGATGATTTTTTATATTTCCGTGGGATCAGTTGTAATGTCATCTTTGTCATTTCTGAGTGTACTTATTTGGATCTTCTCTCTTTTTTCCTTTTATTAATCTAGCTAGCAGTCTATCAGTCTTCTTTATTTTTCTGAAAAACCAACTTGGTTTCATTGATCTTTTGTATGGGTTTTTGCATCTTAATTTCATTTAGTTCTTATCTAATTTTAGTTATTTATTTTCTTCTACTAGCTTTGGGATTGGTTTATTCTTTTCTTTCTAGTTCCTTTAGATGCAGTTAGATTGTTAATTCGAGATTCTCACAACTACTTGCTGAAGACATTTAGCACTATAAACTTTCCTCTCAACATTGCTTTAGCTGCATCCTAGAGACTTTAGTAATTTGTATACCTGTTTTTATTCATTTCAAAGAATGTTCTGATTCTGCCTCAATTTTGATATTCACCCAGGAGTTATTCAGTAGGAAGTTGTTTAATTTCCATGTATTTGTGTAGTTTTGAGTGATCTTCTTGATATTGATTTATATTTTTAATGCACTATAGTCTGAGAGTGTGCTTGGTATGATTTTTTTTAAATTTATGAAGACTTATTTTATGACCAAGCATGTGGTTGATCTTAGAATATGCTTTTTGTATAGATGAGAAGAATGTATGTTCTGTGGTTGTAATTTAATTTCTTATAACATGTTGCTACTAGAATACCAGATGAAACACACCAGCAAATATGTCCTCAGATAAACTGAATAACTTGAGGAAAATTTTTTAATGATGCTACTAAGACAAATAGTTCATTAACCTGTAATGTGAAATCTGTAGGTCTATAGTAACTCAAACCCTAATGGAAATAGCTCTGAACTAAAAACAAGGAAACGAGGTGCAGGTTTATCACTGTTTTACCTCACAACCTTGTATAAGGGTTTACTTGTCTGTTCTTCAGTTTCTTCATATTTAAAATGGAGAAATCCTAATCCTAGCTCTAGCCCTTTTCGTGTTTCATGAAGCTGTTGGGAAAATATCATGGAGTAATATTTAAAGCATCTGGAGCCTATTTTAGTGAGCTACATAATTTTTTAAGGACATTATTGATTTGGACAGTAAGAATAGCCTGCAGGCAAATCCTGCAATGTGCTTCAACAGACACACACGTCTACCTTCCTGTTGGCACAGCCCATGTTTGGCAGGTGTATTCCATTCCTTACAGGAAGGAATAGGTGCTTCATTGTGTTACAGAAGTCAGTAAGCTTTCACAAAACTAAGTAAGTGACATTTTTCTCATTTCTGAGAGCAGATTTTCATAAATCATTCGACCTGGATAAATTGAGAATGTAGTTGATCTGGTAATTGTTGAAATATAATGAAGACATTGCAAAACATGATATTTAAGTATTTCCTCCTAATCTCTTACCTTAACAAGATATAAGAGTTCTAAATGGAAAGATGTCCTAATGTAGAAAAAGGAAACAAAAGTAAGATGAGCCTGTCTGTAAAGGAGAAGCCAGAAGAAGCACAGCACAGATTCATCTCAATAATTTGGGATTCCACTGATTCTGAATTTATAGTAACAATAATAATAACTAGACAAAATAGAGCTGACTTTTATATTGTGAAGAAGGTTTTTTCACTAGTTAGTAGTATAAGTTATATTATGGGGAAGGGATATATTTAGCCAGTTTGCAAGTAATATTTTCTGGCTTTTAACAATATATGCAAAGAAATGCTACTAATGTCTTATAATGATTTCTGCTGGGAGCTATTTAATGGTTATTTCAAGTTACTATCAGATTTTAACAATAAACTTAAAATTTCATAGTGTAATTCTGTAATTCATACTCACATTTTTCTTTCCCCTCATCCACAACTCAAGTTAATTAAATATTGCCTTAAAGGATTCATGTAGTCCTATGAGTCATAATATTCAGAGTGTATAAGTTAGCACTAGTTTTTAACCACTAGGGAAGGTTCAAGTATTGCAGACTAATCTGAGAATACAGTGAATTTTCTAATGACTCTTCTAGTTCAGGTATTTGTACCACTAGACTGTTTTAGTGGATATACAACATTTATGTATAGTTTGCATTTTAGAAAAGTTTGTAGTAATGAACTTGGACAAGATTTGCCTTTTTACTCTAAGATCATTACTGTGTTTCTTAGAGCAAAGTTTTTTGATGTACTGAATGATTTTGTTTTATTTTCCTGTTTTTTGTTAACAGAATTCTTGATAGGTACAAAATCATCCAATAAACTTCAGCTAGTTTTCAGCATTATATGCAGTTGATTTGTCCACTCCTTACTGAAACTTCCAAATCTTCTAACCCAGAGTGTATGACACTAAGAATACCCTCATTCCTTTCGTGTCTAGCTCTGTGCTGTGTTTATTTGCAGAGGACCCTCATGCATGGATCCATATAAATGAGGCAAACTGTGAAGCAGACTAGACTGTGCCGCTTACCAGTCTTTGAGAGAGAAAGATTGTGTATATGAAAACTACTAGGCATGATATTTACTTACAAGGAAGATTTCTGTGTGTATAACATCAAGCAAGATTTTTGGTTGAGGTTTTATGCTTTCAGTAAAGAAAATAAAAGAAGAAAACCAATTAATGGTCTGATTCTATCATCTTTTGTCAAGCAAAGCTCTCACTGATCCACATGAATGTGGCCTCCCGCTCATAGAGTAGTCTAAGAACACTGCAGAATGGACTTCTGAACTTTCGACTCTCTTTTCAATTTAATTGACTGGTTTTTAATCAACTAAAAAAATCATTTTCTTTGACTAAAAAGTCTATGTAGGTAATTTCCAGTGTGTTTATGCTACTCAGAAATAGAAACTTGTTTTTTAATTAGAACAAAAAGTCTGGTTTTCTTAGTATCAAATCATTATGTATATTTAAATTATTTCCATGCTACTGTAACTTGAAATTTTTTCCACCTAGCCACATAATTTCTGGCTTTATTTTTATCAGCTGATTCTGTGAAAAGATGGGAATTTAGTATCTCATAGAAGTTACACAGTATACCAACCAGTGAATCACTTATCTAACAAGTGAAACATTGCTGGTATTTCTGTTTTGAAATATGTGCTTTTTTTAGGTAAAAATCAGTTTATTCTACATTTAACATGCAATCCTGTCATTGTATAGTAAATGATTCATTCACAACCTTAATACAAGTAGGTAAATGTATTGAAGTAAGTATATTATTAGATGCCACTTTGTGTGGCATCTAATGCTGACATAATTCAAGGATCTGGGTTAAAGTTTGTGTCATTGCTGGTTTTTTTAAACCTCAAATACTTGGCACTCTGTAGCAGCGTCTTTCACAGTAATGCTTTGTTTCTTAACATGACTGTGAGGACTGCTTGGTCACAGGCAAATACTGTCCTTTATCAGCCAGGACATTCTTAACAATAATTGCCCTTTTTTTTCCCCCTTCTCACCCCCATCCCAACCCCAACTTAGGTTGGAAAGGCTGGTGGATGTACTGAGGAAGAAGGTTGGAACCGGGACCATGAGGACAGTGATCTGATTGAAAAAAAACGACAGTCTGGGGAAGTGATCACATCTGGTGACCAGGCTGCTTCATTCAACACTGTGTAAACACTAAAGCCTTAACTTAGCAAACAGTTGTTAGAAGTGGGACACTCCAACCACATTCCAAGCTGAGATAAAATCAAATCACAAATGTTTAACCACTTTGCTGCTGACTTGAGTTATTTATCCAAATATATTAACTACAGACTTTTACCAATGGGTAGCTATAAGGTTACAGCTTATTTTGTAACTATTTTATATCTCAATATCTTTAATATAAATCTTTTTACTGAGAGATCATTATAGAAACATGTTAAAGTTGGTTAGTATCATATCTTCACATATGGCCCTTTCTGAATCAAAGTGCAGCAAAGTAAATATTTTCTAAGCTTTAATCCACTGTGTTAGGTCAAAACTTCAAATACATGCATTTTTCAATATAGGGTCTATTTCTTAACTGATGAGAGAGGCTTAAACATGAGTGTGTAGTCTTCCTTCAATGCATGTATGTAATCTTTGTTAGTATTAAAAGATATTAAATATAGATGCCATGAATTAAATGTATAATTTGTTTAATAAGAGATGGATATATTAAAATTACATTCATCAAGGCATGATTTTTGTTTCACTACAAATAATGTAAACTGTTTCAATAAAAAGAGCAGACTGTTAATGTGTACTTATAAATTCACATTGTCAGTATTTTTTAATGTTGGGTCTGAATAATTATCTAAATTCTACTTAAGCTATAAAACTCTGTCATTTTTGCTTGAAAATTAGCATGCCTCTGTCTTAAAAGAACAGAGACCATCAAACCTGTTAAGTATTCTTATTGTTTATCTTTTTTTTAATTGCCATTTGATTTTGGTTGTGGAGGAGGGGGATCTAATACATAATATACAATAGAATTATAATGTAGAAATGTAAGAATTCAGAAAAAAGTAAACTTGCCATTTGGTTGAGGTTACCTGCTTTTTATTTTATTTCAGAAATAAGATCATTACAGCATAGCAGTCATATGAAGTTATGAATAGAACTGAGATTTTTATGTAATTAGCTATAGACAAAATACTTTCATATTTTTAGATGAGACGGATGAAAGACCAAGAGAAAATGACTGTGCCTGGAACAGAATGAAATAGACAAGTCGAGATTTAATTAGTGAAAATTTTGTAGGCAAGTAAAATTTTTTTCTAAGTCTATACATTCTTAATTCATCTTTAAGATTGAGCTAAATTATCTACCATTGCCTATTTACAGGATAAGTACATTCAGGACAATTTATTGCACCATTCTTTCATATACTATAGTAGATTATCCATTTGAATTTTGCTTTACTCCACAGGAAAATGTAAGCTATTTTGTCATAGGTGACAAAAGAATCATAGTACTAACAAACTCTATTTCTTCCTTACTAAATCTGTATCCATTGAAGTACCTTTTTTAACTATGAGAGTTAGAAAATAAGGGACAACAGAGGTTAAAACAAACTAATTTAATATTCTCTATAGTCCTAAAGAGAATTATATCCTCTCATAGACCAATGACTCTGTAATAGAGAAATATGTAATGATTTAGTCATGCATGCAGTTTTGTCTCTGGGCTCTATTTGAAATGTGTAACAGATCCCTATGTGAAGAAAGAGCATCTTTAAAGTCATCTGGGAGGTGCAGGTAAGTAACAAGAAAGTTTTTGTCACAAAATAGTCCATTCCTGATCTCACTTAAAATAAGTCACAAGTAAACTTGAATTTTCATTTTAATCCTGAAAACAGATTAACTTTTCTTGAGTTATTTTGTCTGAGTTTTTAGAAGACACAAAATATAGTATAAAGACATTTCACAATTTCCAAACAAATATTTCTACACTTAAATGATCAAATTAGAATAACCAATTCCTATAATTAAGATGTGGAACTTTTATAGAATATGATATTATAAAGTTAAATTTGCAAAATAATTGTAACATCCACTGTTGTTCAGTATAGGTAATCTCCCAAAAATATCACATCCTCTTGAAAATGAGTTGTCTACAAAATTTCAAGTGCAAAGTATTACAGCCAAATATTATTTAATTACTTACACTTAAAAGTGTCCATCAACAGTGTGTCAGGTGGTCTTTATATATTTTTTCTGTGTGAAGGAATAGCCTTGCCTACTGAAGATAGGTTCTCTGTATATTCAACAATAATGCAACTTTAGAAGTATTCCACACTGCTGAGAAATGTTGCTTTGAGTTTGTTTTATACATCGTCAACTCTAAATCCTATAGTAACATGAGAATTTACTACTTCTTGTGAAAATAAGTAGTTTAGAGGAAAGGCAGAAATGCTAATACTAACATTTGTAGTACTTGATGATTTACAAAGTCGTTTTACATCTGTTTTTCTTTTCATTTGATCCTATCAACAATCATCATAATAATAAATTATATATAAAACCCATATAATAATGATGGTGATGATAATTTTAGTATTACTGTCATTATAATTATTATTATATTCATTCTACAGATGAGGAAACAGACTCAGTAAGTCTTGAAAGTTGCCAAGGACTGGCTGGGACCTGGAACTAAGATCTTATAACCACATTCCATGTAACTATGAGTCTGTAAATCTCTCTGTAAGAAAAAAATTTCAAAGTAAAGATTTTAATTCTTGCAATTTATGTTGTTATAGTACCATTTCTTTCACATACTACATATGAATTCCTTAGTAATCAAAAGATTGTACACATTTCTTTCAATGAAGTACAATAATGTGAACTGCATGTGTAAACAGCATCACATTATTACCACCTCTCTGTGGTATTATAGTGGCAGTATGCTTTGCCTCAGCCTTCACTAATTAGGAATATTGTGACAATTCATTCCTAAGAAAACATATCATGAGTCTCTTTGTACTATTTTTAATTTGGCCTGATGCTAAAACCTATCAGTTTAATTTTATAACATGGTAGTCTAAACTTCAAGCCTTGCTGTATCTCCTAGAGCAATTTAGAGCTAAAACCAGTTATAAGCAAGTTATAAGCAATTTAGAGCTAAAACCAGTTATAAGCAAGTTATTGGTTATAAGCAAGGTATATGCAGTTAAAGCAAAGTTGTTAATTATTAATATATGAATAAATATATAGAATTTAAAATTTTATAAATAAGTTAGAAGTTAATGTATTTTAAATACTTTATGGAATAAAATATTTTGCTTATTTTTTCAATGATAAAGTTGATCCTTTGTATATTTCCTTATTCAAATAAACTCAGTCATCATCAGGTCACTTATTTATATAATTTATTTTATTAAAAAGCTAGAATATGACAGTTATACTTTTAATATTGAATGTAGTTTCATAGAAAAATATTTTATATGTACTATTCTTAAAGATCACAATTATTTTTAAAGTTTCTATTTTCAAATAGTTGTGATTAATAAGGCATTGTATGATGAAATAGCCATGGCTCATACATTTTTGTCTTTTCACATATGATGTGTTTGGAACCCACATTTTTTACTGATTTTATTGTATTATTGGTAAGTAGTATTTACAGCTAACCTATCTATTCATATTTTACATATATATGCATGGACACACACTGATACATTTACCTTTTTAAAAAATCATTTATAAGTGAACTGTTAGGCTCCAGTGATTTCAGTATTTTGTTCATGTTTTATTGGAAATGCACGTGGTTTTTTAGGCTTTTAAACAAATACATGGAATGGTTGAGAGATTTCTTTTGCTCGTGCTTAGCTAAATATGTCATCTCTAGAAAAGATGTGGTTTGTTTTGGCACTGTTTTAAAAACTCAAATATTTTAAGCATTTGTTAAGTTGGAGCTTGCACATTTAAACTAGCAGCATACGTTCCAGAAGCGCATCTCAAGTTACCAAATTTTTTGTAATTCTTTTACTAGAATAATCTTTTTTGAAAAGGTTTTCTTGTGCTCGCTTCGGCAGCATATATACTGAAATTAGAAAAAAAAAAACTTTTCTTTTTTATTATATGTTTTAGTGTAAGTTAAGTTAAACTTCTAAAAGTTGAATTATTTAATGTAGGACTTCATAAATAGAATTTGACAATGATAAATGTGTATTTTTGAGAATCATTAAAATATTGTATATAATGATATTCCTTTGCAGAAGTCTTAATATGCTTAATTTTTAATCTAATTGTCTTCTAAATATAGTTTTGGTGTATTTTAGAAGCCACCAATTTCTGGACTATCTGATTATTAACAAAGATGTATTTTAATGCACAAGCTCAAATGTCTAAAATATATATTTACTTTGTATTCAAATAAAATCCCCTATTGAAAATCCTATACATAGGTCAATACAATTCTTATACATCAATCTTAATCAAATGTATAAATGTACAATCCTGAAGACAGTGTACTAGATATGCAGTATAAAATATATTGCAGTAAGGAAGCAGATTAAGTTCACTGTCAAACTGTCTGACTTCCTTAACAAATTTAATAAAGATAAATGTCAATATGAACAAATTTGTTAAGCACCTTAGGAATCTTTCAAAACTATTTGGATATAAAATAAAATTATAGCAATAAAATATTGAAGAGAAATATCATTTTTAGTGAATATGGTTAGAAAGAACCTAAGAGGGGAGATCAAATTATTTTAATTTAAAAATAATAGACTGACTCAAATCTACCATAAAGCACCTCTACTCACTTTGGAATATGTGCGTGGAATTTTGCTGTCAATAGCTGAAATCTAAAAACACCGTTTCTGTTGCATTTGATTATTCATTCATGATAAGGTAAATGTAAACAGACTATGTAGCACTCTTATCACCTGGAGTGAACTTAGAATTTACAGCTTACAGTACATGAGTACAAGAGGAATGCAGTGGAAGCAGGTAGTAGGTGTCTTTGGGGCAAAAATTCTATAAACTGGTAATATCTAAACTATCACATTACTTTGCTAAATTATTTTTTCATCATGTATGACCTTTGTGATTTGTCACACATTTTACTACTACATATGCACATAATTGTAACTTTTTTAACTTTAAAAAGTAATTATGTTTAAGAAAATTTTTAAAATAAGAATGAACGTATGTGATATTTACTCATGTATTTACCATTTCTAGCGCCCTTATTTTCTTTGCATACATCCATGTATCCACCTGTTACCATTTTCCTTCTGCCCAAAGTATTTATCATCTATACTAGTGAAGAACTGTTGGTTCAACTCTTGCATGTCTGAAAATGTGACTCTTTTTCTGCCTTCATTCTGTGAAAAAAAAAAAAAATGCTGCATATAGAATTTGAGGTTTACAGGGTTTTGTGGATATTTTTCAGTATTTTAAAGATGTTGCTCTAATATTTCTGGTTTGCTTTGTTCCTGCTGTCATTCTTATTTTTATTTTCTGTACATTATGTGTCCTCTAGCTGCTTTAAAGATTTTCCCTTTGTCACTTGTTTTAATCAATTTGATTTTGATGTGTAGTGTCGATTTCTGCATGGTTTTGTGCCTGTGGTTTGCTGAACTTCTTGGATCCATGTTTGCAGTCTTTATCAGAAAATTTCAGCCATTATTTTTTCCAATATATTTCCCTATCTCTTTTTCTTCTTTCTCTGGAACTACTATTCTCTGGATATTAGGCTACTTAAAGTTATCCTACAACTTGTTCATGCTTCATTCTTTTTTTTAATTTTTAATTTTTGTGTGTACATAGTAGGTGTATATATTTATGGGGCACATGCGATATTTTGATATAGGCATCCAGTGCATAATAATCACATCAGAGTAAATGGGATATCCATCACCTCAAGCATTTACCTTTTTGTTATAATTAATTATACCCTTTCAGTTATTTTAAAATGTATAATAAATTATTGACTGCAGCCACCTTGTTGTGCTATCAAATATTAGATCTTATTCATTCTAACTATATTTTTATTATATTTCTTTTCAATTTTTTTCTGTTTCATTTTGGATAGTTTCTATTACTTTGTCTTCAAGTTTACTAATCTTTTCTTTTGCAGTGTCTAATGTGTTGTTAATCCATCCAGGGCCTCTTTCTTCATGGACATTGTATTTTTCATCTTTATAAGTTAGAATTGAGTTTTTTTAATTTTGTATGGCTCTCCTTAACTTGTTCATGCTTTACATTATCTTCAGGAACATAAAACATATACAGTGGTTTCACTTCCTTGGTTTTAGTTACCCACAACTAACCACAGTCCAAAAAATAGATAAGTATGGTACCATAAGATATTTTGAGAGACAGAAACCACATTCACATGCCTTTTATCACAGCATATTGTTATAATTATTCTATTTTATTATTAGTTATTGTTTATCTCTTACTATGCTCCATTTAGAAATTAAACATTATCATAGAAATGTACATATAAGAAAAAATTTATATAGTGTTCGGTACTATCCTTGGTTTCAGACATCTACTGAGGACCTTGGAATGTGTCCCCCACAGATAAGAAGGGATTGCTGTAATAACTTTTTTAATGTTCATGTTTGTTAATTATGTTATCTATGCCATTTCCAGGCCTGTTTCTATTGACTAATTTTTTTTTTCTTACCATAGATTATATTTTTCTGTTTTACATGCTGGTAACTTTTTATTGAATGCCAGTTATTGCAAATTTTATCATGTTGGGTGCTGAATATTTTTGTATTTTTTTAAATGTTTTGAGTTTTGTTCAGGAATGCAGTTACATTACTTGGAAACAGTATGATACTTCTAAAGCTGTTTTATGCTTTGATGGGCAAGACCAGAGCAGCTATTCTAGAGCAGAATTTTCCCCACAACCAAGGCAATCCCCTTCTGAATATATTACCTTATATTCTTTGTAGTATATGATGACCATATGTAAGTTTAGGTCACTGCTCTGCCTTTTCTTTCCTGGCGATTTTTACCCTGGCCTTGCTAGTTTGCTCACCTATGTGTGCTGATCAGTACTCAGAGAAAGACTCAAGGAATGGTCTACAGCTCTCCAGAGCCAAACTCGCTCTCCAGTGTATTTTCTCTCTCTCTCTCTCTCTCTTTTTCTCTGTGCAGCCTCTCCCAGCCCTCTCTGCATAGAATTTCTCCTCTCCAGTACTCTGAGCTGTAAATTCTGTCTGCCCTGGTGTCCCCAGATTCTCAACTCTGTGTCCTCAACTCAGGGAGACTTCCAAGCTCTGGTTTGGTTGCCCCACTCTACACTCTGTAAATTCTCCAGACCATAAGCGGGGGCAATCATAGGGCTCACCTCATTTGTTTGATTCACTGTCCTGGACTGCCTATTGTCCAAAGTCCAAAAACATTGTTTCATGTATTTTCACTATTGTTTTTTATTTGGTTGCTGTTGGTTTTGGTTTTGTTGTTGTTGTTTTTCAGTTTTTTAAGGACAGTGGCAGGATAAATCTGGTCCCTGTTATTCCATTGTAGCCAGAAGTGTAGGTCCTCTTGTAGATCTTTTAAAATGTCATCCTGTTAATGTCTAGCTTCTCTCTTACCTGTTTAGAAATCAGCTGTCAGTCTTATTGTCTCCTTGAAGTAAACTTTTTTGTTTCTCTGATTGCTTTTTACATTTTTTTCTTTTACTTTGTTTTTTGGCAGTTTTATTTTATGCCTTGATGTGGTCTTCTTTTTATATTTCCTGCTTGAATTCAGAGACCTTATTAAAGCTCTGTCTTCATCTTTTCTCAATTTTAGGACATCTTTAGTCAGTATCTCTTTCTCCTCCTGAGACTTCCATTACATATATGTTAACCTTTTCACTGTGTTCCCATATTTTCTGTTCTTTTTTTCTAGCTATATGTGCAACAGTTTTGATTTTTGTTTTTTTAAGATACGGGGTCTTGCTAGGTTTCCCAAGCTGGTCTCTATCTCCTGGCCTCTAGCATTCCTCCCATCTTAGCCTCCAAAAGTTCTGGGATTACAGCCATGAGCCACTACACCTGGACAACTTTGAATTTTTTTAATTACCTGTCTTTTATTTCAGTAAGCCTGTCTTCTACTTTGAAGGCCATCTATTGAATTCTTAACTTTAGGTTTTGAATTTTTAAATTCTACAATTTCTTTTTTTCTTTTTTGTACATTCTGATTCTCGAGTGAAATGCTCATCTTTCTAAATCTATTTTCTTCCCCCTTTGCCTCTGTTTTCCTGAACATACTGGTCATGATTACTTTAAAGTCCATGCCTGTTAACTCCAATATCTGAATTACTTCTGGGTCTTTCTCTATCATCTATCTTGTCTCTTGGCATGCCTATTAATTCTTGATTGAATGTAACATAACCTGAACCTCCAGATGATTTTGTCTGCCTCCAAAGAGGGTTTATCCTTTATTCTCCTGTGATGACTAAATGAAACCCAGTCACCTTTGTCTAATAAGGTACTGTGTTGACTTGAATCTGGGCTCCAGTTTGAATAAGGATCAGTTGTTTCTGGTTTGCCTCGTTTCTTGTTGCATAATTCACTAGGGCCTTCAGTGGTGAAAGTGATATCTTCACTGAGCTTTTTTAGAAATTCTCATTTTAGCATTTTTAATCTTTCACTTAGGACATCTCAGAATTTGCCAACTAGATATATGTGTCAGGCCCTTTAGGTCTCCAATTTTGTCACTCCAGCCCTGCAAAATTGCCCAAAGCTCTGCTAGTTTCCCTCTTCCTAGAAGCAATCTTCTGCTAGGACAGAGCCCACGTTATCAATTCCCTTATCTTCACCCAGAACCAGCAAATGCCTCCAAAGGAAAAGTGGCTGCAGATCATCAGTTTACCTCTCTGTTGTTCTCCTTTCTGGAATCTTAGTCCCTCTATTTGCCTTTATTTTACATCCTCTTCAACACTTCTAAACAAATACTATTTTTTATACTTTATTCAGCTTTTCTAGTTGTTGTTGGCAGGAGGACTGGTCTATCACAAACTATTCTGTTCTGTCTCGAAGCAGAAATTCAATGAATTTTAAATTTCCTTTATTATAATTTTCATTTCTAGAGGTTATATTTTGTCCGTCTCCAAGTGTGTTTGATCATTTTTAGAGTTCCTATATTTTTAATTTCTTTTTTATTTTCTTATATGTTTTAAACATGTATTTCATACTTAATTTCTGATAATTTTAACATGTCAAGTATTTGCTGCTCTGATTTTGTTGTCTATTATTTCTGCTAGCTATCTTGATTTAGATGTTTGGTGATTCATTAATGTGAACTTACATCTTCTTAGAACTATTCTCTATGGAGTTTTTCAAAGCCTGGGTTAAAGGTGGGTTCCGCCACAGAGTTTTGCATTTGCTTCTGCAAGTCATTTGGAAGCATGCTGGATCACTTTAAAATCTTAATTTGACTTTTATTAGGCCACTTAGGTAATGTTAATTTGGGTTGAAAATCCACAAAAGAGCTAGCTTATGGTTATAAAATTCATAGGGGAAATTTTTTTTTTATCCTTCATTCATAGCCTGAGTTCAAGATTTCTCTCCCCAGATGGGTTCTGGCTTTGTACTTTGTCCCCTGCTACATCACAAGGCCATGAAAACCCAAGCTCAACTTTACCCCTGTCATAAGACAAATGCTTTCAAGATGAAAACTGCCTTTTGTGCTTTACTTACCACTCAGGGTTGCATTTTACTTAGGTTTGGGCCTCAGAGTATTCCTTATTGACTGCCAACATATTGATGAATTTGAAAAGATGTTTTTCATATTCTATCCAACATTTTTAGTTGCTTACTGCGGGAGGTACCAGGTCCATCATAGCAGGAAACAGTAGTCAAGGTTGAATGTTATTAAACCTATACACACACATACGCAGAGAGAGAGAGAATTACACTGCTAATAAAATGTTCTGAATTTAGTATCACTTGTATACATGATTAAAATGAGCAGATAATAAATTTACCTTCCAAGATCCATAATTGCAGCTCTTTGTCCCCACTAGTAACTACAAGCAGTTTTTCATTAAAGAAAAGAAAATGATTGAATAATCCAAATTAGCCTGGGCAAGAAAATTAACAGCTGCCTAAAATGAAATGTTTGAGTTATGAGCCATGTACCACTTTGGTTTATCTGCAGCCAAAAGGTTCAGAATCCTTGTTCAATTAACCATGTTGCTTGGGAGGGCATGGTTGCCCTGAATAAGAGCTGCCTGGTGATGAGTAAGAGGTATCCGTGACACACAAGTTCAGACCTTGCAACTCTGTTTTTGTTGTTTGAACTTTCTTCTCCGTTGTAGCTAGGGATCCAGCATGGAATTTAAACACTTGTGTGGTAACTCCATTCCTTCAAGCCATTGTGTTGTTAAGCTCTAGCTAACGAACTTTTCACACTGGCTCCATGTAAAGCAAGACTTAGAAAACAGCAGTGATCAACATTTTTGGTTTTATAATAAGATTATATAATTTATATGTCTTCATGCAACTAAGATGCTCTTGCCGTCCTAGACCAACTGCTCTCTAAAAGGTAGCCTTTAAAATATATATATGAAAAGTAAAGAAATAAGCCAAAGTGCACTAGCAAAAATTAAGAAGTAACTTTCATTTCAAAAATCATATGCACTATGGCAGAAACTTCAAAAAGTATACCTGTTTTAAAACTTAGGAACTTTACCTAAAATAGGGGAACCATAACTGTATAATATTTTTATAAGGTGAGAACTGCCAAATGCACCAGTCATGTATACTTTATCTCATGTGGCCCTTCTTCCATGCCAAATGTTTTTTGTTGCTTAGGGAGATCTTCCTGATAATGTCACAAAGAATGTCTCTCAGACCCATATAGATTAGGTACACATTGGCTAAGAACAAGTTTTTCTTTAAAATACCTAAGCTTCATGTTGCTTCTAACTATACTATCTTGAGTCTAAAAGCCAGGTGGCTGAAAGACAAGAGGCTGAATTTCTCCTGTAACTCATAAACCAGTTCTGAAGATACTTCTGTGGGAGAAAATTCAAATATATTTTTAACAATAGTATAATAATTTGACATAAAATATCTCAGTGTTATTTCTTTGAAGAATTACACTTCATTTAAATGTGTACACGGATTACTAATGTCTTAGTATGTTATAGTCTTAGCACTTTGCAAAATTGGATTTGCTTTTTGCATCTTAAACTGCGATCATATCATAAAGAGTAGTTATTTAATTTTATTTAGGTGACATAGAGGAATGTAGGAATGTGAATATGTAATTGTTGTCAAAAAGAAGTGAGGAAAAGTTTTTGAAATCAGAAGTTTCCTTTCAGTTAAAGCTTCAATTATTTCACAGCAATAATTTGTTTCTGCTTTTATAAATAAAAAACTTTTATAAATTGCAACAACTTTTCAAGGAATATAGTTAGTTATTTATTGCAGATATTATTTTCTTTACATTTTAGGAAAGTTGTCTGGGCCCATGTTGCATTTTTTAAAGAACCAATTTCCCAAACTATACATAGAAGTTCTATGCCACATTTTGTTTTCTTATGAATGGCAAGAAAATTAATAAAAGTGACTTTTATTCATAAAGTACTAATACCTGAGACCATGTACTCCAGGCATACTCTCCATTTCAGTTCCTACCCCATATTTTCACTGTTTGATTCATTTGCCATTTTCAACTCTATACTCAATCAAATCCACCTTCACTTTTTGAATCCAGTTCATCCATCAAGCACACTTATGTACCACCCCCTACATGAAGCTTTCCCTAATTCCCCTCCCCCACCCCCACCCCCCCACCAAGTTGTAGTTAATCTCCCTTCTGTTTGCCATCTAGCTCTTTCTTCATCTCTCTATTAGGGCAGTTATTAACTTTTCTCTTGGTTTCAGTATTCCTTTACTATTTCCCATTAGAATGCAAGCTCCTGAAGATGAGCGATTCAGTTTTGTTCATATTTCTTTGCACAGGTAAATACTTGATGAATAATCATCCTTGTTTAATGAGAAACCTAAATTTTCAAACTATTTTAATTTTCTAAACATCTGTGTGATATGCCTTTCTAAAAATATGACATTATAATATTAAAATTTAAATATTTTTCCTATATCAGTGATATTAAAATATAAAATTATGTCAAATTGTCTAGCACCTGGCACATTACCAGCTAAAACATTGTACTTACCTGAATACTGTAGCTTTTTAACCATAATTAATTTATCAGTTTAAAGTGAAGGGTTGTTATGGGGTTTTTTTGACGGTATTTAATTTTTTTTTTTGTTTGGTTTGGGGAGGGGGTGTGTGTGTGTGGTGTCTGTTGTGGTTTGTTTTTTGTTTTGTTTTGTTTTGTTGAGACAGGGTCTCACTCTGTCACCCAAGCTAGAGTACAGTGGTATGATCATAGCTCACTGCAACCCTAAATTCCTGGGCTCAAGTGTTTCTCCCACCTCAGCCTCCCAAGTAGCTGGGACTGCAGGCACATGCCACCAGCCTGGCTCATTTCTTTTTTTAATTTTTTGTAGAGACACGGTCTTCTGAAATTGCCCAGGCTGGTCTCAAACTCCTGGACTCAAGCAATCCTCCTACTTTGGCCTCCCAAAGTGCTGGGATTACAGTCATGAGCCACCACACCCAGCCTTGGTTTGTTGTTTTAATCCAGACTTCTTGTGTAGCTGTTAAATGTTGGTACCGTGCAGTCCAAAGTTTGAAATTTCATTCCATGATGAACTGAAGACTGGTTTTATTTTGTTGACTACAAAGTTTATACAAAATTTCCAGGTACGAAAATAGGTCATTGAAATCCTTATTGAGCAATAATGATAACTACATTGCTTGTCCACATTCAGGCAAGGAGAAGGAGAATGCAAACAATGTATAAACCAGTGTAAACTGTTTGGATGTCCTCTTATGTTGCTGCATGTACTTTAAATCATGATTTCAAATTCAGTGGTCCCTCATTTTCTAAAAACAACCAAAGTTATATGAGCTCTTATTACTTTGATATACTTTCTTGAGATTTTAGTCTCTGGTTATATTATTCTTTCAATACCCAAGGCATATTTTAAGATATTTGGGAGCAAAAATAAATTGTGCATGAATGTTATCTACCAAACTACAGCTTCAAAAATTGATATTTGGTAACTAATATTATTTTGTCTCTGATTCAGGCTCCACCAGTTTTCATCATGTTGTTGAATGATGATCCTAAAGCTTAAAAACATGCCTGCCATTCTTCAACAAATAGGTCAGTTGTATCAAAGCCTTTCTGAAATACTCAAGCAAAGAATATTCACTGCATTTTACTTTTATGACCATGACATTAACACACTTTAAGTTCCTTAAAGAAGATTTTCTTCTCATAAATCTGTTTTGGCTGTGGCTAATCAAATTATATTTTTCAATATAGTATGTCCTTCTCCAATATTGTTTCTAGTATGTACTTCATACACAAAGTTAACTATGTTGATTATAGTTGACTGCTGGCAGAGTGATTCACTTTTGATAAGAGTAACTGTATTTTGCTTGTAATTTTCTAGGAAATTAGCTTTTTTACCATGAAGGAACAGGAAACCAAAACTTCCAGCATTGTTTTCCATGTTGAAAAATTAAAATTACATAGATGAATATTGCTCAAATGCTAGCATGTGGCCAAATGAATCATATTTGCCTTAAAGTAGCAAAAAGGTTAAGACACTACCTGCGTTCATACTTAATTTTTCTTGAGATTAATCACAGAAGAAATGAAAATGCTATTGATTCCTAACTCTTGTCTTGAACATCTGAAGTTCTCTTAGCTAATAACTTTTTACTTAGAATTGTATCTTTAATTCTAGGATCTCTAATCACTTTGAAACCACTTAATTAAAACATTGTCCTTTTATATAAAACCTTCACATTTGTGAAAAATGAGAACAAAGGAATTGAAAAACATTTATAATGTGACATAAGCAGGCATTTTCACAGCTAGAATTGCAAATGTGCATCCATCCCTAAGCTGTTCAGGTTGTCAGCCATACTGCTTCCCTATCTGCTGCTGTTTTGAGCTGAAACTTGTGCCATCATGGTTAATGTTTTGACAGATTTTATCATAAACCTTGATGCTATAAATTTGCCTTGAGCCAAAATTTAACATGTTGTAAGTTCAGAAACAGTTTTTACTGTTGGTGATCCAGAAAGGGAAATAAATCAATTATGCTCTTTTGAATGATAGGAATATAGAGTTTAACTCCTTAAAAGTTACACATTGCTTGAAATTTGGGACAAATTCTCATTCTCTATGTTCAGGACCTCTCAGTTGTCAATAAAACCATACATTAACACTTTTGAGACGATTGTAAAGGAGAATCTACCAAAGGAAATATTATGTAGCTTATATATGCTTACTAAATTTTGTAACCAAAATATTATCCCTAATTTTTTTTAATGAAAAAGTCCTTTGCCTTAGTATATGGAAACAAAAATGCAAAACTCTTGGAATAGCCACTTTCTTTCCAGAAATAATTTATTCAGAATTCTGTTTAGTGAGCCCCTATTTTACAGTGCCTGTCATCTACTTTTTTATACCTACTTATTTTATTAAACATGCTCCCAATCATTGCTATTTCTAACAGCCTGTAGATCTAGATTTTTTTTCTCTCTAAAACATCGTCATTGACCATGACCATTAATATTTACTCATAAATGGATTTGTACACAGGCTTAACCATAGCACATCAGTGAAGACAAAAAGAGTTGTTACTCAGTTCTTTACCCTAGAATAAATCAAATCAACAAATATTTATTGAATGTCTACTATGTGCAAATAGCCCTGGACTGGTCAGCTTTTAAAAGTCATCCAACTTTTCACATTAACAAATCAAAGCATTATTATTTCAAGCATTGCTGAAGCTGCGTCCATGTCCTTAAGGTAAGAAAGCATGTGAGGACTTTGCAAGTACTTGGAGTAAAGGAAGAGGAGAGAATTCACAGAGTGAAAAGAGGAGAAAGAGTGCTCTAAAATATCACCAATGGACTGCAACATGTATGTATGTACGTGTGAGTTTATGTGTATGCGTGTATATTATGTATGTGTTTATATCTGCATATACATACAATGAGAAGAATGAGTGATTTTGGAGAGAAATAACCTTCATTAAAGTACTATAGGAATAGGCATTCACATTTTAGTCCAGAGTTTTGTGTTAAAAATAGGCTTACTAGTTTAACTAGTGTCAAGTCCTGTGATAACAAAAAACCAAAATATATCATGGTACAACGGAAAGTTTGATCAATTTGGAGTCCCACATTCTAAAACCTGACTTGCCCTAAAGTGTATTATGAGATAACCTCATCAATCAATAGAATTATAGCAAAAGAAATGACTTTTACATTATCATTATAAAAAAATTATTGTATAGGCCTTAAAAAGAAGTTAATTTTATCATAAATGAAAGAAGCTACTTAAGAGCTCATTTTAAAGATTCTAATTGCTATTGGAAATGAAATAGAAACTACCAGTAACAGCCAAAACTTGTGTACTTCATTAACCTACACTATTCTGCGTGCTTAATTTTGTTAATCTATAAAAGATAATATACTATCTATTCACATCAAATAATTAAATGTATTTTCTTAGTGAGGTATAAAAGAGAAACTGGTGATAATTTCTAGCTTTGCCAAACAGAATTCATCCTGGCTGTTTTGCATAGAAGGTGTGCGTATATGTTGGCCATAGAAGATACTGTCATTGACATTCTCACGGGGGATATCTGGTAGCAACTTAAAAATATTTGTTTGGGAGAACTAATTTTTAAATAACAATTTTTGCCTCCTATTCATAGGCTAAGTTTAACTTCTAATGAAAATCAAAACAGACTCTTTAATCTTTTTAAACAGCAGATTTTCTCTTTCCTAAAGTGCCTCAGATAATTTCTTAATTTTTGTGTTCAGAAAAAAAAATGGCATAGCTCTAGTTAAACTTTATGTTTCTGTTACAAAATTGTTCATTATTAATCACCTTGAAGCAAAGATATCTTCTCGTGTCGTCTTTTAATTACTTGCTACTTTGCCTATCTGGTTGTAATTTATCTTCAAACCATACCCCAATTGCTCTGTAGTAAATTTTTTATTTCTTCTCACATACAGTCTTTTTTTCCTCAGCAAAATTATCCCGTTGACCTTCTTAAACACAGTAAGCACTTTCAACATGGGACTATTTACACTGGTTTGATATATTTCATTTATTTCCTTGCTGTATTGTAATTAATGTCTTAGAGATGTTCTAAATAAAATTGCACTTGGGTGATCCAGATCCATTGCTTGTGTTCATGAAGAAATACTATCTTTAGAGTTGTTTCTAATTCTCACCTACCCTTTCCCTATCTTTTGACCAGGATTCCCAATACTGAGACCCTCTTACCTAGGACCTAGCCTGGATTCACCTGCCCCCTTGTGGTGTTCCTCTCTGAGAAGTTAATTTCTGAAATTTGGGAAAGATAATTAATTTCTGATATTTGGATTTGGCATTACATAGCCTGAGAAGAGAAACCTCATTACCCTTGTCTAGTAGTCTAGAGTCGGAAAAGTTATCTTCTTTTAGCCACTGGCTAACATAAAAAGATGAAAGGTATTTTTTCTTATTCAGAGCACAAGAAGGAACTTGAGCACTATAAAGAAATGAGAAGTATAAAATAAGTGACAATGCTTAATTTTGTCTAGAATCAATATTAGTGACCTACAGATTGATAAACTAAAGAAGTGTTTTAAAAGTTCCCATATAGGAACTAAATAAAATTTATTCCATGTCAGTGTCTCCATTTTTAGTGAGTGGAGAAGGAAGGGAGACTGGTATTCTATTTTATTTAAATTTTATATAGATTGCCTAAGCCTTTCATCAAGGATGAATATATAAATATAAAAAATAAATTGAATCTTGTATAATGTATAGTCAAGTGTGTTTGATATGACTGACGCAAATAGATTGTTTCCTTTTCTCAAAAGGAATTCCTTCCTCACATGCCACAGCACTAACTTTTACTCTTCAATTGAAGTCAATAGAATTTGCCATGGAAAGGGGATGTGTATATTCAATGAGTGACTTTACCTAACCACAAATTCAGTGACATTTTGCAAGAAAAAGGACTTCACAATTAGGCCTCTAGTTAATAACAACATAAAAATAAAAGCAAGGGAAAGGGGAAAGGAAAGTACTATTTTCACAAATAAACCATTTGTCTTTCTTAGGAAGAAGAGATAGATTAATAAATTGTTATTGTTAGCAAGATCCCAAGTAAAATTTTAAAGATCTCCATTTCTGTCTGTTAACTGTAAAATATTTTTAAAAGAAAACAGTTGTCTCTTTACATGGTGTACTACCTCCCACCCTACCTGCACCCAAGCCTGTTTGGATTGAGAAATAGTGATACTCTGTGGCATTTTAAATATCATGTCACCTGACCTGAGATCTAGAAGAAGAAACAGTATGCGAGCTTTAATAAAGCTATTTGCAGGCCAACTCCCAAATTTCTAGTATTTACCGCTCCTTTGCAGTTCCTCTTACATTTGTAACAGTTGACCTACTAACAGGTTCCCAGAAACACAGATTCAAATTTTGGCAGGCTTACCTCACCTCTTTGTCCTTCCAAAGTACATAAATGCTAAACTGGGTTCACAGTGAGAATGAGAGTCATTCCAACAAAACTTTTAAAACCAAGACCCTTTCTGCTCCCTACCAAGTTACTGCCATCTTCTCCGAAGAAATAAAGTTTTGTCAGTGTGCCCTTGGCATAATTTCTTCAGCTTGGATTAAACACAGGTGACTGAGAGTCTGCCTTATCTCCACAGGGCATTAGTCACTCTATAAAAGTTAAATTTATTATGAAATGCTTTGTTTGTGTTAACATATATCTTCTCTGGGAAGCTGGAAACAAAGGCATGTCCTTTAAGACTCCATATGGGGAAAACACATCCTCCTTTGGAATTTAACCTTAATTTGAACCAAGATCTGTGAAAGAAAAGTACTTTAGTGTATTGTTCCCTTGCTCCACCCTTCTATCCCCTTATCTAAATGGAGTTACTGTTGCTTCGTGTTTTTTTAACTCTTCCAATTCCAGTCCTTGCTTTCCTGAGTTTAAAATTTATCCTGGGAAAGAAATATATTAAAATAATTGTGGCAAACAATTATACTTTGCTTTTAAGAATGAAGTTTTTTGTAATATATTAATTCTGACATCCTTAAAGTTAGGTAAATGCACAGCCAGTTTATACATCTTCATTTTTCATTTTGTTGTTTTAAGGTACATTGTAAAGAATATTTTATTTCCTAAAAATTTTATTTCCTGCATATCGTCTCTAAGATTCTCTTGCTAACAAACATTGTTATATGTGCATAGTTTACACCTTATTAGAAATAAAAAAGAATTAGAAGTAAGAAAAGTTTCCATTGGGAGCGATGATGAGGTGCTATTTGAAAGACCAGTTTTCGATCTCTGTTTTCCGTCAGTCTGTTTGCAAAGTCTTTGTGAGGGTTTCCTATGTATCTAAAATCCAGAGATGCTCCAATGCTTCTTTTCAAAAGCAAAAGCAGAACCTCCATTACTGCTGCCTCAGCATAACAGCCTGGTTGTTTAATAACCATCAAAGAAAGCATTTCAAAAAGAAAATACTTTTATTTGACATTTTTAAAATGTTGCTTATATAAATGCTTAATATGTTTTAATAGTGTCTACCAACAAACATGTAATCATCCAAATGATTTTCCTTTCTTGACTTTTATTACATTAAAGAAAAATCAGAAACTAAATTCAAATATGTTTAGATATTAATTTATTCTTAAAACTGAACATAATTTTAAAATATACTTGTATGCAACCCCTCCCAAAATAACTATCCTCAGCATTATTAAATTGAAAATTTCATAGCAAAAACAAAATAATAATAATTTTAGAACAAAGCATTTACAGATTCCTTTGCTCACATACTTCATTATCTCATCATATATTTTATTTAAATGATAACATTGAAATTAGTTTGATAGCCATATTCTTAAAATATGGAATATATATAAATAATGCATTTAAGGGACTGGGACATTTATCACAAGTAATATCAAATCAAGATATCATTGTTTTCCCACTTCAATTCCATCTATTTATGTTAGTTTCACCCCAAGCAACCCTCATATAATGATCATTGAAGCTTAGTCTCTACTACTTGTTAGCATATGATTATATACTATCATTGTTATTTAAGTTCATAATGTGTATCAAGTTTCTTCATGGAAATTATAAACTCACATGGGGTGATAATGAACTGACAGCTTGAATACTCTACCTCTTAGACTCTAAGTTTTTGGTCCTCTTGGACTTTGTGCTGCATTAGATACTAATTTGACTTAAAAAAAAAAAAAAACTTTCTTAATAGATGACAACCCTATTCCTCTTGATGCCTTACTAAATGCTGTCCCCAATTTTTTCCAAGGATGATCTAGATGATTATCTTCATGGCATCTGTAAATACCTGTATAGTTATTCATAGATAGTTCTACCGTATGATAGGAAGGTCATAGGAAGACCTTTCACAGGTGTAAAATGGTCAAATAATAGACGAACAAGATGATGGGAGAAGTGAAGATAGGTAAGAATAAGGTTGAATAGGCAAATGTTAACCAGAATTAAAGAAAATAATAAAAAGTGTGAGCTTTATAGGTGAGGAGAAGAAACAATGTAGCAATAAAGGAGCAAAAGGAAGAGAAAGAACCAAAGATAACTCTAAACTGTCATATGTATCCAGGTTGGTAAATTCCAAAATATTTGCAAAATTTGATTAAAAAGATTAATAGTGTGTGTGTATAAAAATATAGACAAGAATGGTCTTCACATGTTAAATTTCAAAGATGCAAATATTTAACAAAACAATTAGAATAATAAAACACTGAATTTCTTTATTGATCATGAGGAATGTTACTTAACCATGAGCCGTATTACTAGACAAAACCATGTTAGATAAAATTAGAAATAATGTTTGTTCATGAGAGTTGTTTATTTTTATCAATTTCTATTTATGTTTGAATCTTATAAGAGACACTTTAAAATGTTTAGCTAAATCAAAATAGTCCTTACCCAAAGAAATCACAACATGATAGAGTCATGAGAAGTATGGGTAATAAACTGTGGCAATGGGTGAGGGGTAGGGAGATAAGACTGTAAAACATGTAAGTTTTATCAATATATATTAATCATATAATAATTTACAAATAATGTACAGTACAAGGAAAGGTAAAAGTAATGTTCTCAGAGGAAATGTTTCCATTCTCGTTCTATTTGGAAGTCCTTGGGACAATTTGTGTTCTGATTATATTTAGAAATCTTTAGTATTTTGTCTTGGCCAGGTGTACTTGCTCAGGTTTGTAATTGCAACACTTTGGGAGGCTAAGGTGGGTGGATTACCTGAGGTCAGGAGTTTGAATCACCCTGGCCAAAATGGTGAAACCCTGTCTCTACTAAAAATACAAAAATTAGCTGGATCTGGAGGCGGATGCCTGTAGTCCAAGCTACTTAGGAGGTGAAGCAGGAGAATCACTTGAACCTATGAGGCAAAGGTTGTGGTGAGTCTTGATCACACCACTGCACTCCAGCCTGGTGACACAGAGAAACTGCATCTCAAAAAAAAAAAAAAAAGAGTCTTCAGTATTTTGTCTAAAAGTATATCCTGCAGAGAGGATTGAATGAGATCATAGAGGGGAGTTTATTGTTTTTATTTCTTAATTATTTAGGCAATACCATACCTGGTGCTGGGGATACAAAGTTGAATAAGACGTAGTCTCTGACCTCATGGAAATCGCAGTTGAAAGGGAATTCACATAGCTTTAAATAATTGTAATACAGATATTGAGGGGGCGGAGCAAGATGGCCGAATAGGAACAGCTTCAGTCTCCATCTCCCAGCGCGAGCGACACAGAAGACCGGTGATTTCTGCATTTTCAACTGAGGTACTGGGGTCATCTCACTCAGGAGTGCCAGACAATCGGTGCTGGTCAGCTGCTGCAGCCCGACCAGCGAGAGCTGAAGCAGGGCGAGGCATCGCCTCACCTGGGAAGCGCCAGGGGGAAGGGAGTCCCTTTTCCCAGCCAGGGGAACTGAGACACACAACACCTGGAAAATCGGGTAACTCCCACCCCAATACTGCGCTGTAACACCGTCACACCGGAGATTATATCCCACACCTGGCCGGGAGGGTCCCACGCCCACGGAGCCTCCCTCCTTGCTAACACAGCAGTCTGCGGCAATCTAACCGCAAGGCAGCAGCGAGGCTGGGGGAGGGGCGCCCGCCATCGCTGAGGCTTAAGTAGGTAAATAAAGCCGCTGGGAAGCTCCAACTGGGTGGAGCTCACAGCAGCTCAAGGAAACCTGCCTGTCTCTGTAGACTCCGCCTCTGGGGACAGGGCTCAGCTAAAGCAGCAGAGGCCTGTCCAGACGCGAACGACTCAGTCTGACAGCTTTGAAGAGAGCAGTGGATCTCCCAACACGGAGGTTGAGATCTGAGAAGGGGAAGTCAGCCTGCTCAAGTGGGTCACTGACCCCTGAGTAGCCTAACTGGGAGACATCCCCCACTAGGGGCAGTCTGACACCCCACACCTCACAGGGTGGAGTACACCCCTGAGAGGAAGCTTCCAAAGCAAGAATCAGACAGGTGCACTCGCTGTTCAGCAATATTCTATCTTATGCAACCTCTGCTGCTGATACTCAGGCAAACAGGGTCTGGAGTGGACCTCAAGCAATCTCCAACAGACCTATAGCTGAGGGTCCTGACTGTCAGAAGGAAAACTATCAAACAGGAAGGACACCTATATCAAAACCCCATCAGTACGTCACCATCATCAAAGACCAGAGACAGATAAAACCACAAAGATGGGGAAAAAGCAGGGCAGAAAAGCTGGAAATTCAAAAAATAAGAGCGCATCTCCTCCTGCAAAGGAGCACAGCCCATCGCCAGCAACGGATCAAAGCTGGTCAGAGAATG
>NC_045439.1:69405661-69588216 GCF_002776525.5 Piliocolobus tephrosceles | reverse complement strand
GAAGTCAAATTGTCCCTGTTTGCAGATGACATGATTGTGTATTTAGAAAACCCCATCGTCTCAGCCCAAAATCTTCTTAAGCTGATAAGCAACTTCAGCAAAGTCTCAGGATACAAAATTAATGTGCAAAAATCACAAGCATTCTTATACACCAGTAACAGACAAGCAGAGAGCCAAATCAGGAATGAACTTCCATTCACAATTGCTTCAAAGAGAATAAAATACCTAGGAATCCAACTTACAAGGGATGTAAAGGACCTCTTCAAGGAGAACTACAAACCACTGCTCAGTGAAATCAAAGAGGACACAAACAAATGGAAGAACATACCATGCTCATGGATAGGCAGAATCAATATTGTGAAAATGGCCATACTGCCCAAGGTAATTTATAGATTCAATGCCATCCCCATCAAGCTACCAATGAGTTTCTTCACCGAATTGGAAAAAACTGCTTTAAAGTTCATATGGAACCAAAAAAGAGCCCGTATTGCCAAGACAATCCTAAGTCAAAAGGACAAAGCCGGAGGCGTCACGCTACCTGACTTCAAACTATACTACAAGGCTACAGTAACCAAAACAGCATGGTACTGGTACCAAAACAGAGATATAGACCAATGGAACAGAACGGAGCCTTCAGAAATAATGCCACACATCTACAACCATCTGATCTTTGACAAACCTGACAAAAACAAGAAATGGGGAAAGGATTCCCTATTTAATAAATGGTTCTGGGAAAATTGGCTAGCCATAAGTAGAAAGCTGAAACTGGATCCTTTCCTTACTCCTTATACGAAGATTAATTCAAGATGGATTAGAGACTTAAATGTTAGACCTAATACCATAAAAACCCTAGAAGAAAATCTAGGTAGTACCATTCAGGACATAGGCATGGGCAAGGACTTCATGTCTAAAATACCAAAAGCAACGGCAGCAAAAGCCAAAATTGACAAATGGGATCTAATTAAACTAAAGAGCTTCTGCACAGCAAAAGAAACTACCATCAGAGGGAACAGGCAACCTACAGAATGGGAGAAAATTTTTGCAATCTACTCATCTGACAAAGGGCTAATTTCCAGAATCTACAAAGAACTCAAACAAATATACAAGAAAAAAACAAACAACCCCATCAAAAAGTGGGGAAAGGATATGAACAGACATTTCTCAAAAGAAGACATTCATACAGCCAACAGACACATGAAAAAATGCTCATCATCACTGGCCATCAGAGAAATGCAAATCAAAACCACAATGAGATACCATCTCACACCAGTTAGAATGGCAATCATTAAAAAATCAGGAAACAATAGGTGTTGGAGAGGATGTGGAGAAATAGGAACACTTTTACACTGTTGGTGGGATTGTAAACTAGTTCAACCATTATGGAAAACAGTATGGCGATTCCTCAAGGATCTAGAACTAGATGTACCATTATGACCCAGCCATCCCACTACTGGGTATATACCCAAAGGATTATAAATTATGCTACTACAAAGACACTTGCACACGTATGTTTATTGCGGCACTATTCACAATAGCAAAGACTTGGAATCAACCCAAATGTCCATCAGTGACAGACTGGATTAAGAAAATGTGGCACATATACACCATGGAATACTATGCAGCCATAAAAAACGATGAGTTTGCATCCTTTGTAGGGACATGGATGCAGTTGGAAACCATCATTCTTAGCAAACTATCACAAGAAGAGAAAACCAAACACCGCATGTTCTCACTCATAGGTGGGAACTGAACAATGAACTCACTTGGACTCGGGAAGGGGAACATCACATACTGGGGCCTATCATGGGGAGGGGGGAGGGGGGAGGGATTGCATTGGGGAGTTATACCTGATATAAATGATGAATTGATGGGTGCTGACGAGTTGATGGGTGCAGCACACCAACATGGCACATGTATACATATGTAACAAACCTGCACGTTATGCACATGTACCCTAGAACTTAAAGTATAATAAAAAATAATAATAATAATAATTGTAATACATTGTGTTAGGTGCCATGACGGGCGTAGGCTCAGAACAGGTAAAAGGGCATCTTGCTCTTTCTGTGACATTAAGGAAGGTTTCCCAAAGGAGATGATGTTTGAACTAAGTGCCACTGGGATTGGCAGTTAAGAAGTCCTTGGTGCCTTTAATGAGTGTGATTTCTACTGAAGTGAGAGGCAAAATCCAGATTGCAGTGAGCTGAGAGGTGACTGAAAAATGTAGAAACGGAGACAGTAAATACAGACCACTTTTCCCAGGAAATTGCCTTCTACCTGTTCTTACTTGCTGCCTCTGAAAAGATATAATAAGGAATTTCATATTACATAGCACAATTAAGTGCTAATTATAGCAATGGATTATTTTCTGGGTGTTACTGAAATAAGAGCATTCTGCTTGTACAAGCTCAATAACTTGAATCCTTCCATCTTCCGTCAAGAGCCTCAGTACTTGAAGGAGGGTCATAGCTACACCTTTGTATTATGAACATCTTTGATTCCCAATTCTATTTCTTTTTTCTACTGTGGAGCTTCACAGTCTCAATTGCCAAATACACCCAGATGAAATTTTCTCTTTTCTTCCTCTCTTCTATCTTTCTTATAAATTCTCTTTACACCTCTAACCATATCTCTTCAAGGGATTCAAATATTTTATTATTCATACATTATCTTTCTAATGTTAAATATTATTAACTGAATAAACACCAAACGTCTTAGAGCATTTAAGGCCCTCCAGATTTCTGTTCCAGCCTACTTTCTCAGCTTTATCTTTCTGTGACCTCCCCTTTCATGCTGCAATGTCACCTTGCTGTATGTGCTGAACTTTCTGGCTTCCAATTTCTTACACTGTTAACTCTACCTGGAATTGTCCTTCACTGCAATCTCATATCTAAATCCTAAATCCTATCTGACATTTATGGTTTTACTCAGTTGTCATATTCCCTATAAAAGCTTTTTTTTTTTTTTTTTTTTTTTTTTGAGACAGTGTCTTGCTCTGTCTCCCAGGCTGGAGGGCAGTGGCATGATCATAGCTCACTGCAGCTTCGACCTTCTGAGCTCAAGTGATCATCCTACCTCTGGCTCCTGAGTAGCTAGGACTACAGATGTGCACCAACTTCCTGGCTAATGATTTTGTTTATTTGTTTGTTTATTTGTTTTCTCCACAGAGATGGGTCTCTCCATGTTGCCCAGGCTGGTCCTGAACTCCTAAGCTCAAGCAATCCTCCTACCTCAGCCTCCCAAAGTGCTGGGATTACAGGCATAAGCCACCGCACACCCAGACATTTTTTATCTTTCTGCATATAAGTAACTTTTCTTCCCAACTCTTACTATTTTGTATGTGCTTTTTATGTCTTTGATTCATTCATTCACTTATTCGTTCATTCCACAAACCTGTATTGGGCACCTACTATGTGTCAGAAACTAAATTGGCCATTTTCTCTTTTTCTTCTAATTATTCATGTGTTATCACTTCTATCACATTATAAATTCCTCAAGATCAAGGATCATCTAATATAACTCTATAAATAGCTAACACAATGCTTTACCCATGTTTTCAACAAATGTGCTGAATATGTTAATGAATAAATTAATCTCAAATGGAGATTCATCCCTGAAATTTGAGAAGGCAAAGATAGTACCCCAATCATTTATCCTCCCTGCCGTGGATTTCCCTCCTGCCATTATCTGCAAGAATACTGTTTGACAACTTCTCAGCTTAAATGTCTTTATATGGCATTTTCTAAAATGGCATTTATCTTCCTTGTATTTATTCTCTTAACCTCTTCCCTGCCCTCAGCTCCACCATTCCACTGAAAGATTCTGCAAGTTATAGTATTAATCAAATTCTTCCACTTTATGTCCATTACTACTTCACCTAGCTGGTGACCATGCTACAATTTCTTTCTAAAAACATTCACTCAGCCCCAGTGACTTCCTTCTTTCAATTGACACTACATGTGTTTTCTTTGAACATGGACTCAGATTATATGCCTTTCCAAATTTCTTCTCTTCCAACAGACATTTTTAAACTGTGTAACACGGCTGGCCACAGTGACTTACGCCTGTAATCCCAGCACTCTGGGAGGCCGAGGCAGGCAGATCACTTGCGGTCAGGAGTCCAAGACCACCCTGGCCAGCATGGCGAAACCACGTCTCTACTAAAACTACAAAAATTAGTCAGTCATGGGGGTGCACACCTGTAATGCCAGGTACTCGGGAGGCTGAGGCACAAGAACTGTTTGAACCTGAGAGGTGGAGGTTGCAGTGAGCCACGTTCACACCACTGCACTCCAACCAGGGCCAACAGAGTGAGACTCTGTCTCAAAAAAAGAAAAAAAAAAAAAAAACAAAGAAACAAACAAATATACTGCATAATACCAACACTAACACACTTTCATTTCTTTCCTAATCCCTTATCTTCTATTTATCAACAATCTTTAGCTTAAAATGTTAGTCACCTCTGGAACATTCTATGTGTTTACTCCCACCACCATAGTTTACTATCAATTCAGCTTTCTAGAACCCAGTTTGTAATCCATTTCCAAGAGAGTTTTTTGATTAACCTAGATTTGTGTATCACTACCCTTAATTGTTCAATTACTATATGTTGTTTAACTACTACAGTAATTTGAACTAAATTTGTATTCAACTTGCTCTCTGTAAGAGTACTCCATTATGGGCATTATCTAATCCAAACTGGACAAACTCCAATAGGAATCCTGTACACTGATCTGTATTCTAAGTGTGAAGATTTGCTCTTCATGATTTTGTTAATCTGTGTTTCCTAGTCTTGAGAAATGGATTTAAGCTGGGTTCTAGAGAGCTAAAGTGATAGTAAACTGTGCTGGTGGAAGTGCAGATGTAGAATGTTCTAGAGGTGACTAACATTTTAAACTAAAGATTGTTGACAAACAGAAGATGAAAGAGTAGGAAATAATTCCAAGATCTTCAGCTATTCTAGCATTACAATATGTAAGCAAATTATCTTAATTGTCTAGTCAACCAAAGTTTACAAAAAATAAATTCTGCCATAACTGTGACTCAAATATATGCTAACCCGTAAAATATAGGTAAGAAAGTGAATTTGAGGCTTGAACACAGGTAATTAAGAGGATCTTATAAGAATTGCCAAGACTCGATGGCTAAGGACTCAGGTTTAGAATATAATAAGGAAAGGTCTTCTGCTTCTGGCTATGACAGAGTTGCTAGAATCAGATGAATTCATACACTGAGAATAGCTATAAAACTTAGACAAAATACAAGCAAAACAAAACAAAATCTGAAAGCTCTGGAGAACAACCAGTGCAGCCAGGACCTCAGGGACCAAGATCCTGGAGAGAAGGAAAACATATTGAAGTGAGTACTGCTCTGAGAACAGCGATTTCGCCTTGGAATGTTTGCTGATTCAAGGCTTGGGGCATAGAGGCATAACAAATGGAGCATTCTTGAGCCTGTGGCAGTTGTACTGGGCTGAGGAAACAAAAAAATGGAGTTCAGAGTTAAATTAAGCAGTTATTACATGAGGGGCCAAGATCTAGAGAAAAGTGCTATGGACAATGAAGACCAACATTCTATGTGCATTTTTCCTTCAAGGTATTTTCTGATATCCAACAGGCTAAACTCAAGACAAGATACAGAAAAAAACAAGTAAAAACAATACATATTAGGAAGATTAAATCTAGGGAGAGAATCTGTCAGTTCCATGATTCTGAGGAGACAAAAGATGGAGTGCAGGTCTCACCAAAGAGGAGAAACTCAGCTTTTGATTCACACCTTGGAAAATCTACATCATAAGAGTAAGGACACATTTATAGCTAGATTACCCTCAACTATACCAAGGTGATATTCTCAAACTCTTAAAAAAATCTCTGTAGAAAGCAACAATATCAGCTAGAACCCCCACTATTTTCATACACAATATTTATCGTTCAACTGAAAGTTATCCAGCATGGCAGACAATAAAACTAAATGACCAAAAACCAACACAAACAGAAAATAGAAACAAATCCACATGTGATTCAGATATTGCAGTTATCAGACACAGACTTTAAAATCATTATAATCATTATAATCAAATTTGCTCAAAAGTGGATTTTAAATGGAAATTTTTAAAAAATTAAATGGAAATCTTGGAACTGAAAAATATAAGAACTAAGTTAATAATTCAATAGATGGTTTTAGTGGATTAGACCTAGGAGAAAAGTGAATTCAGGAAATGAAAAGGAAATTCAGAAACTGAATTTCCTGAAAAGGAAATTTTCCAGAAAAGGAATTCAGGAACCAAAAGAGAGGCCAATGGAAAATGTCCAAATTGAAGAAGAGAAAGAAAAAAAGATGAAAAATCTATAAAACTTTGTAAAAGATATATGGAACATAGTAAAAAACTTAGTGTGTGTAATTGGGGTCCTACGACAGAAGGAAAATGGGATAGAATCAGTATTTGAAGAGATATTGATCAAGAATCTTCTAAAACTGATGAACAGTATGCTATTGAAACATGAGATTCTAAAAACCTAAACACACACACACACACGCATGCACACACACACACACCTAGGCACATCATAATAAAACAGCTAAAAAAAAAAACTGCAAATATACAAATCTTCAAAACAACAAGAGAGACAGCTCTACTTCCACTTAGGATGTAGAAAACCATAAGAAAGTGTCACACCTGCCTAAGCATGAAAAAAAATAAATTATTGTGTATAAAATCATAACTTTTTAGCCTATCAGAGAGTTGAGATTACAAAACAACCAGATGAATTAAATTCCAAAGAAGAACGAGTCCCTCTGAGGAGAAATGAAACACACGAATTGTCTTATTTTTTGGCAGAGTGTGGGAGAAAGAGGTGGTAGTCATAAAGTGGGTAAGCAGGAAAGAAAATGTTAACAAAGCCTTAAACGTACCCCATGGACTAGCGTGACAGTTCAGAATCCCTGGGAATCCCAGAACACAGAGGACATTCGCCCACACTCACCAACACTTTTTCATGGACCTCCACTGGGTGCTTATGAGAAAGATTGAGAGTAGAGCGGGGACCTGAGAGAGTCTTCTTTTCTATGGAAGATTTTTGCAGGGCCTGCCAAGGTTTGCGGCTAGAGCAGGAGTACCTGGAGAAGCACACCCAAGGTCCAGGCCCCTTTTGAATACAGGTTGGTGAATGGCCACAGCTATGAACAGGTATGTATCTAGGAACAGGTATAAAACCCACCTACACTCTGGGTCCTCCACTGAGTCCAGGCAAAGGGCATCTACCAAGTGGAGAGAGGTAAGAAATCTGCCCATACACTGTATCCAACCCTGCTTTAACATGAGGTAAAAGCTGTCTTCGTGGGAAGAAGGGTAAGAACAATCCTATGCCTTTGGCCTAGGTAAAGATTGGTGATATTTAGAAGGGTTCAAGAAACTCATACACACCGAAGACACTCCAATACAAGGTAGAATTTGTAGGAAGGGTCAAGAAACCTGCCTGTGTGTTTTTAGGTTTTTAGAATCTCATGTTTGTTGTGGCATATTGTTCATCAGTTTTAGAAAGCCTGCACTGAGTAGGAAGCAGAGATCATCTGCTGCTGGAGGATGCTCAGATGTACAGGGCTTGCCTAAAATCAAGAAGAGAGCAGGAGAACTGAGAAACTCCTCCCCTTCCCCCACCAGAAGGCTTGTGTCTAGTAACAGGTAACAATAGCTATCTATTGTTGGAGAAAGAAGAAAAGCATGGAAAGGATGGAGCAGGGAAAGAGGAAAAAAGCAACAATCACTCTCCAGAACTGCAGGTCTTACATTAAGCACAAAATAGGAGTAGCCCAGCCCACCACCAGAGGGATTTCAAGTCTGTTGTACACTGAAAATAACCACAGCTACAACAAAACCCAATTTACCGCAAATACTGACTAAATCAAATAATAGCCCCACATTAACAGCTTGATGGAAGGATAGATATTCCCACTTTGAACATTTGCTTCAGTCTCTACTCTTCTTCTATAAAACATACCTGGCATTTAATTAAAAAAAAAAAAAGACACATTTAAAAAGTTTAAAATACCTATGTGAGAAGATAAAATAGTCAGCAGAACCAGACCCAGAGGTGACTCAGAAGTTGGAATGACTAGAGACTACTAGAGACTCAAGAAAGAAACAACAAAAAGAATAAAATGACATATGGCTTTCAAAAGAGTAGGAATAATTCTGTCTTCTCAGAGAAACAGAAGCCAGAAAAAATGAAATAGCATCTTTAAAGGGCTGAAAATAAAACAATAGCAACAACCTGGAATTAAATTCCCAGCAAAAAGTAAGAGAGTATCACAAGCAGAACTCCACTAAAAGAAATCCTAAAGGAAGTCGAGTAGGCAAAAGGAAGGTGGTCACAGATGGATCATACTGACAGAGGAAAGAATGAATATAGCAGGAAGGATAAATATGTGGGATAAAGCAATGAACATTGGCTGCATTTTAAAAATAGAATACATGAAACAAAAAGTGTATTTTATTCAAAACAAACATATCTATTGTAATTGAAAGTTGAATGACTAGAGCTAAGTAAACAAAGCGTAAGTTTGAGGAAAATGTGTATCCAAGTGGTCATCTGATGTACACTTGAAGCTTCAATGTTGAGAAGCTCAGTATTTCCTGAGGTGACCCACTCAATCTAAAACCATGTTATGGATGTCTTCATATGAGCTGTAATCTGCAAGTCGCTAATTTCTACTCTTTGGCCCTAATTCTGCCCTCTATACTCACATACAATAAATGGTTCTAGTCTCCCTCACATATGCTTGAAATAACTGTAATATCCTTCAACTGTAACAGAAATATTTTATTCTGTGGCAAAACATCCCCATTCTAAACTATCTTTCACAGGCCTGATTTAGTTCTCATCTATATTTACAATCTCCTAAAGGTCTTGCTTTTTCTTTTCTTTTCTTTCTTTTTTTTTTTTTTGAGACAGGGTCTCTCTTGTCACCAAGGCTGAAATGCAGTGGCATGACCATAGCTTACTGAAGCCTCCAACTCCTGGCTTAAGTGATCCTCCTGCCTCAACCTCTGAGTAGCTGGGACTAGGCACATGCCACCATGCCCAGCTAATTGTATAAAAAAAATTTTATAGAGACAGGGTCTCACTTTGTTTTCCAGGCTGGTCTTGAACTCCTGGCCTCCAGCAATCCTTCCACTTCAGCCTCCCAAAGTGCTGGGATTAAGGGTGTGAGCAACCATGGCTGACCTATAGTTCTCAGAGAATAATTCCTAACATACAAAACATGACCCTGTGTTGACCAGTGCGTTCTTGCCTTCCCCATTTCATGTATGCAGACTAAGATGACATTATCTTTTCTAAGGGAGGAAAAGCATGCTAGTTATCCCTATATAATTTCTAATTTTACCTTTGTGAAAACTCTGGCCTCAAGAGGTTAGAACTTAACTGCACTCACTGGAAGCTTGTTGCAGGAACATTAGGCTAGAAATGATGTACAGACAAGAATTGGCCAAAGAGCATCTGGAGGCTATTTTAATAGATAATGGGCAGTATTATAGACTAAAATTGTGACCTCTGTAATGTCCAGAAAATAGATATTGGGAATAGGAATTATTGACAGGGCATATTAATCAATTGGAGATATATGGGCAAGAAGAGAGACAAGTCAATGATGACTATGACTTTTCAAGCCTGAGTGACTAAGAGTTTGAGAAAAATATAAAAGTCAGGAGAGATGCCCTGTTACTGAAAGAAATGTGTTGTTTTAATTTAAATATATTAAATAATCATGGAAATGCCTTGTAGACCAGTATAGAAATAAGAAGGAAGTTTTGTTCAAAGGGTAGGGGTTAACTTTTAGTTTGCTGCGTGATAATTCAAGCCATGAAACAAAGGGACGAAAGGCCTGTCAATATTCTCACATCAGACCATTAGAGGCATATCTATAGTTGAATAAGTTGGGTTTGTAGCTTGTTGCAAATAAGGAGACTATGCATCATGGGGAATTGTGTGGCGTTTCAGTAAGAGGATGTTAGAAAGGACATTATATGATTGGGGCTTGTGTTAGGTTATTCAGGGGAGAGTTCAAGATAGTGGGACTTTGGCTACAGCTGTAATTTGTAAATAAGCAACAGTTACTCTTATTAGCTGGGATGAAGGGATGCTTGCTATAGTTGTAGTTTACATAGGGATCTTGTTTTCATCTGTGCTTAGACAAAATTACAAAGTGGTCTTGGTTTTGCGTCACTTCACTCTGGTTATAGAGTGGCCTTGACTAATGTTGGTGTTCAGTAAAATCGTTTGGTGGGCATGTTTATTTCAGAGAGGAGGCAGGACTCCTTCTCATCCACGACCTCATGGAGGATGCACTGGTATAGGAGTAGAAATGTTCAGCTGGGATAAGGGTAGATGAAGAAATGGATGACAGGTAAAATCATCTGTCTCTTTTCTTTTTTTTTTTTTTTTTTTTTCTTTTTCAGTGAAGTTAGAAACAAGGCCATCAACCAAGAATGGGGAGAAAGGGAGATGAAAAAGCCTGGAGAAAGTTTAACTCATCTAAGAGATTGTTCAGTGAATCAACAAAAGATGCCATTTTCTATTAAATCATCTATTTTATTAAAGAGCTAAATGCAACTGTTGCTGTATATCATGAATTTATGAAAGATTTAGGAGTAGGAGTTCTTTTTTTCTAAAAAAAAAAAAAAACGAGACAGGTTACCATCTTTTTATATGGGAGTGGTACAAACCTTTTATTTGAAATACCCATGCTAGGGTAAATATTCACTGATACAAATAATTGGTAACCTTTATTTTGGCTTTTGGACTGTGTCTCTCAAAGGAAAAAAAAATCTTGCTGTTTTCAAAAGTTAAATAGAACATCAACCAGGGACCACGGCCATCCAGAAGACTGAGTTCCAGAAAAATGGACTCCCCACTCCCACTTGAATCCTGTTTTTGTGTATCTAGATAAATAGACGCCTTGCTCATTTCTGGTATTAGGTGTGATTGAGAGATAACTCACTTAGCAGCAGCAGCAGCAGCAGCAGTTTCTGTGCATGCTATAGCCCATGCTCTTGTGAGCATCAAAAGGAGATGAAGCCTGATTAACCATTTTGAAATCTATCGGATGAGAAGTCCTTACAAAACAACTTTTATACGCTTTAATTAAAAACGTGTTCCGGCAGCTCAGAGATGAATGGGCTTCAGGGGGAGCAGGGCTGAGCCCGTTGCTATGACGACACCAAATCTTTTCACGCCTGGCCCTTCCTCAGCACACTCTGTCTAGCTCTCTCCAGCTATTAATTTGCCTCTGTCCCAGCTCTCACTCCCTCAGTCCCCTGGGCTGTGAGTCTATACATGACCTAATACCTTTTGCTGCTTCTCCTGTGGTACTTCTGTTTCTATCATCTTTTCATCACTTATATTTCCTTGGGAATCTCTGTTTTCTGTTCCTCTTGAAAACAAGTTACTCGCCTGAGTTAAAAACACTTAAAAATGTTATTTCAAAGCATGGTAATCATTGTTTATTATCCCTAATGATAAATTCAATTGTAAGGGTCTTGCATATAGTTGAGAAGAATCTTACTATGTTCTACATTTTTTTGTATTTCAGGTTGAACACTGGCTACTACACCACTCTTTCTGTTGCTGAGGGTAAATGAAAATAGGACTCTTATACTCTGGGAAAGTTAATTTGTGCTTAGTGTTAAAATCTCAGGTTATTCCACAAACAACATCACCTGGTAACAACTGTTAAGTGAACATAAGACTTTAAAATATGTGTTTACTACAAATCCTGGAGAAAAAAAAAAAAAAAGCAGATCTTACTTTATTTAAGAAGGCTCTTTGGATATTTTAAGGTAGTACTCATTGTACAGGGAATTAAATAAAACCCAACACTGTCACTTGCTATATCATATGAATCATCAAGAATTGGATAGAACTTTCCCCTCTCAAGACCCAGTAGCAAATTGGGAGGAAGCTGATATCTGTGCAATCTTGTATTCAGTGGGAGTATATAAATTATAGTATTATTACACAACTTCTCAATGTCACTCTTTGGCTCATCAGAGACCTTACAATCTTTCATTTTGCTTACAATTCCCATTCTCCCTTTTCACCTATTCTATTTTTTAAGATGAGACAGGTGAATGGAATGCAGTGGAGATCATTTCTCAATATTTCTCATTTTTCTCTCTGCTTACCTCACAATCTGTTCTTGCTATGGTTATACTTCTAAAGTGAATTATCTGTCAGACTAAAGGAGCATTTCCTTCCTAATTGCCTGACTCAGTGGAAATGCTGAAGTGTAAAAGACAGGTGCAGACTCAAGGGTTAAGCCTGGGCATGGCATTTCACTGTCCAGAGGGCGGGCTTCTACTTTGGCACATTGGAAGCCCAGAGTCTGGATTTGAGTCTGGGAGGCCAAATCATTTTGCAGTGCTCCAGCTCCAGCTTCTGAATCTCTGCAATTGAAATATAAAGGTTTTACTTCTCTTCAGAAGTTTTATAATGAACTGCCTTTGCCTATTTGCTATTGAAAACTCTGATATAATATATTCCTGATAGGACACATGTAAATCTCTGGGTCACAGGGAACAAACACTCTGAAAACTCTCCAGTAAGAGGAACAGTATTCTCAATGAACCAACTCCCAATTGGTTTCTAGTTTTTCTTTCTTTTAATTTAAGAATTTACCATATTTTAAGAAGTTGAGGTCCTGTGATGTATTATCATAAATTATACTTAAAAGGCAAAGAGACTTCATGACTTAGCATTTGGGTGACATCTCACAAATGGATCAAGTCTCGTGTTTATAATGCTGGTATCATTCAAAGGAATTTGGAGATTTAAATTTATTATTTTCCTCTCAGTATTAAGAATAGAAAATCAAATGCTTAATACATATTAAAGGAAGTTTCCCACCTGGGCATTTTATTTGGATCAGGATCAATCTTATGTAGGAACTAAATAAAGTAAGTGTGTATAGACTGGCTGAATAAATAAAGAGACAAGCATGTGGGTATCTGAAACAGGTTTGAGAACTAATAAAAATGGATCCTCAAAGAGGCATATTTAAAATGCAAGACAATTTTACCTTAATAAATAACCGAGAAAATACTGTTGGCAAAATGTTTTGCACCATGATTATAATTTCTCCAAGAAACTCAAGAAGTGGAAGGGAGTCCTTTAGTTCTTGACATTTAAATCTATTGAAACCATGGCTTGGGAATACTCTGAGGAGAGTAATCTTTAAGGTGAGTGAGCTAGAAGACATAAAGAGTCTTTTCCATCACTATTTTCCATGGCTTCATGATTCATGGTTCAAGGCTGAAATGGGTATTGGGGTTGCACTTTAGGTAACACTGGATTTTCATTTCTGTTGAAATGCTTCACATCTTCTTCCTTCCTCATTCTGTTCCATGGCCAAAGACATCTACATGAAAATCATAGTATCTTTTGTTTAGTAATTCATCCATTCTATGGGGCCCTGCTCACCTGAAGCCACATAATCCTTTATGTGTACTCAGACTCTAGATAAATTGTTTATGTGATAAACATAAACAATTTATAGGCCTGTCCTATAGCTTCTGAGGTCGGGTAGACTATATGTCAGAATTAAAGCTTTTTTGGTGGTTGTTTTAAACATATTGTTATGCAGGGAATTGTTCTTACCCTGGGTCCCGAGTCCTCTGAAGTCCTCAAAATATCATAAAAATTAATTATTAAATAGCTATACCTACATATAACTTATTCTTATTATACATATTATGTTAAACTCTTATTCAAATTGTTAATATGTAAAATCTAATTCACTGCCATCTTTACCCTGTATAAACATCTTTCTCTTCCCAGTATTTCTAAGCATGTGACAATGAATATGCAAAGGAAGCGCAACAGTCCACCAGGTGTGGGATGTGTGTGGCACAATTCAAGACAAAGATTAAACCTCCACTTGATGTTGCAAAAGAGATTTTATAAAAGGTGACTGAAGTAAGTCATCACAATGTAAATGAGCCAGTCACCAAGATTCAAACCTATTTTTAATAAGTTAATAAAAATGGGCTAAGGGTCCAAAAGAGAATTCATTCAATTTTCGACAACCTGTAGCATTCAGAGTTTAAAACTCATCTAGAGAATAGAATTTCCCATACACTTCTTTATTAGACACTCAGAATATCTGCAAGGTAAATGTTTTACATCCTTTCTGAGGTAAATGAAAGCTATAAAGACTTCACAAAAGTAAATCTATATCTTAATGTAAATTACATTCAGGATGCTGCTCTATAAGACAAAGGGGAAGAAAGAAAGCCTGGAACGAAGAACTGAAGTCTTTTAATCTTACGTACTGGAGAGGAATCCCCATCTCGCCACCCCCAGTGCCGGGGCCTAAACATTGAAGGTTGTTAGAGTCAATGGGTTAAATTTGTAAAGGTTACTCTATGCTGAAGAGAATTAAATAACTAATCCCTGTATCTCCTGATGAAAATAATGCCTCGCTGGAAGTCATATCTGAAACACTTCTCTTGGTTGACCTCAAAGCAGCATATTACTCAGTTTCTTGCTTCCTTGCTTTCAGGACAGTTGTATGGATAGGAAGTTCTTGTGGATGCTCCTCTAAGTCCATGTATATATTTGTGTGAGTATATATAGTATCTACCTGTCTATATACCTCCTACAGCATGTGTGTACTGGCTCTAATTCTCTGAAGAGAAAGGTGAAGAGTCCATTGCTTGGAGGTTGGGATAGTCATGACTCATTGGTGAGGAAAGACCAATCCAGTTACTACTGCAGAGCATTCCAATAAGTCTTCTGTTTGTTTAAAGTACCTTAAATTGTTGTCATTATTATTGTTTATCTGACTGAAATAAAACTTCAATCCGAACTTTCCCCAGTAATGGGGGTAAAGAGGGGGGAGTAAGGTTGTGTAGGAAGCATCTCAGTAATACCTTGAACTGCAATTTAAGACACCGGGCTATGAAGTCTTCTTTGATCATGATTCTGAGAGATTCAAAATATAATCTCTCTCTTTCCCTCTTCCTCTCTCTCTCTCCCTCTCCCCCCTCTCCTCTCTCTCTCTCTCTCTCTGTCTCTGTCTCTCTCTCACACACACGGTCAAGACCCGCAGTGTCTGTTTTAGTCGGTTTTCACCTCCACCTCCGTACAATCAAGAGGGCAGAGAAGGTGGGGGCTGGAGGTGGCTGAAAGGGAAGGAATGGCGGTGGAACCCGGGAGGAGGCGACATTCGTGTCAGGTGGCGGTCCCAGGCAGTGTCCATGGGCCCGGAAGCGGAGGGGACGAGGCATCACGCCCCGCGCCCAGACCCCTGCACCCGGGGGCGTGACCTGGTGTTCCGCAGTCCCCGCCCAGGCTCCTGGGGCGTTTTTCCGCAATGGCTGGCGTGGAAGCGAGAGGGGGCCCAGTTTTTCGGTGCCAGGTTGCGGGTACAGCCGGCTCCGCGCCAGGGTTGGGCGGCGCGGCCGGGATGCTGACAGCCCTGCGTGCTCAGCCAGGGGCGCAGGGCGGCCCTTCTGCACAGCGCTCCCGGGGCATCAAGGATGGCTTCCCAGCTGGAGGCCGGGAGGGAGGAGAGTAAATACCCATTCTGCTGGGGCCGCCCTCGGGGGATGGTTGCGAAGGGAGAAATGAAAAATAAATCAAACGAGAGAGCCGTCCCGCCCCTCCCCGCGCGGTCCCGGCGAGCGGCGCCACTGGTCCTGCAGCCTCGGGCATGCCCGCGTCCTGGAGCCCAGGGGGCGCCGCAGTGGGCCGGGCTGGCTAGGACTGCGCCTCTGTGAGGGTCCCCAGGAGCGCTGCTAGCCGGCCAGCCCCGCCCGGCCGGGCCCCTCGAGCAGGATAGAGCCCTGCTTTGCTCTTTTCGTTGGCCAAGCACAATTGTGTTATTGGAGATAATGAATTCAATCCCCATCAAAGGGCATTAGGCTCGCCCAGGCCCTGGAGTTGCTGATGCCTTTTTTTTTTTTTTTTTTTTTTTTTTTTTTTTTCCCTAGAAGAAAGAAGGGCTGGGGGGAAAAAAAAAAAAAATTCTCTCGGGGAGCCTTTCCCCTGATCGCTGCTTTTGAAGTGAAGGGGCCCGGGCATTGTTGTTCACCTCGCGGCCCATACGGCTGAAGAAAGCCCTGGCTTTTGATGGGCTGAGAACCGCCTCGGCAATGAGCACTACGTCGGGCCGCGCGGCCTGCGGGCAGCATATGTCTCAGGGCACCCGGGCACGGTCTGGCGGGCGGGGCCTGGGGCCCGGTGGGGAGGGGGCTTGGCCCGGGAGGCCAGGACTGGAATGAGGCCAGTACCCAGCGGCGGGGATCCTTGGGCTTCAGGCCTCAGGCCAGGGGTCTGCCGTTCCTCCTGCTCACCTGGCGTAGCGCAGGAGATCCACCTGTGTAGCTGATGAGTCCGACTGGGAGACCGCACAATCCTTTGGGGTGAGGGTGGGAAAAGCTGGCTTCTCCTTGAGGGCAGGGAGCGGATTGGTCTTTATTTTTAAGCACTGGGACCCAGCATCTAAGGTAGCTAGCTCAACTAGAGCTTAATGAGTCTGAGTCCGCGAAAGCGTGCACTCGGCAAGAGGCCTTCGTGCGACACGTAGTTAGGACTTTTCACCTGTGACTCTGCACATCGCGCAGCGCGGCGGAGCTCCCAGCCCAGGGTTGGGTAGGGGTGGCGGACGCTTCGCTGCAGGCGCGCGGCCCTCTCCGCCGGAGGGACAGTTTCTCGGGCGTCCGCGGCGTCTGGCTGCGCAGTTTGTGCCCAGGACCGAGCATTAGCATCAGGTCACTTTTTCTAAAACTTGTTTCAGGCATTTAAGTTTACTTTCAGTGCCCCCAATGTGAACTTTTCCCACCTCGATTCGCTCCCCCACTCCCGGTCCGCCCCAGGGCTCTTCGTCCCAAGGGTCAGCAACCAGAGCTGTTCAGTTCCCTTCCTTGCCCTCCCCATCTCCAACCCCCTCCTCCCCTCCGCTAAGGATCCGGGTTATCCGCCCCATTAATATATTAGCCAAGCATGACACAAAGGAAGCGCGTGTCAGCAGAAGGCGGTGTGACTCCAGGGAGAGGCGAGGAAACCTGGACGAGGTCCTGCGCTACAACACGGCTCATCGCCGCTTGAGCTCCTGAATCGGCCTCCACCTACGAAAAGCGGTGGAGGACGCAGCGGGAGTTGGCGCCCAGGGTTGAGCCGCTGTTGAGCCGCAGTGTATAGCTGGACTGCGGTAGTGAAGCACAAAGCCCCCAGGTGGGACCCAGAGCTAGGGGAACGTTCCAGTAATATCCCAGTCACCTGAACCATGCAAAGAAATTCCGCTCTCCAGGAGCACGGGACTAGGCGGGCGCCTACTTCCTCCCTCGTGCATAGTGGGCCCTTAAAATTAAATTTACAAAGCATACAAACCTCCGCAGAGCTCCTTACAGTCTTTTCATTAAACTGTTTGTGTTTTAAAACAATTATTTGGCGTAAGAGAGAGAAACCAAAAAACTGACCCGGGATATGAGCAGGCAAGCAAAAGAGTAACAAATGTACTCCTTTATAAAGGGGTGTGTGTGTCTGTGTGTGTGTGTGGGGGGGGGGGGGGGGGGGGGGGAGGTTGACTAAGGAGGTTTCCAATTTAATTTATTGTTCCCTATTTCCAGGCAATGCTTTGGGGGGAATTTCCAGGTTGTTTTTTTCTTGGTTTCAGAAATTAAAAGAAGAGAAAAGAAAAAGCCCCTGACGTGTAATCTTGAAGGGGAGTTGAGAGACGTAAAAAGTTAAACCAAGGCAACCTCACACTTAAATTCTGAGTAAGGCCTGCCGTTGGTGTCACTGGCCTGGTTCTTAACTTGACTTCGCCAGTGACTTGACCCGCATTCCACCTGGATTCTGATGTGTTCGAGCACAATTCTACTTAAGCCCTTTCCTTCCTGGATTTTGAGGGAGAATATCTTGCCTCTGTCCTGTAGGTTGACTGGAACATAGAGAACCCCAAAAGATCACGGAGTGGCACCTAGAAAAAGGAGGGCTCCTTATTTCCCGGGGCTGCAAGGAGGAGGGGCGCTCACTCTCACCATGCGCTTTGCTCTTACACTGTAGTCACAGCTAACATAATTGGAGAAATAAGGAAGTTAAATAGAAAAAGAAAGGTGGCAAGTGAGGATTTCCCCCTTGTCAGGTGTTTTAAAATGTTTATAATTGGGAAAATGCATGAATTTTACAAGTTAAAATTGAATGGCATGGGTATTTTCCAGCCCCAGATTGCTTGGTAAAACGATGGTGGAGAACAAAAAGGTGAGGGCTGCAGTCCTAACTGGCCAAAGTTCAAAGAACCATGCTGGGCTGGGGCTAAAAAGAGAAAAAACAATGGAACTATTATGTCCCCAAACTTAACTATTTGGAAGAAAAAACGTAAGATTTAAGGTAATCTGTTGTTAAATGTTATTGGGATACACTAACATTGTGGATGAAAATAAAACTTGCATAAGTGGCTACTTTAAGAAACACTTTACCTTTCCAAATAGATTCTATTTATAAACAGGAAGATTGTGAAATATTCACGTTTTTTCATTTCATTTTCTTACATTCTGACTCTCATGAGAATCTATTGATTCTAATGATTCTTTTAGTTTGAGAAAATTTTGTTTTTATATTTCAGTGTAATTTGATTACCTATTTAGTTCTAGGTAACTTTGAAACAATCACCTTTTTGCATATCACTATCTTGGAGTAATTAGGCATGCTCTTAACTCCATTTAGTTGCAAAACACACTTTATTACAATTCAGAAAAACAATTGGTATCTAATTTTTAAGGCAAAATATTTTTTACACATGTATAAAATGTCTATTAACTTACTTAAGCGGTTTTATTTTTCAACAAATTTTTTCCTGTTGACATTGAGGGATCACATTAAAATACATTATAGCTAAATGTTCTACAATATTACTGCTAAATCAACAGAAAACCAATTGATCTTTAGGAAAGGTTAATTAATCTGGGCGACAGGTCTTCTACTTTGGCCCGCATTGAAAGGAATTTGTATTGATCTCAGCAGTTTTTTGCAAAGAAACTTAAGCATGTTTGTGGAATTGAGACCAATTTTTTAAAATACCAAAACAAGGGCTTACATTTTTATCACTTCAGGACTTCTTTTCTGTTATGGCTCATTCAAATCGGTTAGACTTCTGAGAAATAGAATGTTTTTTATACTTTCAGTGAAATCAATTAGGTATCTATCCTTCAGAAAATGAAAACAGAGGTTAGGAGCTTTACTAGGCTCTTATTTGTTTTAATCCTTCCTTTCCTAATAATTCTAATCAGTTTATCCTTTATGAGGGGGATCACAAAGGAACAATGGAAATTAAATTGTGCCTTTCATTGAAACACTGTATTAGCCACCATGTAGAAAATGGACGGAGCTGCCTTCTACTTGCGAACACTTGTGAGTTGTTTAGTTTTTGCTGAATAGAACTGGTGAGCTTTTCTCAACCTATCGTTGGTTCTCTTTTTATCACCTTAAAAATGTTTCATACCTGCCCTTCCTAAACGCAAGGTGAAAGTAACAATTGCAGCTTCCCTACCCTGTCCTATGCTCACCCCCAAAACATTTGTTTTTTTTTTTTTTTTCTTTTTTGTAAAAGTGTTTGCTCGGTGGCGTTGGTGGGTCCGAGCACCTCCGGAGCTGTACAGTTGGGTCTGGAGGAAGGCTTTCCCTCCTCGCCCCTCCTCGCCCCTCCTCGCCCCCTCCCTTCCCTCCCTGGGGACCCCTCCCCCATCTCGGGCGAAATTCCTAAGTCCAGCGAGCGGGAGCACCGCGGCGGGACGGTCAGCAACCCCTTTCTGGCCCTGGTCCTCGGGAGCTGGCGAGGTGAAGAAATGTGGAAACACCGAGACGAAAAGGGGATGGGGTGGGGGTCGCAGGAAGGCGGCGCCCTCGGGGAGGGTCTCCGCACTCCCTGGGAACCACAGATGGTTTCCTCCTGGCCCAGGGGCGCGGCGCCCCAGCCCGGGCGCCCGGGCGTTTGTGTGTCCGGGTTTCCGAGGAAGGGATTACGCAGCGGGAGCAGCCGCGGCAACGCGGGCCGCCGGGGCCGCAGGAACCGTAACGAGGCGGCTGGCCTTCTTTGTTGACTTTTAGGTCCCGGGCTCAACAGGAGATTTATTCCCTAGGAGGGGAAAATGCTCAAACAATGAAGAACTAACTGCACTTGTCACCTCGAGACGTTTGCTGTCCTTCTCTGTCCGCCTTCCCTGGCAACCAGCTGTCCTGGCCGCCAACCCGCGCGCGTCCTAACGCGCCGGGTGGCAGGTCGCATCGCTCAGAGGTGGCGGAGTATGCGGTCTGAGAACTGCGAGAAGCCCACGAGGCAGGGACTGGGCCTGCAGGCTCCTCGTGGCCCAGCTCCCGAGGCAGGTCTCCAAAGTGCCCCGTCCCCCGCATAATTAGAAAATGTCTCTGGCAAGTAAGAGAGCAAGAGCTAAGGCCAACTTAATGGTGGGGTGAAGGCAAGGCGCTGATGTTTCTAATACGTTGAAAACAAGAAAGGGAACAGCACAGAGAAGACAGCACAGAAGTTAAACATCTTAGATTCAGTGGGGGCGGGATTCCGAGGCCCAAGCCCACGCCTTTGTATTACATTTGGAAGCTGAATTTGCCCACATTTGTTTACCTTATGTAAATATGAGTAACTGTTGGGGTTGGAAGCTTTTTCCTCTCTTTGGGACTTTGATGTCCTTATGAGGTCTCCAAATTAGGGTTTGAAATTATTCAAACCAGTAATTTCCCTCCCCTCGTCCTTTCATTAACTAAAGTGAGTGGGGGTTTGGGATTTCTGGATTTTTCTCAAGTGCTACATGGCACCCTTTCTCTCATCTAGGGAGGCAATTACGCGATAATTAAGCGACTCACACAGCTCTTTTTATCTTGTCCACGGTGTGGAGTGGGGCGATCAAAGTAAAGGCTGTCCAAGTTCAAGCCCTGGTGAGGATGGAGTTCATACACAAGAGCTCAGGCAGGCCGGCCTCTGCTTGAGCTGGTGTTGTTATTGTTGATGTCAATCCGAACAAGACTTACAAAGAAATAGGTGGACTGGAAAGTGAGCCTGCTATCAAAGGAGATTAATGATTTTGTGATCCCAAGCAACTATGGGGTGTGAAGTTGCATTTAAAAGCTCCTTAGAAGGCAGACAAATTATCAACTTTAAGTTCTTAGGAACCACATTTTTGAATCAAAATTTAAAAAATAACTTCACAAAATGCAAAATAGCGGCCACCCTAAAATGTCCTGTAGGCACAACACTTCCCCTACCAGAGTGAATTAACTCCCCTCCTCCCACCTCCTCCAGAGCTACCCTGATGGCTAAGTTTTGTTTCTCTTTTAATGAGAAGAGGGTTCAGGAGTCTCTGATGGAGACAACTTAATTCTATCAGCCACAGCTGATATTTTATTTTCATTGGAAGAATTCTCAGATAAAGGAAAGTGATACATTGGGGAAGGAGGAAAGGTAGTTAAATTAATATTTGATTTTGTAGTGAAAAGGCTCAAAGGAAACACAGAAGGCTTAAGCCGATGTGAAAAAAAAAATGAAGTAAACATCACTGGGAATAAAGAATCTTAAAAATCTCAATTCTTGGAATATTAAATCAATTTATACACTGTACTTGAATTTCTTTCACTCCCTTTAACATTCATTTATAATAACAGAAAAAACAATTTTATTTTCATTTTTGTCATTTATATTCAGTTCTAGAATTTGAAAAATATCGTATTTAGAAATATCCACTTTGGATTTAGTTAAGTGAAGAAAAATAACAGAAATCCTCTTTTGTTAACATTTGATTTATTTAAAGTCCTTAATTGCAAATGATCAAGAACATTTTCCACGGCTTAAAATCTGGTATTATTTTTGTTATTTAAATCAAAATATTTTTAATTACAATCACATTGATAAAAATTAACAATTTAAGTTGTAATTTTCACCATCATTTAAAGCAATTTCAGCTGTAAAGAAAAAGAATAAACCATGCAATAAATTAACATTGAGAAAGCAAAGAGAAATAATAATGAAACCCGTCTGGCTATACTAACACCATGTCCAACTGTGGAAAGTGCATAACACTGGATGAAACAAGCACACGATGGCAATGATTAAAATGGCCACAATCAATAGGATTTTTAAATCTTGGACCACGTTTTGAAATCCAGCTCCCTATAACTTATCTCTCCTCCAACATTGTAATATTCCCTTTTTCTGGAAAAAAAAATTCTTTAAATGGTATACACTCATAGAAACTAATTTTATATGTTATGTGACCTCAGAATGACATGACCATGGCACTCTGCAAAGCAAGAAGCAGAGTTCTTGAGGGCAATTCCTGAGGAATTGATTCCCAGGGCCGTCTGTGGGTAGAGAAGACAAAGGGGTTGGGATCCTTGTAACTTTCGGTCAAGCAGCTCTTGAGAATGTATCATGTATATCACCTATCTATTACCTCTATATGTTTTGTAAATATACGGAGGATGTCTACACATCTGAGCATGTGCATAATTAAGTCCATACACAATATACATGTATTTCATTTAAAGACATCTGCTATCTGCATGTATCAGAAATGTAAACTGAAAAACAAATGGCTCTGATGTTTATAATCTGTTTATGTCTTGCTATCTAACAGCAGTATTGTCTTTCAATACTTTAAGAACCTCTAGTGTATACTTGTTTCTTCACCATTTCAATTCTTATGGTTAAGAGTATTGCCACAGACCTGTAAACTCGTAGGGGGTCAGGTAAGGAGGGGGGAAAAGCACAAACAAATATTTTACAAACTTGAGCATCTTCTTGTTTTGTTTTTTTTTAAATAACCCTCCATAAACTAGAATGCCTGAAGGGGAAACAGGGAATAAAGAGAGGGGGGCAAAGGAGGAGGAGAATTTCATATATACACTTGTGGATCATTAAACTTCGCAGGAAAAAAATTGGTTTGGGGTTGTCTTTGTAGTAATATACACAATGAATTTTGAATACAATAATAAAGTAACAGTCTTTTGCACTGGGGGAAAGGTTGTGTATGAACAATGAAATAAAAATAGTTGTTGGGATTTTATTATGCTGTTGTCGGGTTGGTTTGTGTGGTTTTGTTTGCTGTTGATTTTTTTCTCTTGCTACCAGCATGGCTATGCCTGACAAACCCCCCAGTCCCGGGAGCTAGGAAGTGTTTAGGACCGGTCTGGAATACACACCTTGGTAGTACGCCGGCTCCAGGGCTGAGGGCTCGATGGGGCTCCTGGTGGTCACCGAGGCGCTACCTAGAGGCAGGCTGGTGGGCAACGTAGAGCCGTAAGGCGAGTACTGCAGTGCCTGCTCGTATGCCTTGAAGTCCAGCTTATGCTGCTGCTCCGATGAGGACATGAGGTTGTTGATGGAGAACGGGTGGTTGAAGGAGTAGTGGGGGTCCCCTTTCAGATGCAGCTGGGACTCGTGGGGTGCCAGGCCGTGTGCCGGGTGAGAGGGGGGCACAGAGGCCAGCGCCCCCGGCCCGGAGCTTATGGGGGGCGCAGATGAGGAGGCTGGTGTCTTCAACTCCGAGGCGCCCCCTGTCGCCGTCGCCCCACTGTGGTCCAGAGTCTGGGGGCTGGCGGCGGGCCCCGGGGCCGGCGCGCCCTCTAGCTGGCCGGCCTTCCCGTGCACGCCCCGATGGAGGGGCGAGTCGGCGCTGGGGTTAGAGGCGCCAGAGGGGTCCTTGCGGCTCTCAGGGCCGCCCTTGGCGCCGCCGCTCCCGTTCCCGCCCCCGCCGCCGGCCCCCGGCTGCTTCTCGCACTTGAAGCGCTTCTGGCGGCGCAAGTAGCAGCCGTTCTCGAACATGTTGCCGGAGTCGGGGTGCAGCGTCCAGTAGGAGCCCTTGCCCGGCTTGTCCGGGGAGCGCGCCACCTTGACGAAGCAGTCATTGAAGGACAGCGAGTGGCGGATGGAGTTCTGCCAACGCTGCTGGTTCTGCCGGTAATAGGGGAAGAGGTCCATGATCCACTGGTAAATCTCGCTCAGCGTGAGCATCTTGCTGGGCGCCTGCTGGATGGCCATGGTGATGAGCGAGATGTACGAGTAGGGCGGCTTGGCGTGCGGGTAACTGCGCTTGAACGTCTTGGCGTCGCCGCCGCCGCCCGCGCGGCTGCGGCCCAGGTTGGACGGCGCGTACGCCATGGGGCTCATGCACTGGTTCATGGCGGCCGCATAAGGGCCCAAGCCATTCATGGAGGCCGCCTGCTGCGCGCCCATGGCGCCCATACCGCCCGGGCTCAGCGCCGTACCCATGGCCGTCACGCCGGCCGCAGTCATGCTGTTCATGGCGCCCGCCGAGCCCCCGGGCATGCCGGCTACGGCGCCGGGACTCAGGCCGGCCCCTAGGCCCGGGTTGGCATAGGACATGTTGAAGGACGCCGGGGTCATGTTGCCGCTCGTGGTCATGGTGTTCATGGTCATGTAGGTGTTCATGGAGTTCATGGAGCCCAGGCCTGAGTTCATGTTGCTGACCGGGACGGAGGAATAGGCCTGGAGAGGAGACAGCGAAGAAGCCCCGGAGGGCGGGGTTAGTGGTGGGCACAGGAGGGCGGCCGGCCGGGAGTTAATCCGGGGGCAAGTGCAGAGCACTTCTGCAGAACACGGGACACCCCCGCCCGGGGCAAACGGCTAAGCGCCCTCCCCAGACCTAGCAAAGATGACTTGCACGGTAGGGGGAAAATCCTAGCGCGACAGGCATGAAAGATAAGCGCTCACAGAAAATATGTCCCCAGGAAGATGTGTAATCGCCTTACACGCCAGGCTCAGGGGCTGGCTTCCAGGGCCCCCTCATCGCCTCCTCCATCCACGCTAGGCGGTTTCCAAGTCTCCACCCCAGCCAGCCTCGGCAAAGCGCTCTTTGGGGGGAAATCGTCTTTAAAACTCCGAAAATAGAATTAATCTCTGACCCTCTGCTTATTCACTTCACCCTAAGGGTGCAATGAGTTCCGCGTCACAGGCCCACTGGGCGGGCCACAGGGCACCAGCTCTGAGCCCTCCTCGCCTGAGTCTGCAGGCCTGGCTGACCGCACAGCGGTTTCGGTTGTTCTAGGGGACTGTTAATGAAACCCCCTGATAGAGCAAATCACCTATGGACATGGGACCCCCTGAATCATTTATTTCCCAACAAGTGGCTTTATTGTCCTAGGGGTTTTTGCTTATGGTGACTTTTTTGTTGTTTACTGTATTTAGAAGTAGTGTTTTCTACCTGCTTGTAGCAACTGTAATGTTAAAAAGGGAAGCAAACTCAGAAGTTAAATAAGTTTTGGAAAAATCAAACTAAAAGTAGATTCATAACAGAAAGGGCTGGGAGGCGGTGCCATAATAATCTCAATGTGCTATATGCATTTTATTTTAACGTGACTTTGCATGTACACCTCTGCAAGCTATTTAGAAACTCGCATTAATTTTGTCACCACTTCACCGTCCCTATTTAAAAATACTGGTGACACAGTTTCTCAAAATAAATCATTTTTTTTTTTTTTCACATACTGATGTTGCTGCTGATGATTTCAATGCCCGGCTTTGAAATTCCGTGAGTAGTCTTGAATAATTTAAAATTCGAAAATCAAATTCTACCTATTTTCTCTTAATGCTATTGTATTTCCTAATTCTCAGCTTTAACATGTAAGAAAGTACTTTCGCTAGGGGTCTCAGTTGAATGGTCGGGTCGAGATATCTGCGTCAGAATTAAATCTCTGGAAGACCTCTGAGCTGCTTTTAAAATCATCAGCAAGCGAAAATCCTTATCAATAGCAGTGTGGGAATGCATTCGGTACAGTATTTTAAACATACAGAACCTAGGCATATTAAAAAGCACTCCTCTGATAATTTAATAAGGAATAATGATGTCCTTAAGTGTATTTTCATCAGCAAGTATGACTCAATTTGAAAACATGAGAACAAATAGATTTAAATAGGAACACCCAGTAAACTATGGTATGCAAATAAACTCAGAGGTAAACTTGTGAATATATAAATCTAAATAAGTTAGTTACCATCAAAATATTACGTGATTCTATATTTTTCTGTCCACGTCTTAAAATTCTTTTTTACCTTGGAGCTTTATTTTCTTTCCCTCTTCCCAAGATTATCCAAGGCAGTTCCAATACGCGTTTTCAATAGTGGTAATTAAACTTTTGGGGGGTAATAGCCAGCTGTTTCCAGAAAAATACTTTTAATAGGTGCTAGTCCTTCCTGTACCTGGTTTTCCCTGTAATCCTTTTGTGCACATTGTAAAAATAACCCCCATGAACGTGCCACCAAGGGGACAATGAAGAGAAACAGGTTCTCGGCCCGGAGTTCTGAAGAAGATTCTGGTCGCACTAGCGCCACCCAGCGGTTTTAGAGAAGAAGGAGCACACTTCTCCCCACATAGGGCTTTTGAAGAACAAGTTTTACAAAATTTAGAAATCGTTTCATTATTGAGACACCCAACTTGGCGGCAGAGCGCTTTAATCAGAAGACGTCTGCGAATTAAACGGCGGGACGAAGAGGTCGCCTTGTGGGTATGCTCCGGCTTTCTCAGAGTTGCTTCCAACTCGCGCCAGCGTTCGCCCGCCCGCGGCACCCCGGGCCCGGCTCCTGCTCCCGCTCGCTGCTGGGAAGAGGCAAGTGCTTCCCAGAGCCGCTGTTTTCAAAGCCCGGAGTTTCCTAAAACTCCCTCTCCGGCTGTGAGAGTCCGGACAGAGCAGGGCAGCAGGTCTCGCTTCCAGGCCCGGCCAAGGCCCGGCCGGGGCCACACCGGCGGGCGGGCAGCGGTGGCACCGAGGAGGCTCCCCCGACCCGACTGTCTGCTCTGCCCGGCGCCCACCGCTCTCCGGCCTCCCCCGGCACGGGCTCCAGCGGCGCCCCGCCGGCCGCCCGCCTCGTCTCGCCTCTCACCTCCTGCGTGTCCGCGTAGTAGCTGTTCCAGTCGCTGGTCTCATGCCCTTCCATCTTCACAGTCCCTAACATCCTGGAGCCACCCTGCCCAATACAACCATCCAGCCCTGTGCGAAGCGACGGGCGGCCGTGCGGCGCGGGGCGGGGGAGGGGAGCCGAGTAGCTGCAGTCACCCGAGCGCCCGCGCGGGCCCAACGCCACCCCGGTGAAGAGGAAGCCCAGAGCTGCGGGGCGCGGCTTGCGCGGCGGCGGCGGCGCTGCAGGCGGGGGCAGCGCCGGGGGCAGGCGGCTGCCGCGGAGCGCGGCGCCGGGGAGCGCCTCCGCGGGAAGTGAGCGGGCGGCCTCTGCGAAGCGAGTGCAGTTGAGCTGATGTGGATCTTACGTCGCTCGAGTGCCCACCTCCTCGTCCTCTCCCCATTTGTCCGCCGCACAAAGACGCTCGCACCTACAAAGCCCGAGGTGCACCTGCAAGGCGGCCGCCCGCCAGTCCGGCCGCCGCGCCTCCCGCCCCGCCGCGCCTCCCGCCCCGCCGCGCCACTGCTGCGCGCGCCCCCTCCCCCGCGACCCCTCCCCCAAGCGCGGCCCTCACTTTGTTTGCAAAGCAGTGTAATTGGTTTAGGCCCGGAGGCTAGGGAAAGAGGGAAGTGGGGTGGGAGGGGGTGTAACACCCTTTGGAAAAAGAAAAAAGAGGCGGGGCCAGGCGGGCGAGCTAGGGGTCTGGATGGGAACCTCGCAGCCGGAGAAGGCTGGGGGCGGTGGCGTCGGAGACTGGGCTTAGAGACCTTGTGGGCTAAGTGACCCCGGGGTCCCTCCCCAGAGGTACTTGCCACCTTCTGAGCGCGGGCTGCGGCCCAGTCTCGCGCCCCTCCTGCTCTCCTTGTCCCCTCCCTCCTGATTCCTGACCCAAAGTTCAACCCCAGGAGACTGGAGAATACAGACTTTTTTCCTTTCTTTCTTTCCTCCTGAGCTTCCGACTAGAAAAGGGAAAAAGCCCCACTTTTGCTTCGTCACTAGAAACAGGGTCATCTGAGTCAGCCGAGCCAAGTGACGTTAGGCCGACCTGGGCTCCGGGCTAGCAGAGCGGAGGCGCTGCCACGAAACTCGTACCTGCGGCTAAGAGCAGGTGAGTCACAGCACCGGTTTATATCTTTATGACATAACTTTTTTTTCCGCCTTGTTCGGCTCCTCTCCCCTGTCATCTGTAGCGACCGTAAAGAGGAAGCAACTGAGAGCAGATGTCTGTGTGATAGGGCAGGCGGACCCAAGTCGGGCCGTCCTCCCTCTGCCGGGCTCCTCCTCCCGCCCCCCTTCAGCAGCTTCAGGGACTGAGCTGGAGACAACCGTCTGGTTTCTGATAGGAAAAGGTCAGGGGGAGGGGACATCTCCTATAACACGCGAGTTAGCTGGGAGAGCAAGGGGCCTGGGCGCGGGAACGCGTGTGCACTGCGAAAGAGGTGCCAGGCAGAAGCCCGAGACTGCCCGCAGCGGCGCTTGGTCCTGTCTGTGACCCGGAGGGTCCGGGCTGAGATCTCAGGGGCTCACTTGGTTCCTAATCGGTCCTGGACGTCGGTGGCAGAGTCTCCCCAAAGCAAAGTCTCTTTACTCTCATGAGGCCCTGGGTGGTGGATTGCCCACTTGTCCTGGGAGAGAGAACACTGAAGTGACTGGGTGATAGGCAATGAGTTGGTGATAGATTGGGAGATGGTGCGTGTGTTTCTGAGTGTGTGACCGTTTGTGTATTTCTGAGCACGTGTGATTGAGTGTGTTTGTTTCTGAGTGTCCTGTGACCATGTGTTTGTTGTACTGCCTGTAGAACCACTAGGTTTCCTTAAGTAACAATAAAATAAAATCTAAAGTAATTAAGAATCCACAAAATCTTGTTTTGCAAAGTTTTTAAAATGTTATTAATCTCATTTTAAGAAATGTGTTTTAACTTGTCTTCCAAACAGATACCTTTTTCCCTGTGCTTTGTTCTTTTCAATCTCTTCTACTTGAAATCTGGCAAGCGAATCACTTTAAATCCCTGAACCAAACAAATCTCTTAAGTCAGCAGGGGAGCAGAGAGGGTGAAGATGTGCAGTTAAGGAAATAAAAAAAGATAAAAGCATTGGATTACTTTTTTTTTTTTTTTTTTAAAAAAAGGGTGGGGGATAGAAACGTCACATAAGGAAAGGAATGAATGAAATTAAATCCACCTGGACCTCAGGAGGGCAGGAACCCTCCCTAATGCAGCCTGCTCCTGTGACTGCAAGTTGTCCCATCAGTTTGTGTAAATGTATCTGCGAATTGTGTGTCAGAAACTAATTCTTTTGTGCAAAATTCCCATCAGTAGCTGACTGTAGTTCCATTTGTAAAGTACACGGATGCTCAGCTTCCTCGGCCTGATCCGGGGGACTTTCAGTGCTAATGAGCTTCCTTGTTCCTTCTGGAGGTGATTCTCCAATACTCTCCAATAACACCGAGCAAGACTAGGGTATTTTCTACCGAGAGTAACAATTTATAGATAGTAATAGCTTTTATAGTGCACAAAAAAGCTGGTGCTTTAAGCAGGGGAAAAACACTGTCACCTTAAATGGGGGATCAATTACAATATTAAATATTCTCTTAGCCCACTTCCCAAACCTACTAAGTCTCATATTTTCAAAACAAAAACAAAAACAAAAAAAAGTTGTCTTAGGAAAAAAAAATCCACTTTTCATAGCATGATGGCCAGAGCAGAATTTCTTCTAGGCTTCTTCAAAGCCCAAGACCGGTGATGCAGAACGGACTCTGACAGCTTCGGAGCCTTGATCCACCTCAGGGATCCCAGGTTCGCGGCTCGCGGCCGGGGGTGATTTCCACAAACACAGCGCCTCCTGTCGTGGAGAGGGAAAGCTGAATTTTCCCGCAGGCGCCTCCAGGGAGCACCGCCAGGCGATACTGGATTCCGCATGCATCCCACAGCCAGGAAGTTAGGTTCTTAGAGCCAAGGCCAAGATGGAAGGAGAGATGGCAGTTCGTCCAGCTCTCAGCCTCTCTCCATCTCAGTGGCCACATTGCAAGATACCTAACACATTTAGGAGGTGAGGTTCTAGTGTACCCAGATGCCAGCCAGTCACTTTCCCCGAGGTTTAAAAGCGAATCAGCAGGGTCGTGTTAGGTCTTTGACTTGGAAATGCATGCATGCATACATACATACATACATACTTTCATGCTGCTGTCTGGGAGTTGCTGGCCAGTCGGTAGCCAGGTCCAGCGGCTGCAGCCTGCTCTTTTCCAACCTCTTTTCCCAAATAGGCACCTACGCTATTGCAAACTGTGCTTTGCAAGGATTGCGCTGCTTGTTGGAGGAAACCAGGTCTGTCTTCAGCTCTGGGGAGGACGGGTGGACTTGGGGCAGGGTACCCACGAGGGCAGGCACATGGTAGCTCCTGGGGTGTCCCGGGTTAAGCTTGCCTGTGAACGGACAGGTCTGCGACAGCCCGGGGCGGTCCAGGTCGCGGGGAGGGCGGGCTCCTCAAGTGGAGGGAACCGCGGCAGTGAGGACGGTAGGGTGCGCGGGTACTCCAGGTGGCCGCCAGCGGAGGAAGCGGCCCCGCCCTTCCCGGAAGCTGCGCCTGCTGCACCCGTGGGGTCAGCTCCCGAGGCAGTCCCGCAGTACCTGGGCTGCACTCGGTCCTTCGACCACGCTGGGCTGCCTCAGCTTACACTTCCCAGCAAGATCTGGCTGGGAGCCCCTTCCTTAGATATTCTCCAGACAGGGAGAAGCAGAGAGCGACGACGGCGAAAGGTGGAAGGAAAGGCCGCGGGCTCGGGCCTCGGGCCCAGCCGGCGGCCTCTCGCAGCGACAGGGTCCTTCCCATTTAGCAGGACCGCAGGGTGGGCAGAGAGCAGGGCCCGGGCCGGTGGGGCTCTGCGGTGCCCACTCGAGTCTATCCAGGGCTTCCCTCTGTGGCTGTCCTTCGCCTGTTCCCTTTCCTTGCCTACCCTTCCCTGGACGGGGTTGTTGTCAGGTAGCGGCCCTAGCAGCCCAGCCATGCTTGGTGTGGAGTGGTCCGAGTTCCCCCGCGGGCCCCCACCCCTTCCCCAGATAAGAAGCTTAAGTCCTCCTTCTGCAGGGGAGAATCGGATCCAATGAAACTAAGACCTGTGGTCGTTAACGCGGTTCAAAGCCGACCCCAACTGGGACTCGGCTTAGCTTAGAAGTGAGGAAGGCCTGGGACGCTGGACACAAGGGGTCACACCTGCGTGTGCCTGGCCTTCGCAGTTGGATGTGTGCGCCGAGCTGGGGAAGGGGCCAGGGAGCCGCGAGATGGCTGTCCCCCGCGAGAGAGAAGCATGGGCGGGGCCAGGGTTCGAACTCCTTTCCTTCGCTGCCTTCCTTTTATTTTTCTTCCTTATACCTTCCTTCCTCTCTCCCTTCGTTCCATCATTAAATCTTTAAGGGATTAATTCACAACTCTGTAGTAGGTAGGGGCCCTGGGACCACTTGACGGACCTTTGCAGGCAGTTCTGTACAGAGTCCTATCCTGTAACCGGCCTCAACCCTGGCTGTGTGTGCATGTGCATGTGCATGTGCTTGTGTCTGTGTGTCTTTGTGTGTAAAAGCAACGCATAAACATAACCAGGGCTTTCCCTTATTTTATTGAAGCAAACAAAAACAGCTACTGGGTTTGTCTTTTCCCCTACTGCTGCCTGAGCGCCGCCGGGTTTCTGAGCTGCCCGGGGCGCGGACCTAGCTCACCCGCAGCCGGATGTCGGAGCCGGAGCTGCTCCCCACCCGGCCTCGCCCGCGGGCGACAAAACCGTCCCTCTGGCCGTGAGAGAGCATGGCCTTGCCAAAATCAACTCGCATTTTCATGTATTCAAATGAGAAAGATTGAGATGGGCACTTTCCCCTGCTGGGCAATCGACAGCGTTGGAAGGAAGAAGTGCCCCCTGGGGCCTCGTGGAAACGGGAACCAACCAACCTCGAGGCCCCGGAACCGATACGGCGTCCCCTCCAAGGCCTGGGTCCCCGCGAAAGCGCTCATCTCCCGATCTCTGTGGCCCCCGAGTTATTGACTGTTTTGTTCACACGGGTCAGCGCTTGTTGGAGGATGTGCTCAGCCCCAGCCAGTCCCTCCTCATCCAGCCCCTCCTGGGGAGCGCGGTGTCTGCTCTGTGCTGCTGAAAGGATCCTCAGGCTTTCCGGCTCTACTTTAAAAACTCTAGGACTAGGGTCCTAGGGGAGGGACTGGCAATGCACGCTTCACACAAAGAGTTGGAAAATTAGAGGGAAACGTGACACCTCTTTAGGTATCTGTTAGGGCGGAAAGGACCTGAGCAGCTGAGGTCCTACTGGGTGCCACAGACTTGGCAGGGTGCTTGGAGATCCTGGCGTTTCCCCACCTGCTGCTCCTGTGTGCAATATCTGGGAGACTGGAAACCTGGGCGAGGGTAGGTCAGGACCTCCATTCCTCTCCATCAGCAGAAGCCCACGTTAATGGAGAGCACTGATGGAAGCTGAGGAGCTTGGAAAAGTCAACTATTTCATCTCCTGCCTTAAAGCTGTAGCTTAAATCTAAATCCTTCCTGAAGGGTCGACCAGTGTTTAGCTTCTCCATCCTAGGCCAGCCAGCCCCCTCTAATCCACTCGCGCCCCTCCCCACACACACCCAGGAGCTTTCCCACGGTCTCTCAGTTGTCCCTGGTGGTTGAACTTTGGTTATTCATATGTGATTACCCTCAAATTACATAGCACTATTTAACAGGTGCTTTAATAACAATCATATGTCATATCCTACACTTAGAAAGAAAATAAAAATATATTCTGCCGGTAATTTTTCATTGTATCAGTTTTCTGACTTCCTCCCATATTTTGAAATTATGCTTTGGACTGTTTGACTAATTTACTGGCATGCCTAGAGGGAGGTTACCTTCATTACTTAAAATTAAAATTCGATTGGAGAGCACTGTTAGGTGGCTGTTTCTGGGACTTCCAGCAGCTATTCCAAGAGCTAACATCAGAGGAAAGTTTTGTTTTAAGAGTTGTGCATTTGCATGAAGTGTTTTGATTTTTCTTGTTCTGTGGACCACAGAGCAAAACTACTACTTAGCTTACCTTGCAGTGAGTTTACTTCTAAACTAAGCACTATGAAGCAGCCTCCTTGGCAGCATTTGCTTTTGCTGAGTTACTAGCAAGATTTTCAGGAACTCTGATTACTTTCTGAATGTTGTAATTTTGGATGCCTACCAGAATCACGGATCAAACTAAACAAATGCAGCAGCCACCACAGGACACTACCTGTGGTGAAAGCCCAGAGCAACCTCCTGGAGTCCCTGTTAAAACGTTTCAGCCTCCTAAGGTTCACACCTTGCTCTGGATGCCTTGCCATGTTTTTATCACACACTGACAGCAAATTCTATTTGTTTCTTTTTCATTTTTTCTCTCCCTTACTGGTCTAGTAGCTCCTTGAGGGCAGGCACTGCTGTGGTTCCTGCTGCCAGAGCAAAGCCTGTAGCATAGTAAACTTTCAATAAAGATTTGTTGAGTCAGTCAACTGACTAGCCCATCCCTGAGACTGGCCAGGTTAGCTTCAGTCAGGGAAGAATTCATGAGTCTAGACACTATATCCACCACATCCAAAGTCCCCAAGTGAGAGGATCTGAGGGACTTGATTCAGGTGCACTAGGAAAACAAAGGTTTTGTGGAATGAATGGGCCGATGGACTGAGTGAAGAATTGGATGGGAAAGATGCTCTGGCACAGCGGATAGGGTCTCAGACATCTGAGAACATTGAGCTTCCAACCCTGTTGGGTCTGGCTCTTCCCCTGTCAACCATGCCTGATTTTAACCAGTATTATCGGGTGGCATAACAAATAAATGCTCCCTTTCCTGGGCACCTGGACATGGGTGGAATCAGTTGCTCGCTTTGCCCATATCGGACAGTCAACGTGTGACCCAAAGTCAAATATTTCACTTTTCCTCGCTGTGAAAATGCAACAGCCACACCTGTCAATAGCAGATATTGACTAAAAGTTGAAGAACCCCATGAATTTTCCGTCAGGCAACACTTTTCACTAGGAGCTGGAAAGGAAACATCGGTGTTTAAATAATATGTTTAAATTGGCAAACAAATAAAGCCGAGCCCACGTTGTGAGAAGGAAAAAGCCTTGCACTAGAGCTCTTTATTAGTCCGAGCCTGCGCGCCCGGCTTAGAGCGCGCTGAATGTTCGTTCCGGCCCCTGCTGTGGGGGGCGCCTGGGGCTCTGCGCGCCTGCGGGGCGGGTTTTCGCACCGAGCGTCACAGAGGTGATCTTCCTCGGTGCCTGCCTCTTAGCTGGCCGCGGCGGAGACAGCGGACTTGAAACTACCAGGCATTGACCTTAATTGCCTCTCTGTCTTGTATCATAAGATATAGAGTGTTTTATTCTACATAAGATACAAAGTATTTTATTCTACACACTTTCCATGTGTAATGTAACGATTTCTTTAAAGGATCACCAATCTCAGAACCTGCAGTGTTATGGAAATGTAATAACTGGAGACCACTTCTGTTATTTTTTCATCCTTAAATTCTAATTGCCACGAAATAAAATGCAGGAGTTGGGGGAGACGTTACAAGAGTAAACATGCCTACCTCCTCTTCTGGGCTGCTATCGCTCGAGAAGCCACAAGGCTGTGCGGTCCTCCAGCCGCATCTGGTGTCCTCGATGTTCCTCCCACCCCCGCTCTCCCACCGGGCGGATGTGGGGTTCAGCCCTGGCTCCGATGCGGCGGAGGATCTGCACCCCAACCTTCCTGCTTTCAGGTCCTCTTCTCCAAGCTACACCTTACCCAGACCTCAGTCACCAAGGTCGGGGAGAGGTGGTCGGAACTTGGATCAAGCCTCACCTACCTTAGAGACTCAGGTTTCGAGTTTTAGCAGATCTGGTGTAGATTTGTTTTCTTTCAAATGCTTTCGAGGATGCAGTTGGTGGCGTGGATCCCACTCTTCTCGCGCCACTGGCCTCCTCCCGCCAAAATACCTTCCATTGTGAATTGCTGGTCTCCATTGACCTCCTCATGACCCTCCCCCTACACCCCCGCCAAGAAAAGTGGTTTCAATAAATAAAGCCCAGTGCTGGGGTTAAAGGTCAGTTTACACTGGAGCAGGAGCTTCACAAATTCCTGCAGGTGCTGGATGGGAATAAACCACCATCCCAAGAGATGACAGAGAGAGAGGAAGTGAAGACTACAGAAGCTGTGTGGAGATGCGGACCGGGCGTTAGGATTAGGGTGGGGCAGCATGGTTCTGACATTGGCCGCAATGCTGCCGACTTCTAATATGCTAGGGAACACAGCCAGGCCCTCTATGCGGCTGTTTCCTCTTTTCCCAAGTGAGGAGCTTGGACCCGATGCCGGGTTCTGGCAATCGTCAGTTGTAGAAACAAAGTCTGGAGTAGTGGCTGACATGAGAGTCAGCCCTGAAGACCTCACCCAGAGAAATGAGGAACCTGTGTGAACCTAAGAAGGAAACCGCTATGGTGGTTGTGGTGGTGGGTGGCTCAGCTCCAGAAGTGGTGAAGCGACTTTCCCGGAGGGGAGGAAGGCTCTGGGATAATTGATACCGCAAACATTTCCTTCCTTTTTGCTGAATATCCAGGTTTGTGGTCTGTTTTATGGTAAATTTAGGGCGAAAGGTTTCCTCTTTTTCACTGCCTGTCCTCTCCAAAGACAGCAGCAGCAGAAGAGGGAGACCAACCTGTCCTCCCAATTTCCAAGCCCAGGCAAAGCCTTCTCAGGGAGGCAAAGGCTCAGCACTCTGCACACTCCTCTGCCTAGGGCTGACAGGCTCAGGCTACTCGTGTCTGAGGTTGAAGATCTCTGAGACTTTTTCTCATTAGACAATGAGGCGTATTCCTTGCAATCGACAATGCAGTTGGACATGTTCAATGCAATTCTGGCTTGGAATCAGACATGGATTCCAATCCAGATACTGCAGGGGACTAGTTCTCCCTGAGCCTCAGTTTTCCCAGCTGTAAAACGGGCGTGGGAGTACCCACCTCATACCAGTTGAGTGTAGACTGAGTATGAAATAAGTGGTAACAAAAAGAGCCTTCACAGAATTCTGGGAGCCTGGGTGGTGCTGGATGCTGGGACATGTAGTGGCAGGTGCTGCTGACCAGGTGTGCCTCCTGTGCTTTGCCTTCTAGATCTTTTGCATGTTGTCACCATTCCTTCTCTGCATTGTCGCAGTTCCTCCAAGCTACAGTCCAGGAGGAGGAGGGAGCTCTCCCATGGGAACTGGACCTCCAGGGGGCGGAGTCTCAGGGTCCACCAGGACCCTGCCGGGAATTTCCTAATTTCCTTGACTGGCGGAGCCACTCTTCACCCAGTCAGTGATGGATGACAAAGGAAAAGCACCATCCGAAGGAATCCAGAGACAGCATCAAGCTCACATTAAGGACCTGCTGGGGGAAGGTGGTTCAAGGGGAGAGGAGATGAGAGGTCTTGAACCTCCTACCCTTTAGGTCCTGCTGAACCCACCTGGGGTAGCAGAACACATTGTCCTTTCCTCCCCCTAGGCGAGAGAGGGAAGATGCCTCCCCAAGAGTCTGCCTGTGCCTTTCCTGGGCTCCTGAGAGTATCGTCGGAGCCCGCCTGAATTTACTAGCTGGACTTGTAGGCATTGGGTGTCTGGGCATGCCTCTCTCAGAGACCCTGATCGTCACCCTGGCTGTGTGTATCTCAGGCAAACACAGGTTGTGGTTTGGATCTAGGAGGCACCCAGGAAGGAGAGGGGAGATGAGAAAGAGGAAGAAAATGAAGTCTGGGCTTCTGAGAGGCCAATCCATCCTCAGCACCTGAACTTGGGGAGAACTGAGATGAGAAAGCAAGACTCTTGATTTCACTTAGACACTTTCTCCTTCCTCCTCTGCCCTTCTCATGGACAGTTAGGACCACTTATAACTCATTTAGAGAAGTATACTTAGACATTTTCTAAAATCCTAAAAACTCAAGACGTCATTACATGAAGGAAGCTTTAGTTGCTGTCTTCAAAAATTATTTGATTTAAATTCCCTAAAACTTTCTTCCTGGGATTTGAAGTCCATCTGAAATGAAGCGAGCATGCTGGGCTTATGGTGTATGCTTCAAATATTAAAGACTTAAATGTTACCTCGCATGTGCAAGAAAGCTTAGTGGGATGCTAAAGTTTAATTAAGACAGACAATATAGTCTGTGAAAAGACCAAATCACAGAGGGGTTTCAGTGATTTGTCTGCTCAGATATAGCTATGTCTGCTCAAGTGAAGACCAGAAATTGATTAAACCCTCCTAGTGATGAAATTTGGAAGGGCTGCAGTTCAGTTGTGGATCCAGGACTCTTTCATGAGAAACGTCCCGCAAATTTTAGACAGAGTTTGGATGGGCTAAGAAAGTCCTGCATACCAGCTTCAGTAGGTTTCTGAATTCTGCTTCACTCAGTAATCAGAATCCAGGTGAATAAAATAAAATATTTCTTTCACTGGAAAACAGAAAAACAACACATCTTCAAAGCTTATTAATTTTTCTTGGATTGGTGTGTGGGTGAGTGAGTATGGGGGAAGTGGGATCATACACAGAAGTCTCAGGCACTGATCTCTGGCTAAATGCAGCTTCTGTTTTTACAGCTTACTTGGGAGAGCTGTTAGTTTTTCTAAGCATAAACCAGGCATTGGTTCTCTAAGTTCAATGTTTAGGCTACAAAGCACATACAACAGTCTTACATATCTACCTTCAGAAAAGGAATGGCTCTGACCTAAAACTCAGCAAAATCTCTAGTGTATTACCATAGCTGGAGAACATCTAAGCAAAGCCCTTTGGAGGTGTGACGTGTAAATGGAATGCTAAACATCAGCCACTACCTCCAAGAAAAATAAATCCTTAATTCCTGGCCAAGTACACCTGCTTTGGACCAGGCTTATTACTGTTATTTTTATCTTTTCTTTTTCAAATGGATAGTTTTATTCACAGGTTTTTTTTTTTTTCTTTCTGCTCAGTGCTTCCTATTTTTATCCTGCCTTAAGAATCCCGAGGTCATGCCCCAGTGACAGACTTCCAAGGTGCTCCAAAGGAGAGTGGTAGCTGACTTCCCAGGGGTCCATTCCTGAACTCCATAAGCTTAGATGTTAGAACCCCGTTGGAGTTTGGGATCTGGAGGGAAGCCTGGCAGATGTTAATTAGGTTACCATGGGGAAGGTAGGGTGAGTAGGTGCTTGAAGAAGGCTGGAGGTAATCAATGCCAGAGAAGACCCTAAGGTAATAGAAGCTGTCTCAATATGTTCATTTCTGTGGATCATTGGCAGTACAGGCAACTTTTGGTAGGGGACTCGGCTGGTTATTCTCTATTATGCTCTCCAGCTCCCCCCTTTGCCTAGTTCTCTATGGACCACATTACTTAGTCTTCCTTGCCTTTGGACTTACAAATGGGTTTGACCAATGGAGGACAACGGTGCAGGACTGAAGGGCAGGAGGGTAGAGTGGTAGGAGTACTTAGGCCTCCTGCTTTCTCCCTGCCTCACAGTGGTTTTGACCTTTACTTCCCATCTCTGTCTCTACAGTCCCATCAGCAGCTCATCTTCCACAGCTTCAGCTCTCACCAGTCTCTGTTAAAACCTCCTTTTCCCCCCTTGCCCCTTCAGATCAAAAGTATTAATACCTTCCTAATATTGCTAGACCTTGAGTGATTAATTTTCTCTTGTTAATTTCCTTTAATCCCACCTTCAAATTTTTTCCCCCAGGAAAACTCTTTCGAGTGTACCATCTGTTTTCCTTGGGGCCTTGACTGATGAGGAGAGGAACAAGGATTCGTGGAAGTGAGGTATGGTGTCTTCAGTTCTTTCCAGTTCATCCTCATCCTGTAACTCATCAAAAGGCTCTACTCCTTCCCTGTCACCATCTTGGAGTACAGCCATGAAGGCTCCAGGATTTCTGTGGTGGCTGGTTTCTACAGGAAAGGTTGCCTATGGGTCTAGCAGGAAAGCATACTCTGAGTTTATTTGCATTACATTTGCCATTTTAATTTGCTGATTTGCATTTGACATAATCGTTAAAGTAACTGATGCTAAAATAAAATATTGATAGTATCAAGTTTGTTTGGCCTTCAGTGAACTGAGCTTTGCTATAAATCAAGGACTGAGACTTTTGCTACTGGTGAGTTGTGTTAATAGAAGCAGACACTAAACTAAGTCCAGTGACCCAGGGGCTCGTGGGAAATGTCCTTGTGTGTTCCCCAAAGCCTCAGCATCTTTGGCTCCTCATCTCTAGAACATTAAGTCTAGAGCTCAGTCCTTTTCAGGTCTGTGTCTGGCAACAACTCAGTCTTGACTAGTGCTAAACCAGTGACATTATTTAGGTGTGACCATCAATGAGAATTCTATGTGCCAACATTGTGCTAGATACTAAAGATACTAAACTGAAGACAAGATTCTGCCTTCCAAAGATTAAAACAATGTTCCAATATTATTATTTGAAAATTTTGCATACTTCTATGTAGGAAACGTTCATAAAAGTGGAATTTCTGGGTTAAAATACATGCAAGTATTTAGTCTTTTTTTTTTCTTTTTCTTTTTTTTTAAGACAGGGTCCTGCTCTGTTTCCCAGGCTGGAGTGCAGTGATGCAATCATAGCTCACTGCAGCCTTGGATTCCTGGGCTCCAACAGTCCTCCTACCTCAGCCCCAAAGTAGCTAGGATTACAGGTGTGTGCCACCATGCCCGGCTAATTATTAAAATTTTCTTGTAGAAGTGGAGTCTTGTTATGTTGCTCAGAATGGTATATTTAAGCCTTTTGAGACATTTTGCTATATGACATCTAGCAGGATGCCCCCAGAAATCTGTGAGTAATCCTGTTTCCTCACTCCCATGCACACACTCTATTACTAACTTTGTAATTTGATTGATGAAAACTGCAAAACATTGTTTTAATTTGTATTTATGAGATTAGTCGAGTTGAATATTCTTATATTTCTATTGGCCATAATATTTCTTCTTTTGGGAACTGCCATTCACACCTTCTTCATTAGCCAACTGAAAATTTGGAGTGTCTACTTCACATCCACAGAATACTAGTCCCATGTCTGCTATAAGTGTAGTAAAATTTTTACCAGGTTTTTATTTGCATTTTAATTTTATTTTTTAATGCATAATGCAGGTGTTTCAAAAATTGGTATTTTTATTTATAGCTTCTGCCTTTTATGGTTTAGTGCTTACAAGTTTTTGTTGTTGTTGTTGTTGTTTGAGACAGGATCTTGCTGTGGCACCGAGACTGGAGTTCAGTGATAAGATCCTGGCTCACTGCAGCCTCAACTTCCTGGGCCTAAGCAATCCTCCTACCCCAGCCTCCCAAGTAAATGAGACTATAGGTTCACACCACCATACCTGGCTAATTTTTTTTGCCAGGTGAGACAGGGTTTCACCATGTTGCACAGGCTGGTCTTGAACTCCTGGTCTCAGGTGATTCTACTGGCCTTGGCCTTCCAAAGTGCTGGAATTACAGATGTGAGCCACCAGTGCTTACAAGCCTTATCTACACAAAATCAAAATCTTTCATCCAGTTGGAACTTATTTTGTGCACAATATGAAGTAAAGACATGATTTTAATATTTATTTCCCAAGTATATAAACCTTTAGGTGCGCCCTAATTGTGAGGAGACTCAAATTCTCTTTGGAGAACTGTGTTTGGACTTTGTTCTGTGGTGATACATCAAAGGTGTGGGAGCTGGAAAGTCACACTGGCCGTGCTTTCACTCATGTTGTAGTGAACTACAGGGGGTTTCAAAGCTGGGTGGCAAGAGGACTGGTAGGTGGTGGTGGGAAAGTGGCAAAAGCTAGAGGAAATCATAGTGTTTCAATGACTGCTGAATGATTTTACGCTGCTCTTTTGAGTCTAATTGCCCTCTCTTTAAGATAGTACTAGAAGTATTAACATTTCCATATGAAGTCATTACAACATCAACACGTTTGAAATACCTTTAACTCAATAACTAACTCCTCCCCTCCCACTCCTTCTGTCTCCCACTTTCACCTTTTAAAAATGAAACTAGATCTGCCAGGCACAGTGGCTCACGCCTGTAACACCAGGCACTTTGGGAGGCAGAGGTGAGAGGATTCCTTGAGCCCAAAAACTCAAGTCTGGGCAGCGTAGAGACCCCTGTCTCTAACATATATAAAATTAGCTGGGCATCCTGGTACACTCCTGTAGTTCCAGCTACTTGGGAGACTGAGGCAGGAGGATTGCTTGAGCCTGGGAAGGCGGCAGTGAGCCGTGTTTGCTCCACTGCCCACCAGCCTGGGTGACAGAGTGAGACCGTGTCTCGATTAATCAATCAATCAATCAATCAATCAACTAGACCTAGAACAGAGATTCCTACCACAGGATTACTAGTAGGGGACCTCAGGTGAATTCTTTAATTCACCTGTACAATCTCTTATCTGTACAATGAAGATGGTAATACTACCTAGCTCATGGATTGTATTATCCTATGATATGGATCCCTGTGTCCTTAGTTACTGTTTTTTGATTACATAAAGTATTAATGAACAATATTTATTTGTCATTTAAATTGTTTCCTGACTATATGATATACATGTTTCAAGGTTATATTAATTTGAATATTTTTTCAGTTTAGGAACATGGCATGTATATTATTTTTGTGCACTTTTCGCGATGGTACCATGAACAATTAGTCACTTCACAAGCACTTTGGCTGCTTGCTTACTATTTTGATTAGCAGGGAAAAGTAATTTACTTGTGGCCTGAAGGGGCTGCCCATACAGAGTGCACACAGGGCAGTGAGATGTGATGTAAATGCAGTAAAATCGCAGGGTTGGCAGATCTTCTTCTGTAAAATGCTTCTCATCTTGAGAGCATTCAGCAACCATTTTTGAACGCATTGTGTTAGGGAATGAAATAACAGACCTTAGAAGTTGGATTATGATCTCCATTTTACAGACGAACATGCAGAAACCCAGAGAGGAAAAGCTACTGGCCCACATGGTAAAGCTGTGTGTCCCACCCTGGCTTTGTCTGTCTCTAGAGCAGGAGCTTCCTTCTGGAGGCTTGAGGATGCATCAGTCACCAAAGCAAGGCTGTTCAGAGGCCCCTCTCTAGGGAACTGTGCAGCACAAGACTTTTATCTTGGACTTCTGGGAAACACGTTGCCCTCTTCCAGCACAGATCTTAGGGAGGATCTCTAGAACGTTTATTTCTTATTTTGACTATTCATCACAACAAACTCCAGTACATTTTATCTGCCATTCTCCCACATCATTTTTTAGTTGCCTGAATTTGGAGAGAAGTGTTGGTATAGAGGAATAGAAAATACACATGTGCGGGCCTGCTAAGTGTACTGAGCAAAGCACATTCATCTACACTATATTATCTAATTGGTTTTTCTTTTTGAGCTTTTAAAAAATGGTGAGATATTACACAAGAAAATGAACACAATGGAAAACAATGGTTTATCACAAAGAGAAAATCTGAGAAGCCATCACCAAGGTTAAAAAGTAGAATGTTGCTAGCATCCCGACTGCCCTGGTACTGCCTGCCCACTCACCATCACCGTCCCACTCCCAAGATGGCTACTCTCTGGACTTCTATGGTTATTACTTTCTTCTGTTTATTTGTAATATACCAGCTGAGCCTACGTTCATAAGCACCACAGTTTTTGAACTTTGTGTGATGAAATCATACAGTAGGTACCCCTCGGTGTCCAGCTTCTTCGCTCAACATTATGTTTGTGAGACGTTCATCTGTGTTGCTCCCCAAAGCTGACGGTTTAAGTCTCGGGGTCCAGTATTATTCTTTAAAACGTAGAAAGAGCAAGAGTGTTAAGTAAGCAGTTGGTTAAGTTCTGCAAAAGTTGCCAATCCAGGCGGCTTCAGTCCAGGACGCTCTTCCGGAGCAGTGTCTTTTAGCGCCCGGAGAAGTGAGGCCTGGGTTTGGCGTCCAAGTCCGAGGCTGCCCTGGAGCGGGTCCCGCAAGGCGGGTGTACTTGAGGTGGGCGCCACGGTGCTGTGGGCTCCTAGAGGGCTGAGGCGCGGGAGAGGCGGGGCCGGGGAGGGCGCGCGGTTAGTTGCTGGGAGACGGAACGCGTCCTTTCTTCTGTGGAGCCAGTCGAGCCCTCCCAGCCCCTCGACACCGGAAGGGCCTGTTGGACACTGGCCGAGCGGCGGGGCCAATCTGACCGCCACCTGAATGGCAGCTGAGGCGCCATCGAGGCCGGGTGAGAGGAGGACGCGGCCTGGGGCGCGGTGACTTTGTGCGGGCGCTTTGAGAAGGAGAGGTGCGTTGTTTGGGCGGAGCGGTTGTCCCCTCTGTTCCGCGTCGCTAATCCGTTGTGGCAGGTTCACCCCGGCAGAAATCAGGGTAGAAGGGGCTGGAGCACTGGGGCTGGAGTTTGGGCTGCCTTTCGTGGGAGAATGCGCACGGGATGAAGAGGAGCTGGGAGGATTGAGAACCTGGTGGAAAGGAGAGGTAGGTGCACGACGCCAGACCGGGCTGTGGGGACAGGAGAAAAAGAGGCTAGGAAGGAGAAAGAGGGGGATTCAAAGAGACGTCGGGAGGTGAAAGGTCACAGTGGAGGTACTTTAATTTCCATCTACCTGACCTCTGCTGTCCCTTTATAGGGCAGCTTGTTTTGAGTAAACCTTAACCACCATTAGGTGACTGCTCCCACTAGGGTCAATGTGTGTAGTTTCAGAATAGAGAGCAGTTTCCTGAGTTTGGCTCTAACTCCTTGATGGACGGTGAGACACTGTGGGCTTAATGCCAGGATTGTTGGAACTGAAGCCCACAGATCCACAATGGAACTATTGCAAACTACTGTTGCAGAAATTCAAAGGAGATCAATAGTTTTTTTTTTTTTTTTTTTTTTTTTTAACATGCAAATCTCAAAGTTGAACAAATTGCTTTTTTCTTATCTACAACTTTATAGAGGCATAATTTATATTCAGTAAACTGCACAAATGAGCAGTTGTACAATGTACAAGGTACGAGTTTTGACAGATGCATACACCTTTGAAACATTTCCTGCAATCAATATAACTGAACCTTTTCATTCTTCTGCCCTCTTTGCTCTTCATCCCTTTTAGCCCACATCCTGCAACCAGTCACATATCTGCTGTGTGACACTATAGAATAGGTTGCATTTATTAGAATTTTATATGCAAGAAAGCATACAGTATATGCCCATTTGTGTCTGGCTTCCTTACTTGGCATAATGATTTGCCATGACCTTTTCCTTGATTACTGTAGCTTACTGTAGTAGGTTTTGAAATTGGATAGTGCAAGTCCTCCAGCCTTTTCTTTTTAAAAATCACATTGGTGATTTTAAGTCATTTGAATTTATGTATACATTTTAGATTCGGCTTGTAGTTTCTATTTAAAACCCTGCTGTACTTTTTATTGGAATTGCATTGACTCTATAGATCTATTTGGGAGAATTGTGATTTTAAGAATGTTGAGTTTTCCAATCTATGGACCTGGTATGTCTTCATTTATGTAGATCTTTAATTTCTGTAAATAATGTTTTGTAATTTTCAGTGTAGAGATTTTGGGCATTTTTTGTTACATTAATTCCTAAATGTTATGTTTTCTGGAGGCACTAGTGTAAGTGGAATTTAAAAAATATTTTCCAGTTGTTTGCTGCTACTATATAAACATGGAACTGATTTTGTATGTTGCTAACTGTGTATTGTGCAACCTTTATATTTTCACTCATTAGTCCATATAGATTTTTGTAGATTCCTCAGGATTTTTACCCTAAAAATTATGTTATCTGCAAATAGGGACACTTTAACCTTTTCCTTTTCAATCTTTATTACTTTTATTTCTTTATCTTGCCATATTGCAATGGCTAAGACCTTCAGTATGATGTTGGATACGCATGAAAAGAGTGAGACATTTTTTCCTTGTTTCCAACTTTAGGAGGAAAGCATAAATATAATGTTGCTGTAAAGTTTTTGCAGATTTTCTTAATTAGATTGAGGACATTCCCTATGATTCATAGTTTGCCTAAAGCTACTAATTTATTTTTATCCTGAATGGTTGTTGAATTATTTCAAATATTTTTTCACTACCAAAATAATCATATTGTTTTCATGTACTCTGTTAATATAGTGAATTATATTGATTTTCAAATAAATATAATAAATCAAGATACTTAAATCAATTTTTCAACCCTTGGATAAATCTATTTGGTCAAAATGTATTATCCTTTTCAAAAATATATTTTTGGATTTGATTTGCTAATATTTTGTTAATGATTTTTGCATGTACGCTCATAAGGAATATTAGTATGTAATGTTCTTTCTTTTAAAAAAGCCTTTGTCAGGTTTAGTATTATGGCTATGTAGGTATCATAAAATAAATTTTCCTTCCTCCTCTATTTGCTGAAATAAATGTATGTAAGATGGGTGCTATTTCTTTCTTGAATATTTGAGAGAACCATCCAGGGCTGGAATTGTCCTTGTGGTAAGATTTTTTGATAACAGATAAAATTTTTTAAAAATATAGAGCTATTCAGATTTCCTGTTTCTTGTGTTAATTTTGTTAAGTCGTAATTTTCAGAATTGCCCATTTCGTCTAAATTGTTAGATGTTGTTGGTGTAGCTTTGTTTATCACATTTTTAAAATTGTCCTTTAGTATCTTTAGGTTCTGTAGTGAAATCCTCTCTTTCGTTCCTGACATTGGTGATTTTTGTTCTCTGAAACAGTCTAGTCAGATGGGTTTTTAAATTTTGTTGAAATTTTAAAAGAACCAACTCTTGACTTAGTTAATTTTCTCAATTCTTTTTTTGTTTTCCATGTGATTGATTTATATCCTTATATTTATTATTTCTTTCCATTACTTTGAGTATAAGTTATTCTTCTTTTCCTAGATTCTTAATGTGGAACTTCAGGTTATTGATTTTAGACCTTTCTTCTTTTTGATTTCATCATTTAGGGTATAAGTTTCCTTCTAAACACTGCTTCACCTACACCCCACACATTCTGATATGCTGTTTTTTCATTATTATTCAGTGTAAAATATAGTCTTTGATTTAATAATATCTTTTGTTTTCAATTTACTTACCTGTTGGCTTTTTAGTTGCACTTTTTTGCATTACTTAAAAATGGTTTCTCTAGTAATTACAATACACATCCTTAACATTTCAAAGTCTACTTAGAGTTAATATTGAACTATTTCACATAAAATGCAGAAACTGTACAACCATATAGTTCTTTTGCCCACGCCTATCCCAGTCTTGTCTTTTTGGTTCTTGTCGTATCTACTGCACCTACTTACATAAGCATTCCACAACACAATATTATACTTTTTATATATTATTTTTAAACTTAAGAGAAAAAAAATAGCTTCATGTACTTACTCCGACATTTGACATTTGTCATCTTCATTCATTTTTAAAGATTTAAATTTCCTTCTGGTATCATTTCTCTTCTGCCTGAAGACCATTCTTTAGTATTTCTTGTAATTTCTATTGGCTGGTGAATAATTCTCTTAGATTTTTGTTTTATCTGAATATGTCTTTATTTTGTTTACCTTTTAAAAAAGAATATGCATGCTAGGTATAGAATACTTGGTTGACAGTTTAAATTAATCTATTTATTTATTTATTTATTGAGACAGACAGAGTCTTGCTGTGTTGCCCAGGCTGGAGTACAGTGGCACAATTTTGGCTCACTACAGCCTTTGCCTCCTGGGTTCAAGAAGTGTTCTTGCTTCAGCCTCCCAAGCAACTGGGATTACAGGTGCCCAGCACCATGCCCAGCTAATATTTGTATTTTTAGTAGAGATGGAGTTTCACCATGTTGGCCAGGCTTGTCTCAAACTCCTGACCTCAAGAGATCTGCCTGCCTGGGCCTCCCAAAGTGCTGGGATTATAGGCATGAGCCACTGCACCTACTCTGGGTTGACAGTTAAAAAAAATCTTTTAGCATGTTACAAATCCTGTTTCCCTGTCTTCTGTTCTTAGGGGTGTCTGATGAGAAGTCCATGGTCTTTGATTTATTGTTTTCCTGTCAATAACGTGTTGTTTCTCTCTGTCTGCTTTTGAATTGTATCTTTGAATTTGTTTTTTATGGCCTTACGTATGATTTTTTTTACATTCATTCTGATTGATTTTCACTGAGCTTCTTGAATTTATAAATTTGTCTTTCTTCAAATTTAGGAAGTTCTCAAACATAATTATTTTTTATTTTTTGAGACAGATTCTCTCTTTGTCACTCAGGATGCTAGAGTGCAGTGGAGCAATCATTCTCCTTTTTCCTTGGGATACTAATTATCTGAATGTTAGTGCTTTTAGGTATTATCCTTACAGGTATCTCAGGCTTTCTTTTTTCTCTTTTCTTATAATGGATAATTTCTGTGCATTTATCTTTAAACTCAGTTACTCTGTTCTCTGATATCTCCATTTTCCTAATCAATTTTTTTTGAAAATATATTTTCAGGTATAAAATTTCTGTTTTTATTTTTTAAATTTCTCTGCCAAGATTTTCTTTTTATTAATCTCTAGCATATTTTCCTTTACTTCATTGAGCATAGTTATAATGGTTGCTTTAATATCCTTTTCTAATAATCTCAACATCTGAGTCATTTCTGGAATGGGATCTGTTCAATTTTCTTTTTCTTTTTATTAATCTCTAGCATATTTTCCTTTACTTGATTGGGCATAGTTATGAGAGTTGCTTTAATTTAAGTCGTTTTCTAATAATCTCAACACCTGAGTCATTTCTGGACTGGGATCTGTTTATCATCTTTACCTCTGAGAATGAGTCAATTTTCCCAAGTATTTTCATGCCAAGTATTTTTGGACTATATCCTAGACATTGTGAATGTTTTGTCATGTAGAGTCTAGGTTCTGTCATATCCTTTCTGAAGAATGTTGTTGTTTCCCATTTAGCAGGCATTTCACCAGTCAGTTAAACTCACTGTAAGACCTGTCTTACTCTGTGGTTGGTGGTTCAGTTCAGCTCTTTAAGCCTTTGCTGTACTACTTTGAGTTTGTCTTGCATATATATGAATCAAAGGTCAGTCGGAGATATGTGGGGTTTAGAAGAATTTGGGGATTATCTTCTCTGGGTCTATTCCCTCCAGAATTTCTCTCTCAGTTCTCAGTGATGTTTGTTGTCTGGGCTCCTTTCCCTGATTCTTATGGCTAGAATAATGAAGGGCTTCCTATCAATGTTTTTGACACTTGCACTATGCCATTCTGCAGTTATGGACTGTGTTTGAAGAAAAACCACAATAAACCAGAAACTTCTCTCCAGGCCAGTTTACACAAATGTTGACTTTCCTCCATGATCTTCCTGTTTTATTTACTCTGAAGAATTCTTAGGTCAATAAAAAAATTTTTGTCCAGACTTTATATGTTGTTGTGAGGAATTAGTCTGTAAAGATGCATCTGTGAATTGGCCAGGCATGGTGGTGGCTCCCTGTAGTCCCAGATACTCAGGAGGCTGAGATAGGAGAGTGGCGTGAACCCAGGAGGCAGAGCTTGTAGTGAGCCGAGATCACACCACTGCACTCCAGCCTGGGCCACAGAGTGATACTCCATCTCAACACTGCTCTCCAGCCTGGGTGACAGAGTGATACTCCATCTCAGAAAAAAAAAAAAAAAAAAAAAGATGCATCTATGGCTCTTCAACAAATTGCTTTTGAAACTGAGAGCAGGCAACATTTAACATGACAGAAGTATGATGACCATTAAACACACACACACACACACACACATCGTTTTATTTTTATTTACTCTTTAAAAATTTTTATTTAAGACAGTCTTTGTCACCCAGGCTGGAGTGCAGTGGCACAATGATAGCTCACTGCAGCCTTGACCTCCTGGGCTCAAGCAATCCTTCTACCTCAGCCTCCTGTCTAGCTGGGACCAGAGGCATGTGCCACCATGCCTGGTTAATCTTTTATTTTTTGTAGAGATGGGGTCTCCCTATGTTGCCTTCTCTGGTCTTGAACTCCTGGGCTCAAGTGATTCTCCCTTCTTGGCCTCCCAAAGAGCTGGGATTACAAGATGAGCCACTGTACCTGGCCAAATTTTGTTTTTAAATTTTGGCTTTTTAAGCAATTAAAGGGAGTCCAAGAAGGGAAGATAGAAAATGGGGAGAAGAAAAAAGCAGGGGAGTATTTTGTTGTTTCATTAGCTGTTATGTATTTATATATGTATGTATTTTTGAATGTAAGTATACATTCACAAGGGATATAGGCATATTCTAGGTGACTGTTATAAAGGGCTGAGGTTTTATAGTTATTGAAATTTCTGTGAGCTTTTGAATAGCTTAGAGAGAAACCTCTTCTGAGCCTGAAAAATAGCATTTTTTCTATTTTCTATATCCTTTTAAATAAGCACATGTAAGTGGTTTTTACTATTATTGATGTTAACAGGATTAAAGGCAGCAAAACAAGTATAGAAAGTGCAGAAAAATAGAAATAAATCAGTTTTCCCATTCTGTTAGCAAAATTATTAATATGTTTATATATTTCTTTTTAGGCTTTTTTTGTAAATGGCAATGAGGGCACAAACAGATCTCATTTCTCCCACTGATATTTCAAAAGCAAGTATTGTTTTCAGAATATTTTTGTTTTCCTTGCAAGGCTGAAGATTTCACTAAATGAGGTAGATTGTCCTTGGGCTAAGAAGTTTCTTTTGGAACTTTAGTACTGTGCATTGGAAATTGACATTGGCCTGAAGTTTAGGAAGTATGTCAATTGAGATGATATTTGATTATGGACCTAGGAAAACCCAAATCTTGTTCTTAATAGGTTATCCTTCTCAGTGTGGTCCCCTGACTACATATAGGAAGAGGTCAAGGTCAGGTAATCCATATTACTTTCTGGGCCCATTCCTAATGTAATACTCTGATGAGTTAGGCCTAACATATGCAGACTGCTTTCCCTTTGTGAGGTGGGTTTGTGTAGCTTGGAACCAAGTCATGTGGTAATCTGCTCCATTTATTTCGACTTTAGTTATAGTCTAGAGCGAAGTTTTGGATTTTCTGTTCCAATAGGAGAAATAGACACAACTGCAAGAACAAGAGAGCAACCTGCAATGGTCTAGAGAATTCAAGTGGGCAGCCCTGCCTGAGTCTGTAGCCATTTTTGGCTGGAGAACTTTCTTATGATGGCTGACCTGGCCTTGTGAGAGAGAAGAAAAGGCTGGCTCTTGACCCTTCTGACTACTTCACTGCTCAGGCCTTGAACCTCCTGGCAGAAGAGAAAGGAAAAGGCATAGACAGATTTTTAAGAGCATTCTGTCCCATTTTAAAGGGTAGGGTAAATATAATCAGCCTGGTTTGTGAGCTGCCTATTTGACACATCATGTAGATGAATACTTTCTCCTTCAGAGACAACTACATTATTTTTTCCCTTGGTATCTCCAAGCTAGAACTAGTCTCTCTTAGTAAATTGCTCCTTTGAAAAAGAGAGCATGCTATTTTCTCACAAGAATGAATGTTTAAAAGTCATTTTATGTATTTTGTGTTGTAGGAGTGGGTAGGGGAATAAAGGCACTTAGCTTTGATGGACTGGCCCATGAAGCACTGGTATACCACTCATCTTGAATGCACAATAGAAGTTCCTGTTGAATTTAGAAGTTCTATTTCCTGTTGGTTTAACTTTAGATAGAAAGAGCAACTTTCCTGTTAAGAACTCATGGGAATGTACTAAGAAGTGTTAAACAATGAACAGTTGTTAAACTTCAATAGCAAACAAAAGGCCTGGGAGAAGTGAGAAAGCAGGAACTAAGAAATAAAAGGGAAGTGTGAGTGGGAGAGTCAAGTCAGATTCTCATCAGGTACTAATGTACTTCTGGTCTGTGCTCTGTTCCAGTTACTACCTTTCAACCTTTTGCAGGAAGAAATGCAGATTGTGTTGATATGAACATATTGCCACCTGTGCAAACAATAACAGCCAAAATGCTGGGGGAGGGGGTGTGATTACACAGCATTTTTTAAAGTAGGGAAACTTTCTTAAGGGCTTTAGAAATAATTTCTATTGTTCATATCCTATGGTCTGGAAAACTGGCAACAGATAATTTGCACTATTTAATATGAACCCTTCGTATGGATAGAATTGAATTGTCCAAGGTCTAGTCAGTGGTGGAGCTAGGTAAAGAAAGAAAGCCTATTGATTCCCAGATATGATGAGCTCTTCATGTAGCGGGGTCTTCAATTAAAAGCAATAAGACAATGTTTGGAGGATAAACAGGAGATTTTCTTCATACTATCAAACATCATGATAAATGAATAATTACAATTGTAAAGATAATTATTTCATGAATTGATATGAGTCCAACTAAGAAATGTAGATAAGTGATAAAAATGCAAAGTAAAATAAAAATATATTTTCCACATTTAAGTTTTAAGTCCATATGGATTTATTTGGGTACCTGTCATGAAATACACCAAAAAATTGCACCAAATAGCTGTGTAGTAGTCTCAGCACAATTTATTGAAAAATTATTTTATCATCAATTTAATGCTGCCTTTATAATATAACTAATATTATATTTCATCCTTTTTCTCACTTTCTCAGTGTAGCTATTGATTTTAGCAGGAGTTTTCCAATTCTAATTCTTGTATCTGTAAACCTTTTATTTATCTGGTTGCTCTATCATTGAGCAAGAAGTGCTGCCTCATTTCTGTTTTCCTTTCTTTTTTTGTCTAATCCAGCCTGTTTATTATTTCAAATGAATTCAGAATTACCTTTCAAAGTTCAAAATATCATTTTCAGAGTTTTGCATTGGCATGAAACCAACACAGTATTTTGGGAAGGCCTGATATAATTAAAATATTTGGTCTTTCCATCAAGGAACATTAACTTCCTATTTAGTTGAATCTTTCTTCAATATCCTTCAGTAAAATTTAAAAATTTTAATCATGTAGTTTCAGTACATGTTTTTGTTAGGTTTATGGCCAGATACTTACTTTAAAAATATTACAAATGAAATTTTACCATTATAGTAAAAACATTGTTTTACATCTGTTGCCCAGGCTAAAGTCCATTATGTTTTTGATGGGACCATTTTGGTATAAAGAAATTATTGGGGGATATATATAAAATATATATTATATATAATATATAAATATGTAAATTATATGTAATATATATTATATACAATAATATATATTATTAAGATATAATATTATATATGTAAATATATGTAAATTATATATTATATATAAAATATATGTAAATAATATATAATATCACATATAAAGATTATATATAAATATATAAATTATATATAATATATTAACTATATAATATATAAATATATAATAAATTTATTATATATAAATAATATATATAAATTATATATAACAATATATTCTGCAAGGGATTTGAATTTAAAATATATAATATATATTATGTATAATATAAGGATATAAGGATATAAGGATACAAGGATGGAAGTTCTCTAGGATATCATCCAGGAGAACTTCCCCAACCTAGTAAGGCAGGCCAACATTCAAATTCAGGAAATACAGAGAACGCCACAAAGATACTCTTCGAGAAGAGCAACTCCAAGACATATAATTGTCAGATTCACCAAAGCTGAAATGAAGGAAAAAAATATCAAGGGCAGCCAGAGAGAAAGATCGGGTTACACACAAAGGGAAACCCATGAGACTAACAGCAGATCTATCGCCAGAAACTCTCCAAGCCAGAAGAGAGTGGGGGCCAATATTCAACATTCTTAAAGAAAAGAATTTTCAACCCAGAATTTCATATCCAGCCAAACTAAGTTTCATAAGTGAAGGAGAAATGAAATTATTTACAGACAAGCAAATGCTTAGAGATTTTGTCACCACCAGGCCTGCCCTACAAGAGATCTTGAAGGAAGCACTAAACATGGAAAGGAACAACAGGTACCAGCCATTGCAAAAACATGTCAAAATGTAAAGTCCATCGATGCTAGGAAGAAACTGCACCAACTAGCCAGCAAAATAACCAGCTAATATATATTACATATAATATATAATATATATTATATATAATCATATATTATATATTATTATATATTTATATATAAATTAATAATATATATTAAATATATATTATATATATTTTAAATTCAAATCCCTTGCAGAATCCTATTAGAGTTCTAGTGTGGGTGTTTTCAGTAGATAATCATATCTGGAAATAATGATGACATTCCAGAGATATTTCTGCCTTACTGTTTTATTTATTTTCAAAGAAACTTGACCTTGGGTGTTCTCTAAAGACTTATTATTCTTCTAGTTCATTGTATTTTGTTTTACTTTCATTGTTTTACCCTGATTTCTTGAAATGCTCTTCTTGGTGTGTTCTGTGGAACACTGTCCTCTTCATTTTTCTAACTCTCTGATTGCTCTTGCCCCTGCCACCTCACACAGGTAAGTATGCCACAGAACCTACCACTCGTCCCCTGTTTATATTTACTGCTAGCCTGGCTTTGGGTAATGATCTTTTAAGATTTCAAAATGTACTTATGATCATAGCTAGCTGGCCCTGCTGAATAACAGAATTTTTTAAAATTGTAGTTAAAATCCACATAACAAAATTTGTCCTCTTAAACATTTTTTTTTTTTGAGACGGAGTCTCGCTCTGTCACCCAGGCTGGAGTGCAGTGGCCGTATCTCAGCTCACTGCAAGCTCCGCCTCCCGGGTTTACGCCATTCTCCTGCCTCAGCCTCCCAAGTAGCTGGGACTACAGGCACCTGCCACCTCGCCTGGCTAGTTTTTTGTATTTTTTAGTAGAGACGGGGTTTCACCATGTTAGCCAGGATGGTCTGGATCTCTTGACCTCGTGATCCGCCCGTCTCGGCCTCCCAAAGTGCTGGGATTACAGGCTTGAGCCACCGCGCCCGGCCCTCTTAAACATTTTAAAGTGTACAGTTCAGTGAGTAACAGAAATTTTATTATGACTAAGACTTCATTAAACTGACTCAAAGTCCCTGTTTTTTGAAGGAGTTTTCATTGCTCCCATTTATTCCTAATCATTGGCCAGGTCCTGTCAGTTTTACCTGGCTTTGTCTCTATTTTTACTCTGCTTCATTATTAAGGCCAGACTCAGGCTCCAGCTATCAGATTCTTACTTGTCCTTCCAGGCTTTATTCCTTTTTTACTCAATATATCAAGTTACTTTTCTGCTAAAAATTTAGAGTGGTTTCCAGTAGCTCACAGAAAAAGTACAGAGAGTGGCACTGAAGGCCTCATAATCTAGCTGCAGCCCATCCTGAGGTTTCTCCCATTCCCTTCCTACATGCTGCTGTGGCTTAGATGACACTTTGAGGGAGTGAGCTGGGTAAGGAAGGGGACACCTGGGACCAGTTGGAGAGGGAAGGGGAAACAGCTGTCTAGCCACACGAGCTGGAATTTGGCCCTTGCACTGACAGACCCTTCATTTTTTTTTTTTTTTTTCTGAGAAACTGCAAATCTGAATTGATATATGAAAATCTTCCGATTTAAAATAGTTGGCTATGAATTAAGATTGTGGAAGTAAGCCAGAATGGTTGCTCACGCCTGTAATTTCAATACTTTGGAAGGCTGAGGTGGGAGGATGGCGTGAGCCCAGGAGTTAGAGACCAGCCTGGGAAACACAAAGAGACGGAATCTCTACAAAGTATTAGCTGGATGTGGTGTACCACATTTGATCGCAGCTACTCAGGAGGCTGAGGTGGGAGGATCGCTTAAGCCCAGGAGGCCGAGGCTGCACTAAGCCATGCTCATGCCACTGCACTCCAGCCACTTGGGCAACAGAACGAGATCTTGTCTCAAAAAAAGAAAAAAATTGTTGAAATACTCTGAACAATACGGGCTGAATGATCCAGGCCTCAGGCCACAGTTTGTGGCCTTCATTCTGTTGTAGCAGGGGTCCTGGGGATTTTCTAAGCTATGCTTAGTATGATACTACTTGCCTGGAAGTGGAACATTACATTAGAGTTTAAAGAAATGTTAAAATAAATCCAATAGAGGTTTGGGAAACTTCCCCTGAAAAAAATGACTGCTTTAGAGGTTTTTCATGGTTCTTGTGAAAGGGCCAATAGGTGGATATAAAATTACATGATAATATTATCCACTTGTGCCTCAGGGAGCACAGTGAGGTTCTATTATGAGAAGCTTTGCTGAGCTGGAATTCTATTCCAGTTTTGTTTTATATTTATGTATATACGCACACCACACATATGATTGTTTTGGGGGCTTACTTTACAGGTCAAATTTGTCAAGATGTCCACGATCCCGAGGCACTTTGGCCTGAAATACAAAGAGGAATCTTATATGTTTAAAGAGCTTGAGAAGGTTCGGCAGGAAACTAAAAAAGATTTTCTCCGATTCAAGCAGAAGTTGGCCTCCAAGCCGGCTGCAGATGAAAGCCCAGTCCACAGCCTCTATGCCCCAGGCGCGGCCCGCCCCGCGCGCGTTTCCTGCGCCGCAGCCCGGACGTCGAGAGGGTCCCCTCCGGCTAAAGGCCCTGCGATGTCTGCGGCCGCCCTCCTGCAGGAGGTACTCGGAGGCGCGCCGTGTCCCTCGGGCCTGGGTGAGGCGGCGGCTCCAGGCAAGACCTGGTCGTTTCGCCCCCGGGACTTTTACTTGCGGAGCTCAGCGTTCCTACGGCATCAGGCCCTGAAAAAGCCACCAGTCATCGCCTCGGGGTTCGGCACGGCCAGACCCGTGGTCCTGCTGCCACCGCCAGAGCCGCCCGTGAAGCGCAGAGCGTGCAGGGTATTGGGGAGCTCGCGGCATGCGGCCCCCAGGCGGGTCCTCGACCTGGGCAGGGGGCGCGAGGAGAGCCAGGAGGTAGCTCCTCTCTCAGGGCCCTGCATGGCCAAAGAGAGGAAGGTCAGCTCCGTCTCCGCAGAGGACCGTTACACGGATGCCAGCAGCGGGCGGAGGAAAGTGAGGATCCGCACCCACTTCGTGAGCGACAGCCGGGCCCGCGAGGCGCGGGAAGCGGCGGAGTTAGGAGCCCAGGGAGAACAGGAGAGCTGGCCGCCCAGCGACGCGCGGGAGGCCGCCTGGCAGGCGCTGCTGCCCGCCCGCGTGATCCCCACGTCCATCGAAGAGATCATCGCCTCGCTGCAGTCCGAGGCCCAGTTGGCCTCCGACCAGACCATCAAAGAGCTCATACGGAGCATCCTTGGCCAGAACTACGATATTAGAATGGAAGTAGGTGAACCAAAACCAGAGTAATATTTCTCCCAAATGCAATTTGGGGTACATTACATATGTAAGAGTAGTTTATTATGGATACTATTTCAGTGCACAGGGTGTCATGTATTATAACACAAAAACACTGGGGTGTTATTCAACTTCTTTGCATTTTGTTTGAATTTTCCATTTGAATTTTTGAATTTTCTGTCTAAGGAGTGTGTCCTCTTTTCAAAGCGAAGGAAACTGAGCGATGATCCCCAAAACTGATTTGGAGAACATTAGCTGAAGACTTCAGTAATAGGTCACTAAGTAGCTTTACCCTTCAAAGGTTTTGTGATTATTTAGTATTAAAGGAACAGGCATTTTATGTGAAAAACTCTTTTTTTCTGTTACAGTTTAATATTATTAGTAGTAAATGAAAGTAAAAGTGCATTTATATTCTAAGAAGATCAGCATATTACAATTTATAAGAATTCTGTATTTTCAGTGAAAATCATTCTCTTGAAACATTTTTAAAAATATTTTCTAGGTCTTCCCAATCATAGAGATTTGTAAGTGCTTCTTGTGTGCCAAACTGACACACTATACATGCATTTTTGCCCCCATGACAACCCTATCAGGTCAATAGATACTAATAAAAGTCCTGTCTGACATGGAGGCCTTCTAGCTTTAGTGAAGTTAAAAAAGATTGGCACAGTGTTCTGGAGCTAATGCATGGCAGAGCTGGGATTCCACCCCAGGCAGTCTCATCGGAGACACTGAGCTGGAACCATGCCCAGGACAGCCCACTGATTCACTATGACTTGTCCTTGGTAGGAAGCTAAGCTAGATAGGGTCATATTTAAGTTTAAGGTATTTTGTCCATTATACAGACTTTGCTGTGGCAGGGACATTGACAGCAAAAGTAGTAACAAGGGAACTTGACCCCCAAACCCAAAGAAACAAAGAAAGAAAGAAAAATATGAGACACAGTCTTTTTTGAGAATGACAGAAGCAACAGATTCTGTTACTGTTCTTGGCTGCAGCTACAAATATCTTATTAGTACACAGAATACTGCTACTGCATTATGTCTTTAAAACTGTTTCAGCCCCAGAATACACTCTTGGCTGTGATTTAAGGAATGTGACCATAAAGGGAAGCAAAAACAGGTATGAGCAAGAGTCTCTGGTGTTGCCTTTGGCCTAATGTTTGTGGGCAGAGTATGACAAATGTTGTGAGGTGAGACTCACACCTCCCCATTGTTACTGAACAAGATCAGGGTTGACTGCTCAGGCAATTTCAAAATGGGTATTTCTAGTTAGATTTTCTGTGAATCTAATAAGAAATCAGGGATGCCCAATGAAGAGCCTTAGCAAAGAGAAGAGAGGCCTCGGCGCCCCTTCTTCTGACATAGGCCCCATGCTCTACGACATAGTTAAGGTACTTGACATGAAGAGGGGATGGTATTAGAAACTGGCCCAGAGGTCCCGTACAGTTGAGGAAAGTTATACCTCAGAGCAGTGTCCCATAAGAAAGATTGTATTTTGGCGGGCTCAAATGGACTTAGGGATATATGAAGAGAGACTATTAAATGAATAATGAACATTGCAGTGTATTCGGCTCTTCTACCAGAAGTGTTAATTCCTCTTGTGTATTCTTTTTTTTTTTTTTTTGACAGAGTTGTGCTTTGTCGCCCAGGCTGGAGTGAAGTGACACGGTCTCCGCTCGCTGCAACCTCCACCTCCCGGGTTCACACCATTCTCCTGCCTCAGCCTCCCGAGAAGCTGGGACTGCAGGCACCTGCCACTACGGCTGGCTAATTTTTTTGTATTTTTAGTAGAGACAGGGTTTCACTGTGTTAGCCAGGATGGTCTCGATCTCCTGACCTCATGATCTGCCCACCTCGGCCTCCCAAAGTGCTGGGATTACAGGCGTGAGCCACTGCGCCTGGCCCCCCTTGTGTATTCTTTTTATGGCATTTATCCTACGTATTGTTTTATGTAGGAGAGCGGCATGGATCATGGAGCATTAGAATAAAGTGTATCTTGGACAGTATCAGGTGTCTCAGTCCCATCCCTGCCTCTCATTATCTTGTTTTTTGAGTGCAGCCTGGATTTTGTTCTTGGCTTTTAAAATTTTGACACCCACACCCCACAACAATTCCAGAAGATAGAACTTGCATTTCTTAAAGTAAAAGTGGGTTCAGAAGTTTTATTAGGGTGAAAAACGTACAATGGGGAATTTGTTGAAATGGCAGTGGGTGGTAGGTGAGAGACAGTAATAAGAATGCAAGTATGGGCCTGGCGCGGTGGCTCATGCCTGTAATCCCAGCACTTTGGGAGGCTGAGACGGGTGGATCACCTGAGGTCAGGAGTTCAAGACCAGCTTGGCCAACATGGCGAAACCCCATCTCTACTAAAAATGAAAAAATTAGCTGAGCGTGGTGGCAGGCGCCTGTAATCCCAGCTACTTGGGAGGTTGAGGCAGGAGAATCGCATGAACCTGGGAGGTGGAGGTTGTGGTGAGCCAAGATCGTGTCACTGCACTACAGCCTGGGACACAACAGCGAGACTTTGTAAAAAAAAAAAAAAAAAAAAAGTAAGTATGCAAGTGTAAAAGTGGTATCCAAATTATGATTTGAAAAAATTCTTAACATTGGAATAAGAATGTTTGTTTTAAATGTTTGGGGCTTATGTTAATGATGTTCTTTCCAGGAAAAACAAGGAACATGATTCTTCCCTTTAGAAATCATAACTTGCAGCCACATAGCAATCCCTAGAGGGAAGCTGAGAGGTAAGATGATCTTGGCAGGCTGGACTGTCTTTGTTGAGAACTTGTTAAAGAACATTCCACATGCAGCACTTGGAGGTCCATAGTTACGTGGGCCTGGAGTTGCAAAGAATACGGAGGGTTAAACTTAGCTGTCAAATGTCAGACATCTAAACCAGGATTTCTCAACATTGGCACTCTTGACATTTTGGGCCACTTAATTTTTCATTGAGGGTGGCTGTCCTCTGAATTGTAGGATGTTTCAAGGGATCCATGGCTTCTGCACACTAGATACTAGCAGCACCTTCCAAGTCATAACAATAAAAAATGTCTCCAGATGTTGCCAGATGAGCCCTTGAGGCGGGAGCAAAATCGTGCCATCCTCTTTTATCCAATCGAGAACCACTGACCTAAACAGTATGCATATACCTTGGCAGTAGAAATGTTATGTATGTTTGTTTGTTTTGCTAAGACATTCAATAGTATCAGTCACAAAGATATATTCTAATTACATGAGGCTGGGATTCACAGACCACTTTCTAGATGTTAATTGGAGGATGAAGTATCCAGGTGGTCCCAGCTTCTGTCATGCATAGTTGTTTTTGATCATACAACTCAAAAGGAAAATGGCTTAATGTGACCTAGATAAGAGAGAATTCATAGTCCAAGTCTCCTATAAGCAAATAATATACAGTCTACAAAAATGTTATGTCATAAAACTTATGCTTATGTTTGCCTCAGGGAAGATGAAATAGATATCCTTTTTCTCTATTCTTTCTGCTAAGTGAAACTAACTATAAACCCTGAACATTATATATAAAACAAATATCAGAAGACTCCAAAACGTGAATAGAAGACAGCACATCTAGGGACTTTGGGACACAAGGAATGACCTGGTGGTGAATTCTCTGACTTTTCTTTTTTCCTAATTTCTCCCAGACTTGTAGCTAAAGAAGCTAGTAACATAGGTAGGAATGCCAATGGTTACAACTAGAAAAAGCTGCAACAAAAGCCTGCTCTTTAGCCAAAGGATCAGGAAAGGGGCAACCTAGCAAGACAAAAAGTTTTTAGACAATAACTGTGTTACTCCAGCTAAATACTGCAGAAAAAACTGTGGCCCCACTCCCACCCCACCCATCAAGCCTGGATGGGGAGCCTGTATTTCTGATATAATTTGGATATTTGTCCACACTCAAATCTTATGTCAAATTATAATCCTCAGTGCTGCAGGTGGGGCCTGGCGGGAGGTGTTTGGGCCATGGTGGGATCCCCCATGGCTTGGTGCTCTCTTTGCAATAGTGAGAGAGTTCTTGCAAGATCTGGCCATTTAAAAATGTGTGGCCCCTCCCCGCCACTCTCTCTTGCTCCTGCTTTCATCCTGTGAAGCGCCTGCTCCCGCTTTGCCTTCCACCATGATTTTTAGCTTCCTGAGGCCTCCCCAGAAGGTGATGCCAGAGCTGTGCATCCCGTAGAACCTGTAGAACCATGAGCCAATTAAACCTCTTTTCTTTATAAATTACCAAGTCTCTGTTTTTTTAAATTGTATTAAATCTTTTATTTTTATTATTATACTTTAAGTTCTGGGATACATGTGCAGGGTTGTTACATAGGTATATAAGTGCGATGGTGCCTTGCTGCACCCATCAACCCGTCATCTGCATTAGGTATTTCTCCTAATGCTATCCCTCCCCCAGCTTCCCGCCCCACGACAGGCCCCGGTGTGTGATGACCCTCTCCCTTGTCCATGTGTTCTCATTGTTCAGCTCCCACCTATGAGAACATGTGGTGTTTGGTTTTCTGTTCCTGTGTTAGTTTGCTGAGAATGATGGTTTCCAGTTTCATCCATGTCTCTGCAAAGGACACAAACTCATCCTTTTTATGGCTGCATAGTATTCCATGGTGTATATGTGCCACATTTTCTTTATCCAGTCTATCACTGATGGGCATTTGGGTTGGTTCCAAGTATTTGCTATTGTGAATAGTGCTGCAATAAACATACATGTGCATGTGTCTTTATAGTGGAAGGATTTATAATCTTTTGGGTATATACCCAGTAATGGGATCACTGGGTCAAATGGTATTTCTTGTTCTAGATCCTTGAGGAATTGCCACACTGTCTTCCACAATGGTTGAACTAATTTACACTCCCACCAACAGTGTAAAAGCATTCCTATTTCTCCACATCCTCTCCAGCATCTGTTGATTCCTGACTTTTTGTTTTGCTTTGTTTTGTTTTGAGATGGTGTTTCACTCTTGTTGCCCAGGCTGGAGTGCAATGGTGTGATCTCAGCTCATTGCAACCTCCACCTCCCGGGTTTAAGCAATTCTCTTGCCTCAGCCCCCCGAGTAGCTGGAATTGCAGGCATGTGCCACCACGCCCAGTTTTTAGTAGAGACAGGATTTTACCATGTTGATCAGGCTAGTCTTGAACTCTTGAACTCTTGAACTCAGGTGATCTGCCCACCTTGGCCTTCCAAAGTGCTGGGATGAAAGGCATGAACCACTGTGCCTGGCCTGTTTCCTGACATTTTAATGATTGTCCTTCTAACTGGCTTGAGATGGTATCTCATCATGGTTTTGATTTGCATTTCTCTAATGACCAGTGATGATGAGCTTTTTTTCATATGTTTGTTGGCCACATAAATGTCTTCTTTTGAGAACTGTCTGTTCATATCCTTCACCCACTTTTTGATGGGGTTGTTTTTTTCATGTAAATTTATTTAAGTTCCTTGTAGATTCTGGATATTAGCCCTTTGTAAGATGGATAGACTGCAAAAATTTTCTCCGATTCTGTAGGTTGCCTGTTCATTCTGATGATAGTTTGTTTTGCTGTGCAGAAGCTTTTTAGTGTAATTAGATTCCAACTGTCGATTTTGACTTTTGTTGCCATTGCTTTTGGTGTTTTAATATTAAGTCTTTGCCAATGCCTATGTCCTGAATGGTATTGCCTAGGTTTTCTTCCAGGGTTTTTATAGCTTTTGGTTTTATGTTTAAGCCTTTAATCCATCTTGAGTTAATTTTTGTGTGAGGTGTAAGGAAGGAGTCCAGTTTCAGTTTTCTGCATATGGCTAGCCAGTTTTCCCAGCCCCATTTATTAAATAGGAAATCCTTTTTCCATTGCTTTTGTCAGGTTTGTCAAAGGTCAGATGGTTGTAGACGTGTGGTGTTATTTCTGAGGCCTCTGTTCTGTTCCGTTGGTCTATATACCTGTTTTGGTACTAGTACCATGCTGTTTTGGTTACTGTAGCCTTGTAGTATAGTTTGAAGTCAGGTAGCATGATGCCTCCAGCTTTATTCATTTTGCTTAGGATTGTCTTGGCTATATGGGCTCTTTTTTGATTCCATATGAAATTTAAAGTAGTTTTTTCTAATTTTTTGAAGAAAGTCAATGGTAGCTTGATGGGGATAGCATTGAATCTCTAAATTACTTTGGGCAATATGGCCATTTTCACGATATTGATTCTTCCTATCCATGAGCATGGAATATTTTTCCATTTGTTTGTGTTCTCTCTTATTTACTTGAGCAGTGGTTTGTAGTTCTCCTTGAAGAGGTCCTTTACATCCCTTGTAAGTTGTATTCCTAGGTATTTTTTTCTCTTTGTAGCATTTGTGAATGGGAGTTCATTCATGATTTGGCTCTCTGTTTGTTATTATTGGTGTATAGGAATGCTTGTGACTTTTGCACATTGATTTTGTATCCTGAGACTTTGCTGAAGTTTCTTATCAACTTAAGGAGATTGTGGACTGAGATGATGGGATTTTCTAAATATACAGTCATGTCATTTGCAAACAGAGACAATTTGACTTCCTCACTTCCTATTTGAATACCTTTTATTTCTTTCCCTTGCCTGATTATCCTGGTCAGAACTTCCAATACTATGTTGAGTAGGAGGGGTGAGAGAGGGCATCCTTGTCTTTTGCTAGTTTTCAAAGGGAATGCTTCCAGCTTTTGCCCATTCAGTATGATATTGGCTGTGGACTTGTCATAAATAGCTCTTATTATTTTGAGATACTTTCCATCAATACCTAGTTTATAGAGAGCTTTTAGCATGAAGGACAGTTGAATTTTATTGAAGGCCTTTTCTGCATGTATTGAGATAATTATGTGGTTTTTGTTGTTGGTTCTGTTTATGTGATGGATTACATTTATTGATTTGAGTATGTTGAACCAGCCTTGCATCCCAGGGATGAAGCCAACTCAATCATGGTGGATAAGCTTTTTGATGTGCTGCTGGACTCAGTTTGTTAATCTTTTCAAAAAACTAGTACCTGGATTCATTGATTTTTTTGAAGGGTTTTTCGTGTCTCTACCTCCTTCAGTTCTGATCTCAGCTTAGTTATTCCTTGTCTTCTGCTAGCTTTTAAGTTTGTTTGCCCTTGCTTCTCTAGTTCTTTTAACTGTGATGTTAGGGTGTAGATTTTAGATCTTTCCTGCTTTCTCCTGTGGACATGTAGTGCTATAAATTTCCCTGTAAACAGTGCTTTAGCTGTGTCCTAGAGCTCCTAGTATATTGTGTCTTTGTTCTCATTAGTTTAGAAGAACTTATTTATTTCTGCCTTCTTTTCGTTATTTACCCAGTAGTCATTCAGGAGCAGGTTGTTGAGTTTCCATATAATTGTGCAGTTTTGAGTGAGTTTCTTAATCCTGAGTTCCAATTTGATTGCCCTGTGGTTTGAGAGACTGTTTGTTATTATTTCCATTCTTTTGCATATGCTAAGGAGTGTTTTACTTCCAATTATGTGGTCAATTTTAGAATACGTGTGATGTGGTGCTGAGAAGAATGTATATCATGTTGATTTGGGGTGGAGAGTTCTGTAGATGTCTATTAGGTTCGTTTGATCCAGAGTTGAGTTCAAGTCCTGAATATACTTGGTAATTTTTTAATCTTGTTGATGTGTCTAATATTGACAGTGGCATGTTAAAGTCTCCCACTATTATTGTGTGGTCGTCTAAGTCTTTTTGTAGGTCTCTAAGAACTTGCTTTATGAATCTGGGTGCTCTTGTATTGGATGCATATATATTTAGAATAGTTAGCTCTTCTTGTTGCATTGATCCCTTTACCATGATGTAATGGCCTTCTTTGTCTTTTTTGATCTTTGTTGGTTTAAAGTCTGTTTTATCAGAGGCTAGGATTGCAACCCCTGGTGTTTTTTTTTTTTTTTTTTTTTTTTCCTTTCCATTTGCTTGATATATATTCCTCCATCCCTTTATTTTGAGCCTATATGTGTCTTTGCACATGAAATGGGTTTTCTGAATACAGTATATTGATGGGTCTTGACTCTTTATCCATTTTGCCATTCTGTGTCTTTTAATTGGGGCATTTAGCCCATTTATATTTAAGGTTAATATTGTTATGTGTGAATTTGATCCTGTCATTGTGATCTAGATGGTTATTTTGCCGGTTAATTGATGTGGTTTCTTCATAGTGCTGATGGTCTTTACAATTTGGTATGTTTTGCAGTGGCTGGTACTGGCTTTTCCTTTCCATGTTTAGTGCTTCCTTTAGGAGCTCTTGTAAGGCAGGCCTGGTGGTGACAAAATCTCTCAGCATTTGCTTGTCTGTAGAGGATTTTATTTCTCCTTCACTTATGAAGCTTAGTTTGGCTGGATATGAAATTCTGGGTTGAAAATTTTTTCTTTAAGAATGTTGAATATTGGCCCCTACTCTCTTCTGGCTTGTAGGGTTTCTGCTGAGAGATCCACTATTAGTCTGATGGGCTTCCCCTTATGGGTAACCTGACCTTTCTCTCTGGCTGCCCTTAACATTTTTCCCTTCATTTCAACCTTGATGAACCTGATGATTATGTGTGTTGGGGTTGCTCTTCTCAAGGCATATCTTTGTGATGTTCTCTGGATTTTCTGAATTTGAATTTTGGCCTGTCTTGCTAGGTTGGGGAATTTCTCCTGGATAATACCGTGAAGAGTGTTTTCCAACTTGGTTCCTTTCTCTCCGTCTCTTTCAGGTACACCAATCAAACGTAGATTTGGTCTTTTCAAATAGTCCCATATTTCTTGGAGGCTTTGTTCTTTCCTTTTCATTCTTTTTTTCTCTAATCTTGTCTTGTTGCTTTATTTCATTAAGTTGATCTTCAATCTCTGATATCCTTTCTTCCACTTGATCAATTCGGGTATTGATACTTGTGTATGCTTCATGAAGTTCTCTTGTGTTTTTCAGCTTCATCAGGTCATTTATGCTCTTCTCTAAACTGGGTGTTCTAGTTAGGAATTCCTCTAACCTTTTTTCAATATCCTTAGCTTCCTTAGTTTGGGTTAGAACATGTTCATTCCCACTTTCTGAAGCCTACTTCTGTCAGTTGGTCAAACTCATTATTCTCCATCCAGTTTTGTTCCCTTGATGGCAAGGAATTATGATCCTTTGGAGGAGAAGAGGCATTCTGGTTTTTGAAATTTCAGTCTTTTTGTGCTGGTTTTTCTTCATCTTCTTGGATTTATCTGCCTTTGATCTTTGACGTTGGTGTCCTTTGCATGGGGTTTTTGTGTGGACATCCTTTTGGTTGATGTTGTTGTTACTCTTTTCTGTTTGTTAATTTCCCTTCAAACAGTCAAGGTTCTCTGCTGCAGGTCTGCTGCAGTTTGCTGGAGATCCACTCCAGGCCCAGTTTGCCTGGGTATCACCAGTGGAGGCTACAGAACAGAAAGATTGCTGCCTTTCCTTCCTCTGGCAGCTTTGTCCCAGAGGTGCACCTGCCAGATGCCAGCTGGAGCTGTCTTGTATGAAGTGGCTGTTTACCCCTGCTTGGAGGTGTCACGCAGTCAGGAGGCACAGGGGTCAGGGACCCACTTGAGGAGGCTGTCTGTCTCTTGGCAGAGCTCGTGTGCTGTACTGGGAGATCTGCTGCTCTCCTCTCTTCAGAGCCAGCAGGAAGGAAGGTTTAAGTCTGCTCAAGCTGCGGCCACAGCCGCCCCTTCCACCAGGTGCTCTGTCCCAGAGAGATGGGAGTTTTATCTATAAGCCCCTGACTGGGGCTGCTGCCTTTTTTTTCAGAGATGTCCTGCCCAGAGAGGAGGAATCTAGAGAGGCAGTCTGGCTACAGCGGAGCTGCTGTGGGCTCCTCCCAGTTCAAACTTCCAAGCGACTTTGTTTACACTTTGAGAGGAAAGGTGCCTACTCAAGACTCAGTGCTTTAGTAGGGGCGGACAACCCCCCCTCCTCACCCCTACCAACCTTGAGTGTCCCAGGTTGACTTCAGACTGCTGTGCTGGCAGCAAGAATTTTAAGCCAGTGGATCTTAGCTTGTTGGGCTCCGTGGGGGTGAGATCCAGTGAGCAAGATCACTTGGCTCCCTGGCTTCAGCCCCCTTTCTAGGGGGGTGAATGGTTCTGTCTCACTGGTGTTCCAGGTGCCACTGGCATATGAAATAAAAACTCCTGAAGCTAGCTTGATGTCTGCCCGAATGTCCACCTGGTTTTGTGCGTGAAACCCAAGGCCCTGGTGGTGTAGGCACCCGAGAGAATCTCTTGGTCTGCAGGTTGTCAAGACCATGGGAAAAAGGTAGTATCTGGGCTGTAGTGCAACATTCTTCATGGCAGAGTCCCTCACGGCTTCCCTTGACTAGGGGAGGGAATTTTCCAACCTCTTGCACTTCCCAGGTGAGGCGATGCCCCATCCTGCTTCGGCTGACCCTTTGTGGGCTGCATCCACTGTCTAACCATTCCCAATGAGATGAGCTGTGTACCTCAGTTGGCAATGCAGAAATCACCTGCCTACTTCATTGATCTTGCTGGGAGCTGCAGACTGCAGCTATTCCTGTTCAGCCATCTTGCCAGCAGGTATTTCTTTATAGCAACACAAGAACAGCCTAATACAATTTCCAATATCAATGGGCTGTGGGATGGAGACAATGGAGTGTCCCCTACCCCTACCCCTTCCCAGTGGGATGGAGACAATGGAGTGTCTAGACTTTCAATACTGTCCAGAAGTAAAGAGGCCACCCTCTCCCTCTTCCCTCTGGTGTCAATGGAGGCCATGTGGAGAACAGTAATGAGACACTCCTATTCTTTCCAACTAGGATGGGATCAGCAGAGGCCTAGGGGGGAGCCAGAATTCCTAGTCCCAGCATCAACAAGGAGGCCCCCATCCCTGGTGCCAGTAGAGGCCGAGCGGGAACCTAGACTTCTACCTCCACTTGGCAGTAACAGGGGAAGTGCCTCCCTGCACTGCCTCTGTTAGAGCAGTGTCAGAGAAAGCCAGCTGAAACAGAAAGTCTAAGTAATATCCAGACTCTCATAATATCCAAAATGTCCAGGTATTAACAGAAAGTCACTCATTATGCCAATATCCAGAAACATCTCAATTTAAAAGAAAAAAAAGACAGTTAATGGATGCCAAAGTCAAGATGACAGAGATGTTGGAATTATCTAACAAAGATTTTAAACAGTTCCTCCACCAAAACACCTCAGTGAGCAATTATGAATGTACTTAAAACAAATGGAAAAGTAGAAATTCTTAGCAGAAAAGTAGAAAGTCTCAGTAAAGAAACAAAAAATTCAAAGAAGAACCAAAGGAAATTTTAGTACTGGAAAGTATAATAACTGAAATAAAAACTTAACAAATGGTTTCATTAGCTGAATGGAGAAGACAGAGGAAAGAATCAGTGAACTTGGAGAACAATACAATATACTTGAGCTGAAAACAGAGACAGTAGACTGAGGGGAAAAAAATGACAGAGCCTTACGGACCTGTGGGACTAAAACAAAAAATATAATTTGGTGCCATCTTAGTCCTGGAAGAAGGGGAAAAAGAGACAAGGACTGAAAAAGTACAAAAAGAAATAATGACTAGAAGCTTCCCAAATGTGGCAAGAGACATAGACCTACATATATTCAAGAAGATCCTGAGTGAACTCCAAACCAAAGAAATCCACACTAAAACACATAATAGTAACACTTCTGAAAACTAAAGTCAAAGAAACAAAAATTTAAAGCAGTGAGAGAGAAACAATATGTTAACCAGTAGGAGAAAATAATTTGACAGTAGATTTTTCATTGAAAACTATTGTAGTCAGAAGGAATTGACACAGCGTTTTGAAATGCTAAAAGAACTATCTACCAGAATTCTATTTCCATTGAAATAATTTCCTAAGAATGAAGGGGAAATCAAGACATTCTCAGATGAAGTAAACTAGGATTTTTTTTCCCAGCAGTTCTACCCTAGAAGGATGACTAAAGGATGTTCTCTAAACAGAAAAGATTAGAAAAAAGGATTCTTGGAGCACTAGGAAGAAAGAACATAATAAACAAATCTATGGCTACATGCAATAGACTTTCCTTCTCCTCTTGAGTTTTCTAGATTGTGTTTGATGATCGATGCTAGAATTATAATGCTGTCTGATGCAGTTCTAAATGTAGATAGAGGAAATATTTAAGACTATTATAGATAGAGGAGTTAAAGTGGATATAAAGGGAGGTAAGATTTTCATGTGTCACTCTAATTGGAACAATTTCCATTCCAGGAGACCATGCTACTGGTACTGGTATCATGTACTATCTAGAGAAATGACTTAAAAAGGTATAAAAAAGATATCCAAAGCGATTCACTCAAAAAACAATATAGACACATCAAAATAGAATTCTAAAAAATATTGTTACCCATAGGAAGGCAGGTAAAGGTAGAAAGAAGTCAGGTAAAGGCATAAAGAACAAAAAGAAAACAACAACAAAAAAATAAAGTGGCAGACTTCAATCCTAAGATATCATTAACTGTAAGTGGTCTAAATGTACCAACTGAAAGGCAGAGATTGGCAAGTGGTTTAAAAATTTGACTCAATGATATATTATCTACAAGAAATGTTTTTCCATTATGATATTGGTGGGTTGAAAATAAAGTATGAAAAATATATATTATGCATATATTAGTTGGAAGGAACCAGGAGTGTCTATATTAATACCAGATAAGGTAGACTTCAGAGCAAAGAAAATTACCAGAGACGGCCGGGTGCGTTGGCTCATGCCTGTAATCCCAGGACTTTGGGAGGCCGAGGCGGGTAGATCATCTTAAGTCAGGAGTTTGAGACCAGCCTGATCAACATGGTGAAACCCCGTCTCTACTAGAAATACAAAAATTAGCCGGGCGTAGTGGTGCATGCCTGTAATCTCAGCTACTCAGGAGACCAAGGCAGGAGAATTGCTTTAACCCAGGAGGTGGAGGTTGCAGTGAGCGGAGATCGTGCCATTGCACTCCAGCCCCTGGCAACAAGAGCAAAATTCCATTAAAAAAAAAAAATTACCAGAGACAAAGAGGGCTTTATAATACTGTAAAAGGACCAACACACCAGGAAGACAAATCACGGTTTTAGGCATGTATCTACCAAATAACAGAGCTACAAAATATGTGAAGTAAAAACTGGAAGGAGAGATAGACAAATTGAAAATTCTAGTTAAAAACGCGTAACACCCTTCTTTCAGCAATTGGTAGAAAAACTAGACAGAAGATCTCTTAGGATACAGAAGAACTCAAGGACCCTATCAGCCACTAGGCTCTAACCTACATTTTTAGAATACTTTACCCAACAACAGGAGAATACACATTTTTGTCAAATGCTCGTGGATCATATACTAAGGTGGACCATATCTTGTACCATAAAATGAACCTCAATACATCTAAAAGAATTGAAACTATATAGAATGTATCCTCTGACCCTACGGAGTCAAACTAGAAATTGATAACAAAATGACAATAGGTAAATCCCCAAACACTTGGAAACTAAACAATACAATTCTGAATAATCCATGGGTCAAAGAGGAAGTCTCAGGGAAATTACAAAAACAAACAAACAAACATTGAGCTGCATTAAAAAAAAGTCAAAATTTGTATAACACAGCTATAGTAATGATGAGGGGAAAATTAATGGCACTAAATGTGTGCATTAGGAAAGAGAAAAAGCATCAGATCAATTATTTAACTTTCCACCTAATGTTGTAATGGCTGGTTTACTGAAATAAGTAACATGTTATCCACTTGTAAGAAAATTACATTTAAAGCCATTTGATCCAAGCAAATTTTATTACAGTTGTAGAAAAAAACAGATTTCTAAAATTTAATGAAAAGGCAGAGGAAGTAGAATGATTAAAATAATTTTGAAAAATATTTTGAAAAAGATAAAAGTGGGAGGTATCAGTGCACTTTATTGCAAGCTTTATTATTTAGGTATAGTAATCAAGACTGTGTGATATTGGGGTGGAGGGAGAGAGAGTGGAATAGAGAACACAGAAGTGGAGCCACACAGATATGCCCAGCTGATTTGACAAAGTGCAGAAGTAGTTAACTTCATTTCAACAACTGGTTCTGGAACTAGTAGACATCCACAGGCAAAATGACGACCATGACAACAACAACAAACAAAACAAACCAAAACCAAAAAAAAAAAAAAAAGAAAAAAACCCAAAAACCAAAAAACAAAACCACAAGAAAAAAACCCACCTCAATCTGTCTCATGGACTTAAATGTGAAACAATAAAACTTTCAGACAAAATCATAGAAGAAAATCTTCTAAATATCAGGCTAAGAGTCCTTAGACTTGACACTAAATGTATGATCCAAAGGACAAATTGAGACATTGGACTTTACCCAAATTAATTTGTTGTTGCTCTGCAAAAGACCCTCTTAAGAGGATGAAAAGACAAACTGTAGACTAGGAGGAAATATTTGCAAACCACACATTCAGTAAAGGACTGATATCTTGAATTTATAAAGAACTCTCAAAACTCAACAGTAAAAAGTTCAATTAGAAAATAGACACCAGTGTGGAGGGTCATGCCTGTATTCTAGGTACTCACGTGGCTGAGGCAGGAGGATCTCTTGAACCGAAGAGTTTCAGGTCATAGTGAGCTGTGATCATGCCACTGCACTCCCACCTGGGCAACAGAGTAAGACTGGGTCTTGAGGAAAAAAACGAGAAAAAAATAGGCAAAAGACATGAACAGATATTTCACAAAAGAGGATATACAAATGCCAAATAAGCACATAAGAAAATGTTCAAAATCATTCATCATTAGGAGAATGCAAATTAAAACCACAATGACATGTCACTGCACAACTACCAAAATGCCTAAAATAATAATAATAAAAAAAGTGACAACACCAGATGCCAGCAAGGAGGCAGAGATGCTCGATTACTGATACGTTGTTGGTAGGAATATAAGATGACATGGCCACTCTGGAAAACAGTTTGGCAGTTTCTTTAAAAAGTAAGCATGCTACTACTGTGTGATCTAACAATTGCACTCCTGGGCGTTTATTGTCCAGGATAGAAAATTTATGCTTGTACAAAAGTCTGAGACAAATGTTCCTAGCAGCTTTTTTCATAATAACTCCAAACTGTAAACAACTCAGATGTCCTTTGAGGGGTAAATGGATATCTAACTTAGGAAGAAAAGGAAATGAAGTATTGATACCTGCAACAACGTGGATGAATCTGCAGATGATTATGCTGAGGCAATAAAAGCCAATCTCCAAAAGTTAGATACTTTATGATTACATTTATATAATGTTCTTTTTTTTCTTTTTTCTTTTTCTTTTTATTTTTTTGAGATAGATTCTTGCTCTGCTGCCCAGGCTGGAATGCAGTGGTATGGTCTCGGCTCGTTGCAACCTCTGCCTCCCGGGTTCAAGAGGTTTTCCTGCCTCAGCCTCCCAAGTATCTAGGACTACAGGCACTCGCCACGAGGCCCGGCTAATTTTTATATTTTTAGTAGAGACGGGATTTCGCCATGTTGGCTAGGCTGGTTTTGACCTCCTGACCTCAAGTGATCTACCCGCCTTGGCCTCCCAAAGTGCTGGGATTACAGGCGTGAGCCACTGCTCCGGGCCTATATAATATTCTTGAAATGGCAAAATTTCAGGAATGGAGAACAAGTTTGTGGTTGCTGGGAATTAAAGGTGGGTGGGGGTGGGAGGGAAGTGTGTGTGACTTTAAAAGGGCAACATGAAAAATCCTTGTGGTGATGGAAATATTTTTGTATCTTGACTGTATCACTGTTGATATCCTGGTTGTGATATTGTATTACAGTTTTGCACAATAGTACCGTTGGCAAAAGCTGGTAAGGAGATCTCTGTATTTTTCTTACAACTGAATATAAATCTACGGTCATCTCAAAATAAAAACTTTAATTAAAGATGTTAGCAGATTCTTTATAAAAGCATGTGCCTCTTTTTTATAAGTTATAAGAAGATACATATGAAAATAATATATTCTCTTTAAACCCCCAATTCCCCAGACTAATCAATACTTATTGTTGTTTATCCTACACTTCTGAATTCTTAGTACAAATGTGTGTGTACATACATACATACAAATACATTTTTCTTTGTAAAAATAAGAACATGCTATACATATTATTCTGCAACTAACTTTTTGATACATATCAAAGAACGTACATTGCCATGTATAACTTATGATGTATTCTTTTAAAGAGCTGCATATTGCAGAATTCATAGTATTTAAATGTTTTCTGGCCCTTTGCTTTTCAAATTTCATCTTTTCCTATCTTAGGAACACATTTTTGCTCACTGAAGGTATAAATCAAATAACCTACCAGGATTTGGGCAGAGAAAAGCAATCTGTGTTGTTTGAATGACACCAGTACAATTGGAAGGGACTCATTTGGGCAAATCATTTCTACTCAAAATTACAGACACTTTTATTACACTTTTCTCTTAACATTCCCTTCATGCAGCTCTTTTTCATCCTCACAGATGTAACAGCTTATGCTAGTACAAATTATGTAATAATTCAGAAGTTTCCTTCTATTGCCAAATTAATTCACAGTTTTTTTCTGTGTAAATGTAAAAGTTCTCACATAACATTTGGATGCTTTCAGTAAATGCTAATGCTATGTATTTACTTTTTATTCATTTTTAAAAAATGGAAAGTGACTGGGTAAGGTGGCTCATGCCTGTAATCCCAGCACTTTGGGAGGTCGAGGATGGAGGATCACTGGAGCTCAGTAGTTCGAGACCATGAACACGGTTCGAGACTGGGCAACATGGTGAAATTTGTCTCTACAAGAAGTACAAAAAAAAAAAAAAAAAAAAAATTAGCCATGCATGGTGGTGTGCACCTGTAATCTCAGGTACTCGGGAGGTTGAGGCAGGAGAATTGCTTAAACCCAGGAGGTGGAGGTTGTAGTGAGCTGATATTGCGTCACTGTACTCCAGCCTCGGTGACAGAGTGAGACCCTGTCAAAAAAAAAAAAAAAAAAAAAAAAAAAGAAAGAAAAAAGCAAAAGAAAAGTAAGATATATATATATAGAGAGATATATAAATATATAGAGATATACAGATATATGTAGAGATCTATAGTTACATATATATCTCTTTTCTATAATATATACTAGGTCTGATATATATATATATATATATATATATATATATATATATATATATATATATTTGTATAAGGTCTAAAGGAAAATACCTATTTCTTTAGATGGTTTGATTGTAACAAGGATTTTGAATCAAGCTAGAAGTTGTTTCTTCAAAATAAACTATTCTTTTTCAGATACAGGTGTGGTTTATTTTCCATGAGAGTTTTTTTTTTCAAGATTAGAATATAGAGTTATTTGAAAAATGAAATGCTAGTTTATTACAGAATGCATATATATTGTTTTCTGTTTCTTAGTACAGATGCTACTCAGCAATGATTTTTTTGGCTTGTTTGCATAATTAAGTCCCTTAATTTAGACTCTAAAGGACAATGGCCAGGTGCATTTGAATTTTGGAACTGATCAATTTCTATGCATACCAGAGTTTAAGATCTGCAGATGAGATAAAGTGAAGAATTTTTAAATGTTGTTAAAAATAATTGCTTTTTCTGGCAATTTCAGGTACAATTACTTGAATATTTAGGGTAAAAGCATCTCCTCTTAGTCCTCCACGGATTGTTTTTTTAATACATAACTCAATTTCACCTTTGATTTTGTAATGTAGAGGGTTTTTGTTTGTTTTGTTTTGTTTTTTGAGATTGAGTTTTGCTGTTGTTGCCCAGGCTGGAGCACAGTGGCTCATCTTAGCTCACTGCAACCTCTGCCTCCTGGGTTCAAGCAGTTCTCCTGCCTCAGTCTCTCAAGTAGCTGTGATTATAGGCATGCACCACCATGCTTGGCTAATTTTTGTATTTTTAGTAGAGATGGGGTTTTGCCATGTTGCCTAGGCTGGTCTCGAATTCCTGACCTCAGGTGATCTACCTGCTTCGGCCACCCAAAGTGCTAGAATTACAGACATGAGCCACCACACCTGGCCAATGTAGACATTTTTAATGCTTTTACATTTTAAGACTGGTCCAAGGCCTTAGAATCTTGCTAAGTGGGAGGTGAGGTGGGCCACAATCTGACAAGCTGCAGAGTTAAAATTCAGCACTAATCGCTGTCTTGACCTTGTAGATTGTTAGTCTACTTTAAGGGTAATTTTTGTGATACCTTCAAGTCATGATTTTCATTTGTTGAGTGTAAAACTACAGGAAAGAACTTAAACAGTTTAAAACAGTTGTTTAACATGTAAAGTTGATATTACAGCTTAAAACAATGTAGTTATCTTGACAGCAAATTGAACCAACTAAATATCCCAGTTAGGTTACACATTGACATATTGTACATGGGAAGCTGTTTATTTTTTATTACTGAAAAGTACAGTATTTGGTTGCGATTGAAGTCAGCCATTCTGTAGCTGTAAACAGCCTGAAGCTAGGCAGCTGTTTTCTTTACAGTGTTTGTTTTAAAGCAGAATAGGTAAATATGTGGGTTTTAGGGATGGGTAGATAAACAGTTTGACAGTAAAATCAAAATCTTGAGAGCTAGCCAACCACAGTCATGTTTAAGCATCTCTGATCCCAAATGAAAATAGTCTAACAGACTGCACAGCACATTTTCTAGTTGTGTTGGAGATGTGTTTCATTTTTGGATGAATTTTTTTTATAAGTACCTGGTTTTCTCAGTTCATTGCTAAGGGTGCTGAATCTTAGTCTCGCCATAGTGAAGAAGGATAGCCTGACAAAATTCGTCATATTTATAATCTTTGTGAGTTTGTATGAACATGGTAGGAAAAGCTTCAAATTTTTAGTCTATCTTATTGAAACTATAAGTAATATGTTCTCATTTAATACATTTTCTTTGACATATTTTACTTTGTTTTCTCATTATTTGGAAAAAAAACTTTCATAGTCCTGGTCATAACATTCCCCATAGTGTTTCTTTACCCTCAGTTTTCACTAAAATAGTGTCTAGAGCTGGAAAGTAACCTGATTAATTTTGTATTATTGATAACAAAACTGAGATCCAGTGAGGAAAGTGACTTTCGCAAGGCCATACAGTTGATTAGCATACTTGAGACTAGAACTATTTAGTTCTTTTGACAGCCAGTCCAGAACTGTTTTTATTCGTATTACATCAGATGTATTACATACATGCAGATGACACTTTGCTTTCTCTCTTTTACTCTATTCCTACCTTCCTTTTTTCCTTTACTGACTTAAGATCTAGATACTCAGGTATCCAGAATTACTTGTCCCTTGATTTCTCTCTCAGATCTCTGCTTTGGTGGGAGGATCATTGCCCTTTCCTGTGCTTTGATGGTCCCATAGCCTCCACTGGTAGCTTCTGCGCCTAGCACACCTGGGCCTCAGGAGGGTCAGCAAGAACCAAGGATTTGCTCATAGAGCCCTGTGGTGTTGGTAGGAATGGTGGGTGTGGGATGAGACTCGGGCTGAGCACCTAAGGTAGCACATTTTGTCATCAGGGTGAAAGAATACGGTTGGGACAATCCGCAGGTGGTGATGACATTTGCAATTGGTTATATGGTCACTAACCAGTTACATTCAGTCAAAACCCACTAATTTTGCCAACTTAAGTTGCTGTTAATATGAATAAAAGATAAAATCTTTATATGCCGTCTGTAACAGACTGACCTGCTTTTACTTAATCTTCTTAGCTTTATTATTTTTGAAATCTTTGAACTGTTCTTAAAGAGAATACCTGCAAGTACTTTCTCATCTTAGCCTGATGGGCATGGGTTATGAGTCCCTATCTCTTTTTTTGGAAGAAGAGCTACTTTGACTCTTAACAATGGGGATGCTTTCTGAGAAATGTGTCATTAGGTGATTTCATCATTGTAGGAACATAGTATACTTACACAAACCTAGGCTAGATGGTATAGCCTACTACACACCTAGGCTGTGTGGTATAGCCTGTTCCTCCTAGACTACAAAGCATGTTACTGTCCTAAATACTCTACCCAACTATAACATAATAGAAAGTATTTGTGTATCTAAACAATGTAACTAATGTATCTAAACTATGTAAACATAGAAAAGATAGAGTAAAAATGCAGTATAATCTTACAGAATCACTGTCATATATGGGATCTGTCGTTGACTGAAATGTCACTATGTGGCACACAAAATGACATTTGAAATCTCATTATCTGGCTGGGTGAGGTGGCTAACACCTATAATCCCAGCACTTTGGGAGGCTGAGGCAGGGGAATCACTTGAGGTCAGGAGTTTGTGACCAATATGGTAAAACCTTGTCTTTACTAAAAATAAAAACTAGCTGGATGTGGTGGCCACTCCTGTAATTCCAGCTACTCAGGAACCTGAGGCAGGAGAATCACTAGAAGCGAGGAAGTGGAGGTTGCAGTGAGCCGAGATCGCACCATTGCACTCCAGCCTGGGTGACACAGTGAGACTCTGTCTCAAAACAAAACAAAACAAAAAACAAAAACCCCAAAGCCAAAAGAAAACAAAAACAAACAAAAAAGACATCTTACTATCTGTGGTGAGTTTTAGGGTCTTGTTGAGAATTTTCAACTTGAGAGAATGGGGTGTGTCTATGGCCTTATCAGGAATTCCCGAAAGCCAGGAGGAAGAGCCAATGCTTTGGATGTTATTTAAGGAGGGCTACAGGATTGCTATGATCACATGGCTAGCTGTTAATCAGCATACTGATCATCAGATTTTTTTTCAGTCTTGGTAATTAATAAGTAAAATTCCCTGTATCCTTTACCCTTTCCTCACCCTTTAAAGAGGAAGCCTATCTTTTTTAGACCTCACAGATAATACAATAAATAAAATTTCTGTCATTTTCTTGGCTTACTACAAATTTATTAGGCATACAGGAGCAGATTATAATAAAGCCAGACCTCATCATTTCAGCCAAATTTCCCCTCAAGAACATCACTAGTCAAGCTCTTCATCTCTTAATCATTGGAAATAGGGTTATGAAGAAAGGAAAGATTGAGACAGCTGAGACACTTTTCATTGTTCTGATTTCATTATGCTGTTGAGACCTGCCTACTTTATAGTCTATGACCATCAATTATTACTCTGGAAAGTGATTATTAAACAGTTTATGGAATTATGGCTTTTTATGCTTGACTGTTCTGTTGCTCTTTAGGGTTAAGTGAAAAGGCTTATTAAATATCCATTTACAATGGAATCTTTGAAAATGTTAAATGGAATGCATAATTCATATCGCCTGTCGCTAGGACAAAGCCAAATCGGTTTAACTAAGTATCAAGTTACAATGAAAGAGGGAGTAAGAGGCAGCCCTAATAGAACTAGTTCAGAGTAGCTAATGGGTCCAGATAATCAGAAAACCCAAAGTAATATTAATAGTGGATTAGACAGGATGAAAGTTTATTTCTGTCTTATAAAAAACGGTCTTATAAAAAGGTAATGTAATACCAATGTGGTGTTCCATAGGGCCAGGGATCCAGAATCCTGCCATTTGAGTGCTCCACTGACTCATCTGCATTCCCAAGGCCACCGTAAGGTCCAACATAGCTGCATCAGTTATCACCTCTGCATTTTGTCCAGCAGGAAGGTTTTACACAAGAAAAGCATGTGTCTGAGATTGCACACCACTTCTGCTTATATTTAATCTGGCAGAATTTAGCCACATGATAACATCCAGCTACAAAAGAGGATGAAAAATGAAATCACTATCCTGGACAGCCATATGCCAAGGTTCACATTATATTACTATGGAAAAGGGTAGAAGAAATAATGAGGTAGTTTCTGATATGGTCTCTATGGTGATACACCTCGTGTAGAGACTCTTGTGGTCAAAGTGTTATTCAGTCTTCCAGCAAAGTTTGTTTTTGAGCACCTGAAATATTTAGCCCTGTGCTTGGCACTAAGTATGGAAATATTTTGTTATGTGATGGTTTTTAGCTTTGAGGAGTTAGGTAACATAACAAGGGAGCTAGCAGACAATGGAAAAGGGCAGAGAAAGCCTTGGGTTTAGAGTTAGATGACCTAGGTTGGGATCTTTGATTTATGATTTATTTGTTTCTTAAATTATTGGTGCTGCTGTTTTCTTATCTGTTCCATAGGGTTAATAATACTTACCTTGAAATACTGTGAGAATAAAATGTTCTTAAATAAGACAATACATGCTAAATAGGCTGCATTTAAAAAGGCTCTTAGTACGTACTACTACACTGCATCCCAGTAAGGCCGAACGAACTACTTTCCAATTAGTAGGGAGTACAAGTCTGTTTCCCTACATCCTCGCCAGCTTTGTGCATTATGGTACTTTTCACTCTTTGCTAATTTGAAAGGCAAATTAGCAGTAGTTTTCCAATACTTTTCAGCTGTAGAAACATTTCTTCAAATGAAATATTCAGTGAAAGTTCAATATCGCAAACATTTAGTAGCATGTCAGCAGTGTCTTAATTAGAAATGGAGGACCTGGTCCTACCTGCTCAATCCAGACTCTCAACAGCACACGCTTACTCTTTGGTCTTTAAAACAATTATTCATTCTTGCAATGTTATTGGGTGCCTGTTATATCTGGTGCTATACCAGATGCTTGGAAATGTCAGTAAATAAATGAAATCCTTGCTTACAATCTAGAGGGAGGAGGCAGAGAGTAAATAAATCGGTAATGTCTTAGGTGGCAATAAGTAACAAAAGGAAGAGTAATTTAGGACAGAGAGATAGAATAATGGGGGAGGGAGAGACAATTAAATACGATGATCAGAAAAGGACCATAGGAGAACACAACATTTGAGCAGAAGTCTGAAGGAAGTAAGGGAACAAACCATCCAATTCATGTATGAAGGAGAACATTCCAGGCAGTGAGAGGAGACAGTGCAAGTCTCCAAGGTAGAAATGTTCTGTGATGTTTGAAAAACAACAAGGTGGGGATCTTTGTATGGGGAGTATGATGGGAGATGATGTCACAGAGGTAGCCAAGAGCCAGATCAACTGGGGCGTGGTTCTCAATACTATCAGACCCAGCACACTTTTCTTACTGGGTATGTTTTGCTCTTTTTAATATTCTAAATGAAATTCATAAATAATTATCTTTTACCTATTCATGCAATGTAAAAATTAATATAACACCCTTTTTGTAATGTACAGGAACAATGAGAGTGATATGTGGTTAAATAAATTATAAATGACTACACCAGAAGAAATATGAAGTTGTTAGCTGCTTTTATCTACCCATAGTGAATCTCTTTGGGTAGGAATATAAAGAACCATGATGTGTATGAAGGACTGGAAAATGAAATAACAGTGCAATTGGCACTATAATACATTAGGATTTATGGTAGCAAACTAGGCATATGTGTATATGATGAGAAAGTGGTAAATAACCTTACATGAAGTTGGAATGTATGCCAAGACCAGTTAGAGACTTTTGAAATGGAGAAAATGAGCTAGGCCTCTTTGTAAATGTAATGTCAACATAAATCTCTGTTGTGACTTTGGACAAAGTGAAAAGTATCAGAAAACCAAACCAAACCAAACCAAACAAAACATCTCTCCCATCTTGAAATCTCAACACATCAGAACATATTCAGTTTCTGGTGCTTAAAAGGACTTTGGAAGACGTATCTTTCAAAAGATGATGAGACTATAGGATGGATAGGAAAAAAGAAAGTAATAAAAGAAGACATGAAATAGACCTCTGGACAATTTCAGGGTAAAACAAAAACAACAGGCCATTCAAAATTAATAATTTCACTATGTAATTTTCCCAATATAAATATTATTTTGCTACAATATTTAAAAAATATGTAGATTGGCAATAACATTTATTTAAAAAACTTCATTAATGCAATATTCCTTATTCCCAAATTTTAGTTGTCTCTGCTAATTTAATTATGATTGGTTCTAAGTTTACAAAATGAACTTCACATATTCTCTGTATATATTTGTATATAACTGCTGCCAATGCAGAGTGAAACAGGTGTGTTGTTTTGGTGACTAAACTATTAGCATAGTTGCTATGATTTACACAGTAGTTGCATTTCTGGAAAATACAGAATGGGTTAAATGAGGGATATATTTTGTGTGTTTAAATATATAGAATGGAATTAGATTTCGGCCTCATCTATTTATGAAACTGTTTTTACCCACATGAAAGTCTTTCAGGACATGAATTTCTTTGTTTTGTGGACTGCCCTGTGAACTGCAGGATGTCTACTATATCCTTGGCTCCTTCTTGCCCACTAAATGCCAATAGCAGTTTCTCATTCTCGCAACCAAAAATGCTGTCTCTCCCATCCACTGGCCAGCAATTTCTAAATGTTCTCGAGGGAGTAGTACTGTCCCTTCTGAGAATCACTGATGTGTAGAGTCTTGTAGCCCATGGTAAGAAATTTGAATTTCACTCTGAGTGATGGGGGAAGACACTGGAGGGTTTTGAGCAGGGACATGACATGATCTGATCTTGTTTTAAAGGGATTATCTGACTACTGTGTGAACAATACATCATAGGTGGAAAATCGTAAAGGAAGGAACATATGTTAGGCACCTGTTAAAATAATCCAGGTGAGAGATGATGGTGACTTGGGTCAATCATGGTGACAGTGGGAAGGATGTGAGAAATGGTCACATTCAGCATCTACTTTGAAGGTTGCTTATGGTTTGTATGTGTGTTGCAGGGGTGGAAAGAGAAGAGGAGAGTCAAGGATGACTTTATGGTTTATGGTGTGTGTAGCTAACTGGTAGGATAGTTTCCATTTTCTGAGATGGTGAAGGTCAAGGGTGGGCAGCCCAATTGTGAAGTTGATTTTAGACATGTTAAGTTTGAGGTGCCTAGTACACTTTCAAGTGGAGTTATCAAATATGCATTCAGTTATAATTCTAGGGTTCAGGTGGGAGGTTGGGGTTATAGGGATGGGAAGTCACCAGTGATCAGATGGTATTTGAATTCATGAAACTGGAAGAGCTGACCCAGGGCATAAGTGTAGCTAGAAAGCAGAAGAGGCCGAAGGGCCCAAGGACATGCCACTGTTAGAGTTAGAGAGAAGTAGAATGAATGAAAGAAGCTGAGGGGAGCCTGGTACAGGAGAAAAACCAGGAGAATGTGTTTGGTGGAAACCAAATGAAAAAATTATTTCAAGAAGGATGCAATAACTGTGTCAAATACTGTCAAGTCTAGTAAGATGAAGACTACAGGGTTTAACCATAGCGTTATAACTATAACATTACTCTCTCTCTCTCTCACCCCACCCATCTTATAGATTTTATTGCTGTTGTACATGGGATGCATTTTCTATTTGCATTTTTAAATTGCTTATTACCATATTGGTTTAAATATGTTGAACTTGTGGAATTTCTTGTTTAATACGGTTGGTGTTTAATGAAAGTGGTGATAGTAGGAGTTCTTGTTTTATCCTTGACTTTAAACCAAAGGCTTCTAGAATTTTACCACTAAGTATGTTGTTCACTATAGCTTTATGATAGATATTCATTATTAGGTTCACTTCTTTTCTCAGCTTGCTAAGAATTTTTATCAAGAATAAGTGTTGAAATTTGTTGAATACTTTTTCTCTTTAATCTGTTATTGTGACCTACTAGTTAATCTGAACTATCCTTGGATTCTGGGAAAAATATTCTAGGTTACAGTATGTTTCTGTACACTGATAATTTCTGTTAGAGTTTTTGCATTTGTCTTCATAGGTGAGATTCAGTATTCTTTTTATTCTTCTACTGCCTTTGTCCACATTGGTTATCAAAGTTGTACTATCCTCATATGTTGGATGTCTGATTTCTTTTTCTGTTCTCCAGAAACAGTTTGTAAAAGAGAGGGATTATATTTTCCTTAAAAGTTTGGTAATTTTCACCTGTAATGTTGTCTGGGCTTGTGTCTTGGGTAAAGAGATTATAAAAAATAATCTTGGTTTCTTTAATAATTACAAATTTATTCAGGATGTTAATTCCAATTATCAGTTTTGTGACTCGTGTATTTCTAGATATTATTTTTATTCATGTTTTCCCACATTTATTATCATGAAGTTATTAATAGATTGTTTCTTGTTATTCTGTGGCTTGACCTTTTGATTTTATAGCTATAGAGTCTGTCTCAGCATGTAGTGGGTTTGAATCTCAGTTTGTAAACAGAGATGTGCAAGAATCATGTTTATTTATCTACAATTTGGAGATCCACACCTCCCCACGCCCCAGGATATATAGTTTCTTAAGATCACACACCATGCTGGACATCTCTGTTGAGACATCCATACTTCTATCTGATGGTCCACTTAGGTCTTCCCAACATTGGTAGTCCACACAGGTCCCTTCTAAATTGCCCCTGTTCCAATCTCCCTCTCCTCTTAGGTGCACAGAAATCATTTTGCTGTTCTCAGGCTAGTCTGGGGCCTGCTAAATTCTGTGAGATGATATAATGCTCCACCTGCCTTGACATTCTGCAGGGCTGTTTCTTCTCTGGGATCTTACTGCTTCCTGGATTCTCCATGAGACGAAGTCCCACGTATTTTCTGTTCTTCCTTCCCACAAATGCATCTTCTTTTGTTTCCTTTGGGCTTAGCCCTGGGGAGCTGGGTATAAGCCCCTAGCCCAGGAACCCCACAACATTTATGTTCTCTTCACCTCCCTGCCAACTTCTTCTGGGCCAGGAATTTAATTCATTTCTAACTGCAGAGAAAGGAAATGTTACTCAAACTCATTTTGTTTTCTCCCAAATCACTTGTCATTTATTCTTTCTATTCTACCTGGTTCCCAGGTTTTTGAAACCCGAAAGCCAGAAAGAGGCTCTTGTCTGTCATTTTATGTTCTGTGGTAGTGCCTTTTACCTGAGGCCATGGTCCCTCAGTGGTCTATGTGGGTAAAGGGAGAATACTGGGTGTGTGAGTTGGAGGGAAACATTGGTGGATACTTCACAACTATCTCTTTAGCCTCTTCATTTGACAGATGGGGAGATGGAGTCTCAGGGAAGTAACTCATTTGTCAAGGCCATGTATAGTTGGTGGTGAAGCAGAGACCAAACTCTAGATACCCTATTACTACTGTATTCTTTGATGTTATATATTGTCAAACAGTTATTTGAAACCCTTATGGAGTTTATGTCCTACAATCCCATATATATTTCAAATAGATTTTTAATTACATTGTAACTGCTATCCTTAACAAATTAGTCATCTTTAGATACTGACGTTTCTTGATAATTAGCGATTTAGTATTTTAAGGACAAGTAAGCTTTCTTTTATGCTTAGTCTTTCAGAAGAAACACTTCCTAAAATCTGCTATGCTTGTGCCCCTTTGTGAAAGCAGGTGTTGCTTGTTCCTTCTTGCATTTCCATTACCTGGCACAGGTGTGCCCCGCAGAGGCGCTAAGTTGATCTTTTCCTTGAGGACAAAGGGCACCATTTTAGATGTCGATCCTCTATGCTCTACTGTGATACAGTGATGGCCCAAGATCTCATTGGGTGAGTGAAGCGTTTGCCCCCACACTCTGCTTTCAGCTGTGTTTTGAATTCTTTTGTTTCCTTTTTTATAATTTTTGTTTCTTCCTCCTCATTAGGCCGACAGTTGGCTCCGTTTTGCAGTCAGTATTTTGGTTTGCTGTAAGTGCCCCTTCTCCCACAGCTCTCATCCTAATATCTTATTCTATTCTGCCCTGGGCTTAGAAACTAGATAAATAAGCTTGGCTACATTGTTTGTAAAGTAAAAGTAAATAGCCTCCAAGGGAGGGCCTCAAAGCTTTCCTATGGGAAAGTGTGTGAGCTTCCTCTGCACCGGCCTTTGCTAACATCTCTTTTGCCTCCTCTAAAGCCTTTTTTGCTTACATCCTGCTTCTTGTCTCTGCTAGATCCGTGAGGTCAGGTCTTTGGATGACTGCACAGTGGATAGGCGAAGAAAAACAGCTTGTTTATTTTTCTTCTTATAAATTGACTCGGAGATACTGTAAAAATATTTTTGCATTTGAATAATCCATATTCTTAGTATAGGGCTATTAACTGGATCCTTTGCAAATCAGAATAAAAAATAACAGCCGTAGAACCACAGAATACCTTTGGGCAATTTGGTTACTTACAATGCAAACTATAACGCTGACCCTGGGGGCTTTTGAACCACAACTGTCAGTTTAAACAAAACTCCAAACCTAATTAAACATTTGTTGGATAGGATGCTAGTTTGAGAACTGGTTGGGCAGCTTTTAAAACTTAATGGTGCAGTTCTTCACCAGAAAACATATAGAAGTATTAGTACTTGGTGCATATATTATTTAAGGCTATAAGGACTTCACTTCATCACTTTTTAGACAGTGGAGAACAATTTCCTGCACACAAATTAATTGTAGTGTTTGTGAATTTTCTTTACTTAGTTGTTACGTTATAAAATTGAAGTGAAGCTATTTCCCATACCCCCTTGGCCCCCCCTTTCCCTGCTCCTTTTCTTTTTCTTTTTCTAATTCTTCTCTGTCAACACAATTCATATGTTGTTCTTAGATTCCTGTCACTATCCATTTGAATATTTAAATAACCATAGTCAGGCTTTTGAACTTCTACTTGGCTCTTAGAAGAAACTGAATATATGTACTGTATATGAGATATATATATACACACACACACACACACACATACACACACACACATATATATATTTTCATCCATGATTCATTTTTGGGTCATTAATGAAAACAATGAATTTTCCTTTCATAAATATTTATCAAGTACCTTCAAGGTGCCACATATTAGAGATATTTAATCTCCCATATGTACATTTTAATGTATGAAAATAAAAGGAACATTCCTGCATGTAAGTTGTTTAGTGTGTCTCAGGTACAGAGGGTGCCAGGCACTGTGGTGCACACCTGTAGTCCCAGCTACTTGGGAGGCTTGAGGCTGGCGGATGCTTGAGGCCAGGAGTTCGAGGCTGCAGTGTGCTGTGATTGCTCCTGTGAGTAGCCACCACACTCCAGCCCTGGCAACATAGCGAGACCCTGACTCTAAAAATAAAAAAAGTTTAGAGGGCACAAATGGGGCAAAGCCAGGGTGGGATGCAGAGTCTAGAGGGAGATGAAGCTGGAGAGGCAGGCAGTGGTCAACATGTGGCCATGGAAAAGAGTTTAGGTTTAATTCTGATGGCACTGGGCTGCCATTGGAGGATTTGAAGCAGCAAAGTGATGTGATACAACTAAAGTCTTTGACAGATCATTCTGGAGGCAGTGCTAACGGACTGGTGGGCAGAGGAGTCAGGAGCTGAAGCCTTAATCCAGAAGGAAATGAAGTATGTCTGAATTCAGGCAGGGCAGTGAGGCTGGAGAGCAGGGTATGGTTAAACAGGACAGCAAGTATTCAGGTGATGGACTCAGCATTAGGTGGTTGAAATGACAGTAAACTATTAGGTTGAACCATATGAAATTGCCATTTTTATAGGTAAAAAATGATCAGATCAGCAATTTTGTATGGTTTACCTTAATCCATTGCAACAGTTTGAAGAGGGATGGTGAACACCCGATCAGAGAATAATTTACAGTAAGACTGGCTGTGATAGAAAGAAATTGGACTACAGCTGAAAGAGGTTATATAGGGATTTTCTTTTAAATGAATGTTTATATGATGAGAGGAATGATCTAGCAGACAGAGAGAGAGATGGAAGATGCAAGAAGTAGATTTAATTTTTGTTGTTGCTGTTATTATTTTAGTGCTTTATTTTTTGTTATATTTTAACTTTTATTTTGATCAAAGTAATACAAGAACATAGTTTAAAAAAATCATATAGTATGACTAGGCTTATTAAAGCAGTTCCTTGTCAAACCTTTTCACACCTCTCATTTGTACTCCCTAAAGACAACCACTTTCCAGCCTTTTAGTTATTTCATCTTATATATGCCTTTATATTCTAAATCATATCTTAATGATACTAGTTTCTGACTCCCCTCCTCCCCCATTAGAGAAGATTTGTTGATTCCTATTATGGAATATAATGATTTACTGCTTTTACTAGCAACCACCCCTACCCATGGCATATGCACTTTCCTAGCTTCCCAATAGTAGCTAAGTATAATTTTTGATATCTGCAATATTATGTTTAGGTAGATACTACAGGTAACATTTCCTTTCTCAAGTAGCTGCTTTTTCCTACGGTTCATGATTGCAAGCTTTATTTTTTTCATGAAATAATTTTCTATGTGTTCATCACTAAGTTATCCCTAAACTCTTTATACACGTGTAAATGTCTTCTTAAAATATTCAGACACGCCAGGTAATCTCTCTTATTCTTTTTTTTTTTTTTTGAGACATTCCTCTTGGAACCCTTTGATCTCCTGGTATAATCAGGATTAATGGCCCTCTGGGCTTGCTGTTTAGCAGTGGCCCAGACCTTTGCCTTCTTCTGTTGATTGGGTCCCATATCTTTCTCTTTCCTAATTTACTAACTCTACCAACAAAGGATAAGTGGGAAATATATATGACGTGACATGATGTGGCTCCTTTTTCATTTATTTGTGATGGGTCCTGAGTGGCCCTTTCATTCCAACATTCTTCAATTCTGGGAAGTCTCCTTTTAAAATATTTTCCCCTTTGTTTTCTCAATTCCTACTTTCTATAACTTCTGTTATTTGGATGTTGGGGGTGTGGACTGATTGTCTTATTTTTATATATCTCTCCTATTTTCCTTTTTGTTCCCTCCTCTTCTTTTCTGAGAGGATATTTTCAATTTTATCTTCTTACTTTGCATCAAAGTATTAATTCCTGCTAGCATGTTTTGTGTTTAACCCTTGCTGTCTTCTGCTGTGGTGTGGGAGAGATGTTACTGGACAGCGTGGAGGTGGATCTAGGGAGGCTGTTTTCAGTCCACTTGGACTATCATTTTTGGAATTAGCTGCCTCCAATTCCTAAATCTTTCTGAGGTCTTATGATATGACTTGTTTTGCTTCTGGGTTTTCATTTTAGTAAAATGTAGTTACATTTCTTAAAGAGTTGTTGATGAAATAATAAAATATTTGCAAGACATTCTCTTGTCAACGTACTCGTGTTTGTTGTTGTTTTTAAGGTACACCTTTTTTATGTATTTATACACTGGCAACTTAACTACATGCATTACAATAGTCAGTCACAAGAATAAATAACCATCTTGTAGAATACATTTTGAGGTTCTTACTGTCTATCGACTCATGTCCAAAGTAAACTTCCTTTTATATATTTGTCCCCAATTAGAAGAGTGTTTATTTAAAGCAATGTCTTCTTATAGTTAAAGCTTGTCTAAGAAAATTGTTTCTATAGATGCTTAATATAGTTTGCATGTGTGTTCATGCCCAAATCTCATATTGAAATGTAATCCCCAATACTGAAGGTGGGGCCTGTTGTGAGGGGACTGGATCATGGGGGTGGTTTTCTCATGAATGGTTTAGCACCACCCCGCTTGGTACTGTCTTTGAGATAGCGAGTGAGTTATTGTGAGATCTGGTCATTTAAAAGTGAGTAGTTTGTAACTCAAAGGATAAATGCTTGAGGGGATGGATACCCCGTTTTCCATGATGTGGTTAGTTCACATTGCCCCATAAATATATATACCTATGTACCCACAAACATTTTAAAAATAATGAAAAAAAATTAAAAGTATGTAGCACGTAACCCTTCACACTCTTGCTCCTGTTTTTGGAATATGGCGTGGGTGTTCCCCCTTTGCTTTCTGCCATGATTGGAAGCTTCCTGACGCCTCCCCACAAGCAGATGCCGCTATGCTTCCTGTACAGCTTGCAGAACCGTGAGCCAATTAAACCTCTTTTCTTATAAATTACCTAGTCTCAGGTATTTCTTTATAGCAATGTGAGAAAGGACTAATACAATGCTTTATAGAAATCCTTTCTTTATAGAAAATATATTAAATGTAGCCTTAAGAAAATAGAAGTTAGAACTGACAGAATTATCACTCTGGGGGTAAGCAGCTCAGGGATAAATTTTTCTCCTTTTTAATTTAATCTCACATTTTTAAGAGAAAATATATAGTTGAAGTCCAGACAAAATTCAAATTATTTTAAATAATAGCACTCCCAGAATATGGCCAAATCAGGTATTTGAATATTTGAAAAATGTTGTTTTCTAATGCATAAGGGATGATGTTAGGTTTCATAATCAATTTATGTTAATCTGAAGATTATGCTTTCCCATTTATCAATTTGTTCCTTCCATTATTTTTAAATTGATGCTAAGTACATGATTTTAGTACCCTGGGAATGGGTTTGGGAATACTGCGAGGGAGTTATTTTGGCTGCTCTTAGCACGTGCATTACAGTTACTGCCACCGACAGCTCTCGTTCCCCCAGCTGTCAAACTACTTGCTTGTCCGGTGTAGCAGGCCCAGAGATTTTGACACAAAGACTGGAAAAGCAAGAATTATGGTCAAATACCACCCTTGAATTATTATACTCTAAAGATAAATATTTATGATAAAACATAAATTGATAAATATATTTATCTAAGTAGAGAAACTACAAAGACCCTAGATATACCATCAGGACATAGGTATGGGCAAAGATTTCATGATGAAAATGCCAAAAGCAATTGCAACAAAAGCAAACATTGACAAATGGGGTCTAATTAAACTAAACAGCTATTCCACAGCAAAAGAAACTATAATCAGAGTGAACAGATAACCTACAAAATTGGAGAAAATTTTTGCAATCTGTCCATTGACGAAAGTCCAATATCCAGAGCTTGCCAGGAACTTAAATTTACAAGAAAAAAACAAACAACCCCATTAAAAAGTGAGTGAAGGACATGAACAGACACTTCTCAAAAGAAGACATATTTGTGACCAGCAAACATGTGGAAAAGAGCTCAACATTACTGATTATTAGATAAATGAAAATCAGAACCACAATGAGATACCATCTTATGCCAGTTAGGATCGCTATTATTAAAAAGTCAAAAAACAACAGATGCTGGAGAGGTTGTGGAGAAAAAGCAATGCTTTTACACTGTTGGTGGGAGTGTAAATTAGTTCAACCATTGTGGAAGACAGGGTGGCAATTCCTCAAAGACCTTGAGGCAGAAATACCATTTGACCCAGCAATCCTATTACGGGATATATACCCAAAAGAGTATAAATCATTCTACCATAAAGATACATGCATGAAAATGTTCATTGTGGCAGTATTCACAATAGCAAAGACATGGAATCAACCCAAATACCCACCAATGATAGACTGAATAAAGAAAATGTGGTATATGTACACTGTGGAATACTATAGAGCGATAAAAAGAATGAGATCATCTCCTTTGCAGGGACATGGATGGAGTTGAAAGCCTTTATCCTCAACAAACTAATGCAGGAACAGAAAACCAAACACCACATGTTGTCACTGATAAGTGGGAGCTGAATGATGAGAACACATGGACACACTGAGGGAGAACAACACACAGTGGGGCTGGTCAGTGGGTATGGGGGGAGGGAGAGCACTAAGAAGAACAGCTAATGGATGCTGGGCTTAATATCTAGGTGATAAGATGATCTGTGCAACAAACCACCACGGCACGTTTACCTATATAACAAACCTGCACGTCCTGCGCATGTACCCATGAACTTCAAATAAAAGTTGAAGGAAAAAAATGATGAATTAGCAAAATTAACCTTCAGCATCTTGAAGAAAAAGGGCTATGTGAGATGAACACAAGCAAGTTCAGCAGGGCCAAGCTGAGCTTGTGATGAACTGGCTAGTTAATATTTAGGGACTGTACCTCTGCTTAAGACCAGAATCACACTCTTTGTGATGAGATACTCAAACTCCAGGGCTGCACCAGGAGCTGAAACTGGCCTTAAACCAACTAAATCAAGCTTGTCCTCTCATGCACATGCCAGAGCCTTGATTTAGCATTACTTCTTTCCCCTCTTCTACCTCCAAAATACAGAGTTTACCCTATAGCAGCTAAACGAATATAGGATCACTAAACAACTTAACACATGAAATGATTCTAAGTGTAAATTTGATTTTAGATCATCCATCTGTATTATACTGCAACTTGCAAAAGCAGTGATTTCGAGTGTTTCAGAGAGTCCTTGGGTCCTGTGGAGGGGTGAGAGCAGGAATGAGTGGGTAGGCTGTGGTCCTTTCAGCAGCCTCCATCGGCCTTCACCTGCTTGCAACATTCCCCATTGATCTACTTTATACACTGGGCCTCCAAGTATGAGTTTACTTGACAGATAGGTCCTACCACTTAAAAAAGGTGAAAGTGGCCAGGCTCAGTGGCTTATACCGTAATCCCGGCACTCTGAGTAGCTGAAGTGCGAGGATCACTTGAGCCCAGAAGTTTGAGACCAGCCTGAGCAACATAGTGAGACTCTGTCTCAAAAAAAAAAAAAAAAAGAAAGAAAAAAAAAAGAAAAAGAAACAAGATGAAAGCCATGGATGTAAAGTATAGTTTTAATATTCTTAATTTTCCAGTGTCATAGCAGTTTCCCGGAGCAATGCAGGTAGAGTGCCTGGTCAGGCCACTGAGGAGATTCTCTGCTTCTCTCAGAGGGTGGCTGTTTTGTCAAACTGCCCATGAACTCCTTTAGGAGAAAAAGGGATGGGAAGTAAGGAAAGATACCCTAAAAACTTGTTTGCTCAATCTGTGAAATTTATTCCCTTTTTGTAACATATTACCCATATCCTTTGAGGGGATAGGTGGGGGAAAGACAATTACCCAACCCTGTCCCGGTAATGTCCACAATTCAGGGCTCTCAGGGTTCCAAAGTTACACTGTGGGCTGGGACCAGGGATGCATTTTGACTTTGGTGGGCCTCAGGCACTTTTGCCTTTGGGGGCACTTCTTACCATAAAAATACTGAAAAAAAATTTTTATGACTATGTTGGTATAAAAGTAAATATTATCCAGGCTGATTTTATTATTATATATTCATTATTACTATATGTATTTTTCTTCTGATTTTTTATTTTTATTTTTTTAACTCATCCTCCATTATTGGACATTTATTATATCTAATTTTTTACTTTTATAAACCATACTGTTTTCTTTTGATTTTAAAAGAAATTAAAAATAAAACAATTTTGTGGGTCCTTAAAATATCACAGGCCCTAGGCACTGTACCTACTGAGTCTACTGGGGAAGTCAACCCTGCTTGGGACAGGGAGATTAGGTTGGGGGAGGAGGACTCCTCTTCATGTCTTAGTGGGACACTTTTAAGTTAATTGGTTCTTTTGTATTTCACTTATAGTACCCACATACTCATTTTCTGTTTCCCCGCCCCCTGTCCAGCACATTAATATTATGAGTCAGAAGTGAATGTCATGGGGTAGAACTGGAGACAGATCAGAGAGATGGAATCATATCCTTTCCCAGAAGACCAAGGTTTTCGTATGGGGCTCTGCTCATCAAGCTTAACTTCTTCATTGGTTGGGATGTTTTCCCAGGTGACTCTCCATTACTCATGCAAATGAGATTTTGGAAAGTCTGTCCCATCAGACTTTGTCAGACATGCCCAAACATGTTTGAATCCCATTTAGACTCAAGACAGGGCTCCCTATATTTCAAAAACGTTAGGGTTATTTTTATTAATCTTTTCCTTTGATCTGTAAGAATACCTTTAAAAGATGAAGAATGAGAATAAGGGGTGTTTATAAGTAGATATTCTTATTTCCACTGTCTCTGCTTTAAGTTAGGCTCTTATCAGCCTTCACTTGGATACTTACAGTGTCTTCAGGACTAACTTTCAGTTTTTACCCCCACTGAAGTTTATTCACCAGACACTAGTATTAATTTATTTTAAAATTTGGCTAGGGCTGGGCGCGGTGGCTCACGCCTGTAATCCCTGCACTTTGGGAGGCTGAGGCAGGCAGATCACGAGGTCAGGAGTTCGAGACCAGCCTGGCCAACATAGTGAAACCCCATCTCTACTAAAAATACAAAAATTAGCCGGGCATGGTGGCACACGCCTGTAGTCCTAGCTACTTGGGAGGCTGAGGCAGGAGAATTGCTTGAATCTGGGAGGCAGAGGTTGCAGTGAGCTGAGATCGTGCCACTGTACACCAGCCCTGGTGACAGTGTGAGATTTCCTCTTAAAAAAAAATTTTTTTTGGTTGGATACCTCTTGACTGCAGGATATAGTCTAATTCCAAACCATGAATAGCATAGAGGGTTCTTCATAATTTGACCTTACTAGCATTGTTTTTTTTCTTTTTCCTTCTAATTTATTCACCAGTTGTATCAGTCGGTTAATGCTATGTAACAAACTGTCAAAACTAAGGGCTTAGTACCAAACAATATTATTATAGCTCTCACCTTTGTGGATTGGCTGGAGTCAGCTAATCTAGGCTGGGTTCTATTCTGGCTGGAGACTTTATCTTGGTCAGCTCTGTTCCATGTGGCACATCGAGACCAGGGACCTCCATGTACTTTTATCCCCCTGGAACTAGTGAATTGACTAGGCATGCACTTCTCATAGTAACAGAAGAAGTTCAAGAGAGCAACCTGCAAGCTGTTGAGTCCTAGGGTAGGAATTGGTGCATCATTACTTTTGGCCCATTTTACTGGCTAAAGCAATAAAATGAATAAATCCAGAGACACATGGTTACATCCAGAGTCAGGAGGCAGGAAAATAAACTTTGCCTCTTGACAGAAAAAAAACTGCAAAGTCACATGGCAAAAGGTGTGGATAGAGTGAGAGGTGAAAAATTGAGACCGTTAATACAAAATTTACCACACCAGCCATCCACTGAATTTTAAAATTTCCTGAACACACCATGTCTGTTTATGAAAGGGATGATAAGGATTCATTCCAGGTGACTGAGTCATGAGGAACCTTGGAAAGTTTATTATTGCTAAAAGACTGTTGTGGTGTCTCTTGCTTGTTGGTTCTTGACTTCTTTGGTCCTTTCCTCACTGATTCTGTTAATCCAGACAGCCCTTCCATACCTCCTACATAGTAAGAGTCTGTTTCTGATGCTTCCAACTGAAAACCTTGACTGAATACCTTGATAACTTGAATAATCTCATTGCTTCTGCCCAAAGATTGTCTTTCTTGAAAAGTGAGAGAAGGGAAATGAAAGAAGTGAATAATGTGGTAAATGTTTCCACAGCTTCATATAAATGAAATTAATGGATTAATTTCCCTTTTGAACTAGAATCTGGCTGTGAGCAAAACCATGTTAGAGCACCAAATAAGCACACAACCACAGAGCTCATCACTACCCCTTGGAAGTACAGCTGGGGATGAGGAGTGAGGGAGCCAATGTGAAGATGCTTTCCATCCTAACCCTGTTTGAGTACAGTAAGTGGCACATGTGCACCTGCCTCAGGGAAAGAGAAAGGATCTGAAAATCAATCTAAGGAGTGTTTCTCTACTTGCAGTGCTCTTTGTATCCACTGGACACATTTACTTTCTACTTCTCTCTTAAGAACTATTTTAAGGAAGTGCTGCCTTCTATTCTAAATATAATATTCCCCACCTTGCCCCAACTCCTTGGTACAAGTTTACTTTGTGCTTCTCTTATGATATGCATTATTGTTATTTATCTACACATCAATATATATGTTCATCTAAGCTGTGACTACCTAAGTGATCATAATAGACTTTCGTCTTTCTATTTTTAGTAGGATGGATCAAATGAATGCTGAATTTGTTTTATAAGACCATACACAATCTGGAAGCAAGATTATTTATCTTTTGCTTTTTTATCCTTCACATCACCTCATATAATTCCTTGGACTTAGTCGTCACTCTATAAATAAATATTTGTTGAATGGTGTAAACAAAAATATGCTTACTCTTGAGGCTCTGAATTTTATTATTGAAGTATTTATTTATGTTATTAAATCCTCTGTGAGATTAGGAGGCTGAAGAGAATATTCGTATGGATTCTTCTGAATATTTATCATTTCCTCTCCCAGATCCATATGAGAAAAATTTGGAAGAGATGGAATTTAGTATGGAGAAGAGATAACTGATGGCTGATTATTAATGCTCTTTCACAGGTGATATGAATCAATCACTCTTCATCTTAATTAGGGAAGGTATATGTATTCTCTAAAATACAACATAGGTTAGATGTTATTAAATATAGATTTCTGTCTGTTAGGGGACTTACAGAGTTTCTCTCGTTGGCTTTGTTTAATAATAGGACAAAGAACTATGTTCCTGGTGTGGGCTTATGACAAGTCCTGCCTCTAGAAAGCTCTTTAATTTTCTGTAATTCCATATTTTTCACAAATACTGTAGCAATGATACATGGAATGTGTCTTTCAAAGTTACTGACAATATAGTGAAATGTTAGATGATTAAATATATTTCCTGATATTTGGGATAATTATGTGGCACAAAGGAGGACATATTAAGTATTACACAGTATGTTTTGTTAACACATGTACTTTGCGTTTTTCCTAAGGATCTAGTACAAACTACCTCACCTTTTTTTTTTTTTTTTTTTGAGCCTCCTTCTGTTGTCCAGGCTATAGGGCAGTGGCCTGGACACAGTGAGTGGAGTTGGCTCACTGCAACCTCCACTTCCCAGGTTCAGGCAATTCTGGTGCCTCAGCCTTCTGAGTAGCTGAGATTACAGGCGTCCACCATCATGCACGACTAACTTTTGTATTTTTAGTAGAGACAGGGTTTCACCATATTGGCCAGACAGGTCTCGAACCCCTGACCTCAAGTGATCCGCCTGCCTTAGCCTCCCAAAGTGCTGGGATTACAGGTGTGAGCCACTGTGCTGAGCCAAACTATCTCACTTTTTAATAGGTTTTGTAAAGCAATAGATATCTTTTAAGAAGGCTAAGAACAATTACACAATAATAGGTAATAATGAAGAAACACATACCTAAATAAAAATTATGAGATTTTGAGATTTTAGGTTCTTTAGGGAATGCCATGAAATATCTGAAGAGCTAGAGTTTTAGAGCCTTTTAAAAGTTATTTATTTCTGTGCAACAAATCACCCCAAAAATTAGCAGCTTGAAACAATGAACATTTATTTCACACAGTTTTTGTGGGTAGGGAATCTGGGAGCAACTTATCTATGTAATTCTAACCTGTGGGGTTGTGTCAAGATCTTGTCTGGGGCTGCTATCATTTGAAGACTTGGTTGAGACTGAGGGATCTGCTCCCAGGATGTCTCAGTCATAAGACTGGCAATTTGTTGCTGGTTGTTGGCAGCAGACCTCCCCATAGGACTGCTTAAGCGTTGTTATCCCATGGCAGATGGCTTCCCCTAGAACGAGTCATCTAGAGAGGGCAATGTGGAAGTTGCCATATATATTTTTTTGAAATAGCCACACACTGTAATTTCTGCTATATTTTATTGATTACACAGGTCTGTCCTATTCATTGAGGAGGTGACCATTCAGGAGGTGGGAATCATTGGGGATCATCTTGGACAATGGTTACTACAGCCTTTTTGAAATAAGATCTGCAAGTGGTACTACAAATGTTTTTGTTGAACGTCAGGATAGGTGAACACATATTAATTTGTTGAATCTTATATTAGTTAGTATTAGTTAACATTTTTGAATGGTTTTACAGTAGGAAACATTTAAGAAAATTAATAGAATTTATTATTTGATTCAGGAACAGCAAAAACAGTGTTTTTGAGATGTAACGTCATTTGAGAAGACATAACAAATATGTTTTCATCCTTCCTCAGTGATATGATTTGGCTCTGTATCTCCACTCAAATCTCATCTTCAATTGTAATCTCACATGTCTAGGGAGTGTCCAGTAATCCCTATGTGTTGAGGAAGCGAAGTGATTGGATTTTGGGGGCGGTTCCCTCATTCTGTTCGTGATAGTGAGTGAATTCTTATGAGATCTGATGGTTTTATCAATGTATTGTTTTCCTGTGTGCTCACACTGTCCCGCTGCCTTGTGAAGAAGGTGCCTGCTTCACCTTCCACCATGATTGTAAGTTTCCTGAGGGCTCCCCAGCCATGCAGAACTGTGAGTCAATTAAATCTGTTTACAAATTACCCAGTCTCGGGCAGTTCTTTATAGGAGTGTGAAAACAGACTAATACACTCAGTTTGTGTCTTGGGAATTTTAGTTTTATGGAATACTGTTGACTAAATAAACAAAAGAGGCATATGAACTTTCAAAAATCATTGATATAGATGCATAATTATTTTCATGTGGTCTTATATTAAAATACGAGATAAGAACTGCATTTCCCCTCCATCCCTTGACCCGGAACCCAGCTCTTCTTCACATTTATTTTTCACTAGCATGACTAAAACTGGTGCATTCTCTGATATTTATACTCTTATCCTCATCTCTCTAAATAAATTAGATTCCTATTGAACTTGGAGCTTGTGCATAATAATTACGCTTGATTAAATTTAGTGCTTTGCATTTTGAAAAACATTATTCCTAGTCTGTTGTTTTCATCTCTCTAACTAACTGAAACTTCTTGAGGGAAATAATCTTGACTTATATTTCTCTTGGATTCCTAGCCCTGGAGTGCTGTGGCACAGTGCTGCTTACATAGCTCGTCATAACTCACTCAACAGTTGGTATGTAATTCAAAGGGATGTTGTACCTGAAATATCAGAGGCTATAACCTAGAATGAGGCATATTAACTTAGATTTCTCCACAGCCTTCTGAAACAAAAAGTCTGGACTTTTTTGTTGTCTTTTCTAGTATGAATGTCAAGGAGTAAAGAATGGTGCATTGCTCAACCATAGGCTTTATCATATTCTGGAAATATTTTTTCTGATTGCATTGCATCTGTTTTGGATGACCTGATTTAAACAAGCTTTTCATGAATGCCTCATTTTTTTTTTTTTCTAAAAGCACTGTGGTTTTCTTTCATAGGGTAGCTATCAGAGAAGTGATATTATAAAAAGTAGAAATTTTACTTGAAACCCAATAATGTTATGTTTCTGGAACTACTGTAGTTTTTGAACAGGTTTAAGTAATGGACTATGTTCTGTTAGGACTTTGCGCAAAAGATTCTGTACACATTTAGTTATAGATAGTGCCTGTAGCAATTTTGATGTTTAAATTTATATGGCAGCTGTTCAAATTCCATTTTTTTTTTCTTTTTCAAATCACATTTTTAGAGCCAACAGGTCTATGGAATACAGGGTCCAGTCACCCAGAACAGTCATATAAATGCTTAATTTAAAGAGTCACAAGGGGTAAGAACGGATGTCAAGCAGCCCTGATACATTCTTGTGCCTGTAAGGAGGATTCCACAGGCCAGTGCCATCAAGGTTTTGCCTGCAGGAAGCAAGAGAAAGTTAATGCAGATCAGGATAGTTTCTCAAGAAAGTAACCTGTGTGGACAAATATTGTTTAGGGCCATACAATGCCTTTTCTTTCCTTCTTTCTAAACCTTGAGCTTTACAGTAAGTTATCTAAAGGCAGTGCAGCTTAACTAAGTGCTGATGAAATCATAAAAGGGTATATTTTATTTTATTTTATTTTTTCTCTTTTTAATCTTTTATTATTATTATTATTATTATTATTATTATTATTATTATTATTATTATTATTTTATTATACTTTAAGTTCTAGGGTACATGTGCATAACGTGCAGGTTTGTTCCAAATAGCATGGGCCAAAAGAGTGTTTCTAAAATATACCATCACTCGCCAAAAGGGTATATTTTAGAAACACTCTTTTGGCCCATGCTATTTGGGCCAGTGTCATTTGGGGAGAACCTGGATTGCATGATGAAGAGTAGAGGGCAGCTGCTGTCTCTACTCATTCTTTTAATGATGATTGAGAAAATACTGGGTCTGCCTAACAGGCCACAGGAACACTGCTGCTTCTGTTGCTGTCCATCTGCTTGAAGCAGTTTAGGGGAAAGACCATGTGGTCTGTTTGTTTTGAATACTAAATAGCACCCTTTAAGCCTCAAAGCTTTGGTTTCAGTGTCTGTGAAATTTGGGTGTCCTTCGGATTTTATTGATCCTTCAAGGTCCTTCCAGCTTGGACATTTTGGATTCTGTTACATGCTTTAGGTGGAAACTGCTCTATGAAACACATTAAAAAAATGTATCCAGGATTGTGAAGCTGGACCGCTTAGAGCTTTATAAATTTTCAATTGTTTGTGGAGTTAAAAAAATTTGTTTAACACTTTGGCAGACTTGTGGAGAATGTAGAAATAAACTACTAGTTACAGTTTATAATTCAGGGAGAACGGTAGAATTAATGCACGTTAAACAAAATACTAATTGTATTACTTAAAATTTTTCCTTTTTAAATTTTTTCTTAGTCCAACATCCAAATTTTCTGATTCAAGTCAATTTTTATGTCTCAGTCAATTGTTTTTTGTTTTCCTCACATTTCCTAAGGCACTGTTTTGCTAGTTTATAATTTTTGTTACTTTTAGGATTTTGTTCCTTGTCTCATTTTCTAAATTTCTGAGTTTGGTTTTGATAAATTGATTTTCTGTCTGAATAACTCTACAGATTATTTTGGGAATTTTAGGTATATAGTAGTACCTCTTCAAGTAACAGTTATGTGATTAGCTCATTTCTTATAATTATGCTCTTTTCTGGTTCATGTCTAGAATTTCCAGTATAATGTCAAATTATGATGGTGCCAATAGGGATCCTTATTTTGCTTTTTATTTTAACATGAACAAAAACTATAATTATGTATAAGACACTTTCTGTCTGCATGTATTATATCATTTTATCCTCATAATAAGCATACGAGGTATGTGTTAATATTATTCCCATTTTACAAAATTGAGAGGTTGAGTAATTTGCTTGAGAATGTCCTAAAGTGACCGAGTCAAGATTTGAAACCAAAGCCTGAGCATGTGTGCTCAACCACGTTATCATTCCACCTTCCATGTGATTTTCACTTGAGAGTACCATGAAGATCATTGTATGTTTGTACATTTGACTTATAAATTAATGGATTTCCTAATGTTGAATAAATCGCACTATTTTTACTCTTACCTGTTACCTCTACATCCATTTGTGTTTCTTTGCTATTAAACTTTAGATCCAACATTAACAAAATTATTGTTGTCAATAAAACATTTTTTTACATTACATGTCTTTTTTTTTTTTTTTTTTGAGACGGAGTCTCGCTCTGCTACCAAGCTGGAGTGCAATGGCGAGAGATCTTGGCTCAGTGCAACCTCCGCCTCCCTACGTGTCTTTTTTAAATGTCAAGTGTGAAGTTTATTTCTCTGGCTTTACTAGACTATAGACAAACAAAAATAAATCCTTATGTCATTGGGCAATGTAGTAACTATCACGTATAAATTTTACTGCTATATTAGTTAAAAATGTCTAAGGAGCAGGGAAATGACATTTGTTGTGTACCTACTATTTTCAAGTGCTCATCCTATCCAATTACTTTTTTTTTTACACTGAGGTAAATTCACATAATGTAAAACTAACCATCTTACAGTACACAATTCGGTGGCATCAACATTTCCAATATTGAGCAGCCATCACCTTCATTTAGTTTCAAAACCATTTCATCCTTCCAAAAGGATACACTATACACATTAAACAGTCATTCGCCATTCTCCATACCCCTCAGGCCCTGGCAACAACAATTTGGCTTTGTTCTCTATAGGTGTACGTATTCTGGATGTTTCATATAAATGGAATCATACAATTTATGAGCTGTGGTGTCTGGCTTCTTTCAATTATCATAATGTTTTCAAGATTCATCCAACATCGTGGCATACATCAGTACTTCATTACTTTTGTTGGTTGAATGGTATTCTATTGTATGGGTATACCAAATTTTGTTTATTCATTCATCCGTGAATGGACATTTGGCTTGTTTCCACCTTTTGGCTATTGTGAATAGTGCTGCTATAGCATAGATGTACAAATATCTATTGAAATATCTGCCTTCAGTTTTTTTGGGCATATTCCTAAAAGGGAAATTGCTGGGTCAATTGGTAATAGTATGCAAGTTTTTGAGGAACCTCCAAACCTTTCCACAGTGGCTGCACCATTTTACATTCCCGGTAGCAGCATACAAGGATTCTAGTTTCTCTGCATCCTGGTCAAGTCTTGTTATTTTCTTTTTCTTTCTTTTTTTTATTGTAGCCATCCTAGTGAGTATAAAGTGGTATCTCATTGTGATTTTGATTTGCGTTTCCCTGATTATTTGTGTTGGTCATCTTTTCATGTGCTTGTTGGCTTTTGTATATCTTCTTTGGAGAAATGTCAAAAATACTTTGCCCATTTTTTGACTATATAGAAATGAAAATTTGTTGTCTATCTCCTGTGATTATATCCTCACTTTCGCCAAATAATTCACAGAGTTTTATAACTCACACCAGAGAATTAGTGCTATGACTTCCAGAATATGCTTCTTGTATGTTAGTGTCAAAACTCTTTCAAAGGAAAGAATACTAGACAATTTTCTGTTGCATGGTGATATTAATGACAGTGATTCTGAGACTTAAAAAACTTGCTTTTCTTGTTTGGGAAATGCTTAATTGAGAAATGCCAAAGTTGTTGACACTAAAGAATGATTAGTTAGAGGATCATGGTCAGAGACAGTGGTGGCCAGGACACTTACTACTAGTAGGAAGAGGGAGGGAGTGAAATTCTTAAGCTGAATAATCAGGGTATTTCCTTTGAAACTTCTTTCTATTGTTTTTTTCTGCTTTAAAAACTGCTTGTGTTATTGCCAAAGAGTATTATTAACTTCAAAGCCAGGAGTCCATTGCCCATTTTTAGTTTTTTTGGTCTTTTTGTTGACTTCTAAGACTTCCTTACATATTCCTAATATTAGGCCCTTGTCAGGCAAATGATTTACAAATATTTTCTCCCATTCAATGGGTTGCATTTTTACTTTCTTCATAGTGTCCTCGATGCACAGAAGTTTTAAATTTGGTAAAATCCAATTTGTCTATTTTTTCTTTGGTTGCTTATGTTTTTGTTGTTATATCTAAGAAGCTATTGCCAAATCCAAGGTCATGAAGATTTATTCATATGTTTTCTTCTAAGAATCTTACAGTTTATAGGTCTTACATTCAGGTATTTGACCCATTTTGAGTTAATTTTTATATATCATATGAGATAGGGGGCCAACTTTATTTTTTTTGCATGTTGATATCCAGTTGCCCCAGTACCATTTGAAGAGTATATTTGTTTCCCATTGACTGTTTTTGGCACCTTTGTCAGAAGTTGATTGACCATGGGTTGGATGAGTTTATTTTTGGACTCTCACATTTATTCCATTGATCTAGATGTCTATCCTTATGTTAGTATCACGTGTTTTGATTGTTGTAGTTTGATAGTAAATTTTGAAATAGGTAAGTGTGAGTCCTCCAGTTTTATTTTTCCTTTTCAAGATTGTTTTGCCTATTCAGGGGAACTTTCAATTCCATTGACTTTTAGGATCAGTTTTTCTAGTTTTGAAAAAAAGGCCCTTGGGTTTTTGATAGGGATTGCAAAGAATCTGTAGATAGCTTTGGGGAGTCTTCCCCTCTTAACAATATTAAGTCTTTCAATCCATGGGCATGGGATGCCTTTCCTTTCATTTAGGACTTCTTTAGTTTCTTTCAGGAATATTTTATACAAGTCTTGTGCTTTTTTGGTTGAATTTATTTCTTAGTATTTTATTCTCATTTATGGCATTTTAAATGGAATTGTTTTCTTAATTTTGTTTGTAGATTGTTCATTGTTTGGAAATAAAACTTATTTTTATATAATTTCCCTGTACCTTACAACTTTAGTGAATTAGTTTATTAGCTCTAGTAGGTTTTTTTGTATTCTTTATGATTTTCTGTATAATGTGTAATCATATTCATTTACAAATAAAGATATTTTTTAGAATTACTTGTTTTTATTATTCTGATGACAGTGAACTTTGGGCAGTGTTCTTTGTGTGTTTCTGCTCAGAGGTCATTGAACTTTGGGAGTTTGTAGTTGTCATGATATTTGGAAAATTTTTGGCCATTTGTGTGTGAATGTTTTCGGTCACTCTCCATATCCCTTTCTGGAGCTCCAATTAAATATATGTTCGACTGAGTATTTGTTCATTTTATTTTAGTTTTCTTTCTCTCTGTGGTTCGTTTGGCATGGTTACTGTTGATAAGCCTTCAGGTTAACTGACATTTTCTTCTGCAATGTCCTTCTCTTCTGTTAATGCCACTCAGTGAGAATTTTATTTTAGATGATGTATGTTCTATCTATAGATGTCACATTTAATTCTGCTTCTTAAGTTTGCTCTTCTTTATGCTTACATTTTTATTTAATGTTGAACACTTATAATATTTATATTAGAAGTTTAAGATCCTTATTTACTAATTCCAAAATGTATGTCATTGTGGGTCTTTTTGTATGATTTTCTTCCTGGTTATGTATCACATATTTGTGCTTCTTCATGTGACCAGCAACTTCTGATTGGATGTTGGACACTATGAATTTTACATTGGGTTTTATTGACTTCCTTTAAAGAGTGTTAGAGTTTGTTATGATAGGCAGTTAAGTTACTTGAAGAGCAGCTTGATTTTTTTCAAGAATTATTTTAAAGCATTGTTAACGTCCACAGAAGTCTTTACTCAAGGGTTAATTTAGCATTACTACTAATGGATGATCCTTTTGGCCTTTATAATGAATGTACCACGTATCTTGCATGTCTGGTGGGAGACCTAATGAAACCCAACCTTGTGTGAGCTCTGAGAATTGTGGCTTACAGCTCCTTCGTAATTGTTTTCTTCCTTGGCAGGGTTTCTTTGTCTAGCCTCATGGGTTTCCCCATTGCACGGGCAGACTTTCAGCCAAAGACTCAAGGACCCTATGCCGGTTTCTGGAGCTCTTTGTCTGTGCAGTGCCCTCATCTCCACACTGTTCTACAAATTCTAGCCCCTTTGTCCTCCTCTCATCTGATTTCTGTCTCTTCAATTTAGTAAGATACTTGGGCTCTGTTTGGTTTCTGCCTTTTTGTGCCATGTTCTGGAAATTGTGTCAGGCAGAAATCAGGTAATTGTAACTCTTACTTTGTTTCCATTCTCTGTCATCACAGTTCTGCACTGCCTGTTGTCAAATCCTAAAATAGTTGCTGTAATATTTTGTCCAGTTTTATAGTTATTTATAACAAGAGGACAGAAGTAGAAGCCAATGGCCTGAATTAGATCCTTTTAATAAAGCAAATAAAAAGTAGAAAAATAAAAGTTTTAAGGTACAATGGGAGTTTGAATCTTGCTGTTGACATTACTAAAAGGCTAGAAGAAAAGGGGACCTTAAAAATTCATGTAGGCCAGGCACAGTGTCTCATGCCTGTGTAATCCCAGCACTTTGGGAGACCAAGGAGGAAGGATTCCTTAAGACCATGAGGTCAAGATCAGCCTGGGCAATGTAGAGATACCCCATCTCTACAATAAAACAAAAACATTAGTTGAGTGTTGTGGCATGCACTTGTAGTCCATGCCACTGAGGAGGCTGAGGTGAGAGGAACGCTTGAACCCAGGAGTTTGAGGTTACAGGGAGCTATGATTGCACCACTGCATTCCAGCATGGGTGACAGAGCGAGTCTCTGTTTCAAAAAAAAAGTCATGTTATTGAATGCCTATTTAAAAATTATTAAGACTGAGGGGAAGGAAAGCAAAATAATGTACCTGTTGATACCTGATTTTTGGCTTTACAGTTTGGATGGACAGAACCTGGGTCTCTTTATACCTAGATCATTGTTAGTAATTGGAGTGTACTATCTTCTTGCCATTTCAACTGAGTAGAGAGTATATCATTGCAATTGTCACTAGCTATGGTAAAAATGATATTAACAGTCCATCTGGTGAGGTTTTAAGCATATTCCTTCTTGCCCTTGGTTGTATTAAATTTTAGTTTTGATTTTATCTTTCTTGTGCAGTGTTTTATAGAATCTGACTTAATAGCATTATTTTATAGCGTCTGACTTAATATTACCTATCTTGTTAAATCTAAAAATATATTTGTAGAGATCAGCAAAAAGCCATGAAATTGAAAACATAGATAAAAATATTTTTATATTTATTTATTTATTTATTTTTTAAGCAGAGTTTCCCTCTTGTTGTCTAGGCTGTAGTGCAATGGCATGATCTCAGCTCACTGCAACCTCTTCCTGCTGGGTTCAAGTGATTCTTCTGCCTCAGCCTCCCAAGTAGCTGGGATTACAGACATGTGCCACCATGCCTGGCTAATTTTGTATTTTTAGTAGAGATAGGGGTTTTACTATGTTGGTCAGACTTGTCTCCAATTCCTGACCTCAGGTGATCCACCCACCTCGGCCTCCCAAAGTGCTGGGATTACAGGCATGAGTCACCACACCCTGCCTTGATTGTTTTTCTTTATTTATTTACCATGTGTTATTGACTACTTTATATGTCTCTATTTCTCATTTACTACCTGAATTGACTAGCATTTTAGTATAATGAATAATGTGCCTCAATGATTTAAAAAATTTGCATCACTTTGTTTCCTTTTCTTATTCAAGGATATTTCTTTAATGGGAAAAATGTACCTCAAAACATCAAGTATGCAAGCAGAAACACCTGAGATACAAGCAGAGCATAGATTCCAGATGGGTGCTGAGGAATCACAAACGGTAAGGTCTTTAATAAAACTCCTCCTTGCTTCTATTAAAGTAACAGCATGCTTTCTGTTGCTTGAATGTTTATATAGAGAGTTAAAAAACTTTCTCTGATGTATTTTAGAAGTGTGTTTACCTGTGAGAACATCTAACTCGATACCACACTGGGAGTCTTGGCCATTTTGGCTCACTGTTGCTGGCTAACATGGACCTTCTGAGCTAAGGCCCCAAACTCTTTTTAGAAGGGGAAGATTTTAACAATTATGATTTAGAGACATTTAGATCTAGAAGGTAGTTGGATAATTAATTAAAAATTGTTAGCTTTTAAGAAAGCATTACTTTTGTCTGTATTCAGCTAGAAGAATTATTAAAAGCATTGCAAGGGGAGAATTTGGTTGAGAAATGTGGACAGTTGGTGACAGAAATTTGTTGTGGAAATAAATCTTTCTTTTCATCCATCATTGGTAAAATAACCATTGGATTCAAAGCAATCTGGAACATATTCCTTGTGAATGGAAAATATCTCCCGGTGTATAGAAACTCACATTTACATAGAAAAGTGATAACCTCCTGGTCAGTTCCTCTACAAAGAATTCATAAAATGTTACCATTAAATTACAAGCTCCTTTGGTTCCTGAAAATATGACCCCTGCATACATAAAATTGTGATTATATTTCATTTTTAGGTTAGCATATCATGTTCAGAAAGTGCATGGAATTTTTTCTTTTGACAAAAGCTATGAATCCTGTAATGTTAGAGTTACCCCAAATGGTCGAACTCCTAGAGTTTGAGATGCTTTCAGACCATATCTTTTTTTCCTTTGTATTCTTATCACTAGCCTCATGACCCAGCATGAGATGGTACTAGTAGCCCTTTGTAATAGTATGTGAATATATCAATTAGGAAGCTATCCCATATATGCTGTGGACTTAAGACTGACATCTAGGGTACTGCCTCTAGTTGACGCTGTTTACAAACAGATATCAAACCTTCTGACCTCGACGCCTCTAACAGGTATAGTAAACTGAAAATACAATACCAGTTAGGTTTAGCAAAATAGAAATCTTCATTAATAGAATAAACTTAATACCATTCACTATATTCATGTAAAGTATAAGGAAAGATACCATTTTGAAGGAAACTGTGAAAAACGCCAACAATCAGATATCTTAGATACCATCTTGATTATTTAAAATAAAGAGTTAAACAAAAATATTAATTTATTTGTAATTCTGCTGGAACCATTCCCTAAGCATTGACATTTACAGGCAATCACTGGACCTCTTCTGGCCTCTGGCTTTTTATAAGGAAGCTGACCCACTTCTCTAGAGGTAAAATACTTTTCGACTTGGTACCTGGTCATGGACGCTTCCATCCATCCCTCCTGCCCTCAGACATCAGACTCCATCTTCTTTGGCCTTTGGACTCTTGGACTTAACTCTAGTGGTTTGCCGGGGGCTTTTGGGCCTTTGGCCATGGACTGAAGTCTGCCTTGTCAGCTTCCCTACCTTTGAAGATTTTGGACTTGGACTGAGTCACTATTGGCTTCATTCTTCCTCAGCTTGCAGAGTACACGCACAAAAACTAAATACAAGAAGATATATCCCTTGTAAAGGTGGGAGTCAAGCCAATGGAGCAGCTGAATGGCTCCCTGCTAAATACTCAAATGTCCCCTACCCTCTTGCAGTTAGATGGGGTCATGTAGCTGTTTGTGGCCAATGGGGTGTGAAGGAAAGTGATATGGTCACTGTTCTGTGGTGACCATAAAAGCTGTGTTTTGGTGTGAAGGAACTACAACCTGGAAGCGGCCTAGATGGCTGAGCTACCATAAGAAGTATGCCTGCCCTAAAGAGCCACTTTGATTTGTAGTGAACACACTGCCCCAGTGTGTCGAACCACTATTTTTTTTGGGGGGGGTGGTGGTTGGGCATAGTCTATCCTGATGACCAGTGACAAAAATGAAGCTAAAAAAGTTTAAGTACCTTGGCTAAGGTCAAACATCTATTAATTAACAGATCCCGGATTTGAATTCAGTCCCATTTGGTTAAAAACATGTTCTTAATCTTTCCATAACACCATCCACTAGCTTTATAAAAACATGAGCTCCTGCTTGATGACGTGTGATATGGAAAAAAAAAGAACCCACCTGAGCTCAAGATTAAAGTTCTATTTTACAAAATTAAATTTCTTGGTCTAGCTGTACCTTCTTGCATAATAAAGAAAATTTCATAGTATTTGGTATTGTATGCCATCTTTTACCCATAACAACTGTGGGGTAGCTGTAGTTTTGAGACAAAGGCTGAGGAAAATAATTTGCCAGCATTCACATTTTTCTTAAGTCAATTTGAGCTTCTCTTTCTAAAGCTTCAGAGGAAACTTATCACCTGTGCTTAGTTTCAAGCATGCATTTTCATATTCATCTTGTTGTCAGATAGAAACTGTTGCATCACTGAAAAGCCTAGAAGGACCAATTAAAAAAAAAAAGCATTCTCGCACATTTACTTTTTCCAACAGAGTATGCATAAGGAACTTCCTGAAGCCATGTCAAGTATTCTCCAGGTTGAACAAGAGGATATAGAATGGGGAACCTCAGAAGTAGAAAGCACAGTATTTAAACCTCAGGAAATTTCGCAAGTTCAGCCAGCAGAGGAATTAAGTAAACCTTTGGAAGATGGACAGCCCACAAGTGATTCAAAAGAAGCCAAGCGGGTGTCTTTAACGGTAAGAAACTATTTATGTTGGAAACACCTAAGAGTTATGAGAATTGAGGATGTGCAGGTGTGAAGAATTGGCCCAGGCAAGGACCAAGGTATGGGGCTGGGAGCTGGGGGTGGGGGTGATGGTGTGTTCACTCTGAAAAGGGCCTCAGAAGTGCAAGTTGCCCACTTAGGAAAAGAGAACATGTTTTTTGAGGGGTTTCTAGTGTCAACCCTAATTGCAACTCTGGGGAAAGAAAACAGATTTTCAAGGAGGAAAGGAATTTTTTGGTCTTTTAGAAATTGGCCAAGAATCTTCTAGTTACCATCTCGAGGAAGTCAGGAATTGTAGTCCAGGAAATAGAACTTGGTGAACTTTATAGCTTTTATAACTTTACCTCATTTAGGTTCATACTAACCCCTGGGTCTTTTTCTACTGTGAGAATGTTTACAAGATTCATTTTATCTATTGTTTACATAATTTTTTGTCATATTTGCGTATCACCCTGCCTTTACAGTAGGGTTTAAGTTTCCTCTTATCCATGGCTTTACTTTCTGAGGTTTTAGTTAGCTGTGGTCAACTGCAGTGTGGAAATAGGTGAATATACATAGGACAGTAAGATATTTAGAGAGAGAGAGAGACCATATTCACATAACTTTTATTACAGTATGTTATAATTGTTCTATTGTATTTTTAGTTATTGTTGTTAATCTTATACTGTGCTTAATTTATAAATTAAACTTTATCTTCAATACGTATGTATGGGAAAGAGCATAGTATATATAGGGTTCAGTACTATCCAAGGTTTGAAGCGTCCACTGGGGTTTGGAACATATGCCTCACAGATAAGGGAAGATTGTTGTATTAATTCTTTTCGTTAATGTGAGTCACTTTTTTTACTTAAATAAATTTATTTAAAAATAAATATATTATTGGCATTAAAAAAAGGCCCTTTTCCTTGGACCACAGCATATCATCTTGATTATCAACAGAAATCCTCTCCCAAACTGATTCAGATGGATGCCCCTTCTTGGGTAAACAGCCTTTCTGGTCAGTTCTTCTACTTCTGGGCCTCCCCTCCCCACCAATGATTATGTTCCTACTACAGTTCACTGAGGTCAACTGGCAATTACTCGTTCTTCAATTTTTGCTGGAGACTCCCAATTCTGAAACCTGGGATTTGTCTGTGGCCTTCCTCTTCCCTTGCTGTTTACATATAAATCAATCTCCAAGGCTTAGAATTTCCCAAATGTTATTGCTTCTATATTTTTCTTCTCTTTTCTAGTTACCCCATCCTAGTCTGGGTCCTGGTGACCTTATGTCTGAATTAATGCAGTGGTTATTCTTCATTTCTCAAGCCCTGTTTTCTCAGGTTTATCCTGTATGACACTAGCCTATTGGTCTTCCACGAATAACAGGTAATAAGGAAGATCCACAAGTAATAGTTGACCAGAGGAAATACCCTACTGCTTCCAGGGACAAGGGTCTTATCCTGTGGTTGGTGACTGACCCCATCAGTCATGCTCTTTACAAAGCATGCATTTGGATGTTTCTAAGAAGCATTCTAGGAAGAATGTTTTGATCAGAGTGACTGGTGGATGGATTAAAAAGACTCTAAATTGAAATGAGAAATATTTCAAGGGGAGGAGAAGAGAATGTCTAGTAAAATATTATGCCTTATTGTTGTGGGATATTGTGGTACCCTTCAGAAATGCCATAAAAATAGCACTGAACTATTCCCACCAAGTCTTCACTAAGAATCATATGTTTATTTATTCGTGTTAACATCTCAAGATTAATTGTTATCCATGAACTTTACACTGTATGTGGACATTTGAGTCCATAAGGGTAGTTTCTAGCATTTCTGCTCAAAATGCTAGCAGGATAAGGAACAATGTACTCCAGCAAGCCTGGCCAGGTTGAGGATTAAGCGGACAAGAAGACCTTTTCTGACATGATTAAACAGAAGTAGCACAGAGGTGTGATAAAGGAACAGTGCAGGACTTTAATTGCCCAGATACATGCTGGAAGGTTTTGTTCAGCAGAAAAAGTAGAGAATTTGATCAATCCTTACCTGATTGGCCATTTCTACTCTTAGAAGCTCATTAGTATAATGAAGGTAATTAGTATTTTTGTCTAAATCATGACGAACAAAAGAAAGTTAGATAGAAATAATAGTGATTCTGTGAAGAAATAACTGACACAAAGCCAATAATAGGATGGTTGAATATTTTAGAAAATGTCAGTAAAAGTCTATTAAAAATATTGATATGATCTCATGACGTGATATTATAAATTGAAGGAAGTTTAACAGGTATGGGGATGCCCTAAATCCCCCAAATTCTCACAGAACACGTATGAGTAATCTATTGCATTTAGAGTTTTAAAAATATTCATAGAAATGCATATCCATATAAAAATATAAAGGGGGCATGTTGCTATAAAATTGTACCAAGAAAGTCGAGATCCAGAATGGGTTTAGTCCTATGAATAATGTTAAGAACAAAAACAAGTGTTTTTGATGTTAGTTTTGGAGCAAAGAGGGAGGGAATAAAAAGAAAGATAACTCTGTCATTTGGATGAATAGTGTGATGACAAGAGATGACAGAGCTGCCTTAATTTATTTTTGGAAAAAGGTTGAGGTTTTAAATAAACAGAAGTATAACAGAGAAAAGGAAGCTGATAAACTTATGCTTTGTGTCTTTTAAATCTGACAGGGAGAATGATCTTTAGTTTAGAAAGAAGAATTCATAATAGAAACTTAAAGTCCAAGATTTGTAAAAGATTTTAAGAGTTAACTTGGACATCTGAGTCTGTTGGATGGCTCAGATAGATGAGTTTAAGCTTGTTGCACCTTTCAGCAGCAGCTTTGGGGAGCTGCTGCAGTGGGAGAGGTGGCAATGCCTGGAGCCTGGCAACTGCAAATATGACTTTTATATTTTTTTTAAGTGTAAGGGTTAAGATTTCTGCAATCTATGCATTGATCTTGGACAAAACTCTAGAATTATTAAATGACTCATTAAAATAATTGTGTCTGAACCCTTCTAAAAGGAAGTGGTAATCACTTGGAGTATGGGCCCCTTAAGGTAAGTCATGGAAGATTGACCTCATTTATTTTCCTAGAATTCCTAGACTGAGCATCATAAAAATGTCAGACCTGGTGTTCAACATGAGGATTGCGAGAAGAGCACAGGCTCTGCAACTAGATGTCCAAGGACCGAATCCTCTCTTTACGCTTTACTAGTACTGTGACCTCAGGCAAAGTACTGAACTCTACTATATGTCTGTATTGTAAAATGAGGATAACGACAGTGCCCACCTCATATTGGTTTTGTGAGGATTATATGTAGATGCTACAATATAAAGCATTTGGAACAATGCCTGACACACAGAAAACTCACTAAACATTAGTTATTGTTATTATCATTGGAATATCAGCAACCTGCTTATGAAAGCCTCCCAATGATGGTTTTGTAGAGGAGATTGTGGTCAGGTGGTCATTAAATGGATTTGTAATTAGTTATGCAGAGGATGCACAACTAGTATATGGAAGTCTCATGGACTGCTACAGGGCTGTGTCCAATTCAATATATTTCCTAATGGTTTAGATGATATATTAGTCTGTTTTCATGCTGCTGATAAAGACATATCCAAAACTGGGCAATTTACGAAAGAAAGCGGTTTAATGGGCTCACAGTTCCACATGGCTGGGGAGGCCTCACAATCATAGTGGAAGGTGAAACGTGTGTCTCCCATGGTGGCAGACAAGAGAAGAGAATGAGAGCCAAGAGAAAGGAGTTTCCCCTTATAAAACCATCAGATGTTGTGAGACTTATTAACTACTATGAGAACAGTATGGAGGAAATGGCTCCCATGATTCACTTATCTCCCACTGGGTCCCTCACACAACATGAGGGAATTATAGGAGCTACTATTCAAGATGAGATTTGGGTGGGGACAAAGTCAAACCATATCAGATGAGAAAATGGAAAACTTGCTGACTGAATTTGTAGATAGCATCAAAAATGCTACTGGTAAGATGTGTCTGGAGGAGGTGGAGCAAGATGGTGGAATAGAAGGCTCCACTGATTGTCCCTTCCACCGCACAGTACACCAGGACACAGAACCTGACTGTAACTTCATATCACTGAAAGAGGCATCGAAGAGGTAGGATAAATAGTCTTGCATTGCCAACACCACGCTGCCCTCACCCGCTGGCAGCAGAGGGGTGGTGCAGAAAGTGTTTCTGTGCCCTGGGGAGAGGGAGAGCCAGCAAGTGTGAAGTATTGAACTCACTGCTGTCTTGTTATAGCAGAAACCAAAACTTAACCAAACTCAACTGGTGCCTGCCCACAGAGGGTGCATTTAAATGAGCCCTAGCCAGAGAGGAATAGCTGATCTCAATGGTCGGAGCATGATTTCTTAAAAGCCTTGCCACCACAGGCTAACATGCTCTGAGGCCCCAAATGAATTTGAATGGCAATGTAGGCCACAAGTACTGCAACACGTAGGTAAGTCCTAGGGTTGAACTGGTCTCAGAGATAGTGGACTAGGGAGGCATGCAACCTACTGAGACACCAGCCAAGGCAGCTAAGGAGTGCTGGCATAACTCCTCCCCTAACCCCAGGCTGCATAGCTCATGGCTCCAAAAGAGACTCCTTCCTTTTGCTTTAGAAGAGGAGAGGGAAGAGTGGGGATGCAAGCACTTTGTCTTGCATCTTAGATACCACGCTCAGCCACAGCAGGATAGGGCATTGGTCAGTGCCATGAGGCCCTAGCTCCCAGACATTTCTAGACATGCCCTGGGCTGCCTTGAAAAGAGGGACCCAATTGTAAGATTCATCACCTCCTACCTGAAAAGTCCTTGGGCTCTGAATAACTAGAAAGGATACCAGTTGAGGGCCTTGGGTGAGACCCTGACACTTGCTGGTCTCAGGCGAGACTCAGCACATTCCCAGCTGTGGTGGCTACAGGGTGAGAACCTGGCTTTAAAAAGGGGAGGGAAAAGTAAAGAGGACTTTGTATTGCACCTTAGGAACCAGCTTGGCTATAGGGGAGTAGAGCACCAAGTGAGTTCTTGGGGTCCTTGAGTCCAGGACTTGGCTCTTGTACACCATTTCTGGACCTGCCCTAGGCCAGAGGGAAGCCCACTCCTCTGAAGGATGAGTCCCAGGCCAGGCAGCATTTACCTAAGCTGACTAAAGAGCCCTTAGGCCTTTAGGAAACATTGGCAGGAATTTGGCAATACTTCCTGTGGGCCTGAGATGGCGGTGGCCACAGGGAGAGGCTCCTCTGCTTTTGAAAAGTGGGGGGAAGAGTGGGAAGGATTTCATTTTGTGGCTTGAGTGCCAGTTTAGCTGTAGTACAATAAAATGCCAGATGGACGTCTAAAGTTTTTGACTGTAGTCCCTGGCTCCTGGATGGCACCTCTGATTGCACCTGGGGCCTGAGTGAATTTGCCACAAATAACATAGGCCTGGCTGGTTTTGCCACCTGCTGATTGTAGAGCCCTAGGTCTTTGAGCAAACATAGGCAGTGGCCAGGGAGTGGTTGTAGCAGGCCTTGAGCGAGACCCAGAGCTGTGCTGGCTTTAGATCTGACCCAGTGCTGTCCTAGGAATAGAGGCCACGGGGTGCTTGTGTCACTCCATCCCCAGCTCCAGTTGGCTCAGGAGAGAGAGAGAGAGAGAGAGAGAGAGAGAGAGAGACTTTGTTTGTTTAGGACAAAGTAAAGGAAGAGAACAAGAGTTTCTGCCTAGTAATTCAGAGAATTCTTCCAGATCTTGTTAAAGACCATCAAGATGGTGCCTCTACGAGTCTGCAAGTACCACAGCATTACTGGGCTTGGGGTACCCTGCCTTAAAGCAGATACAGCTGAGATCACAACACCCAACTCCTTTTGAATATCTGGAAAGCCTCCCCCAAAAGGATGGGTACAAACAAGCCCAGAATGCAAAGTCTGCATTAAATACCCAATTCTTCAATGCCCAGACATAGACAGATATCTACAAGTATCATAATGATTCAGGAAAACATGACTTCACCAAATGAACTAAATAAGGCACCAAAGGCCAACCCTGGAGAAACAGACATATATTCAAAATATATAGAGACATCAAAATAGCAGTTTTGAAGAAACTCAAAGAAATTCAAGATAACACAGATAAGGAGGTCAGAATTCTATCTTAGAAATTTAACGAACAAATTGAAATAATTAGAAAGAATCAAGCAGAAATTCTGGAGTTGAAAAATGCAGTTGGCATACTGAAGAATGCATCAGAGTCTTTTAGTAGCAGAATTGATTAGGCAGAAGGAATAATTAATTAGCTTAAAGACAGGCTGTTTGAAAATACACAGAGGAGACAAAAGAAAAAAGAATAAAACAATGACGCATACCTACAAGATCTATAAAAAAATCTCAAAAGGGCAAATCTAAGTGTTATTGGCCTTAAAAAGGATGTAGAGAAAGACATAGAGGTAGAAAGTTTACTCAAAGGGATAGTAACAGAGAACTTCCCAAACCTGGAGAAAGATACCACTATCCAAGTACAAGAAGGCTATAGAACACCAAGCAGATTTTACCCAAAGAAGACTACTTCAAGGCATTTAATAATTAAATTCCCAAAGGTCAACGATAAAGAAAGGATTTTAAAAACAGCAAGAGAAAAGAAACAACATGCAATAGAGCTCCAATAAGTCCAGCAGCAGACTTTTCAGTGGAAACCTTACAGGCCATGAGAGAGTGGCATGACATACTTAAAGTGCTGAATAAAAGCAACTTTAACCCTAGAATAATGTATCTGGTGAAATTATCCTTCAAACATGAAGGAGAAATAAAGACTTTCCCAGACAAACAAAAGCTGAGGCATTTTATCAACACCAGACCTGTCCTACAAGAAATACTAAAAGGAGTACTTCGACCAGAGAGAAGAGCATGATAATGAGGAATAAATAATAACCCCAAGGTACAAATCTCACTGGTAATAGTAAGTACACAGAAAAACAGAATATTATACCACCACAAGTATGGTGTGTAAACTTATCTTAAGTAGAGAGACTAAATGATTAACCAATAAAAAATAATAACTATAACAACTTTTCAAGATATAGACGGTACCATAGATATAAGTAGAAACAACAAGAAGTTAAAAAGCAGGAAAATAAAGTTAAGGTATGGAGGCTTTATTCGTTTTATTTTTCTTTTCTGCTTGCTTGTTTGTGTGTTTATGCAAACAGTGTTAGGTTGTTCTCAGTTTAAAATAATGGACTATAAGACAGTATTTGGAAGCCTCATGATAACCTCAAAACAAAAATCATTCAACAGATACACAAAAAATAAAAAGCAAGAAACTAGATAATATCACCAAAGAAAGCCACCTTTACTAAAAGGAAGACAGGAAAGAAAGAAGGAAGAGAAGACCACAAAATAACCAGAAAACAAATAACAAAATGGCAGGAGAAAGTCCTTACTCATGAGTCATAACATTGAATGTGAATGGACTAAACTCTCCAATCAATAGACATAGAGTGGCTGAATGGATTAAAAAAAATAAGACTCATTGATCAGTTGCTTACAAGTAATGCACTTCATCTATAAAGACACACATAGACTGAAAATAAAGGGATGGAAAAAGATATTCCATGCCAATGGAAACCAGAAAAGAGCAGGAATCTCTATACTTATATAAGACAAAATAGATTTCAGGAAAAAAACTATAAGAAGAAGAGAAAAAGGTTACTATACAGTCATAAAGGGGTCAATTCAGCAAGAGGATATAACAGTTTTAATTATATATGCACCCAACACTGGAGTGCCCAGATTTATGAAGCAAATATTAGGGAGTCAAAGAGGGAGACTCCAATACAATGACTGAAAACTTCAACATCCCACCTACAGCATTGGACAGCTCTTTTAGACAGAAATTCAACAAAGAAACATCGGACTTAATCTGCACTATAGAGCAGTGGATCTAATGGATATTTATAGAACATTTCATCCAATGGCTGCAGAATACACATTCTTTTCCTTAGCACATGGATAACATTAAAAAAAAATACCAACATTAAACATTTTCTCTGACCACAATAGAGTAAAACTGGCCGGGTGCGGTGGCTCACATCTGTAATCCTAGCACTTTGGGAGGCCAAAGCGGGTGAATCACTTGAGGTCAGGAGCTCAAGACCAGCCTTGCCAACATGCTGAAACCCCATCTCCACTAAAAATACAAAAATTAACCAGGTGTGGTGGTGTATACCTGTAATCCCAGCTACTCAGGAGGCTGAGGCATGAGAATTGCTTGAACCCAGCAGATGGAGGTTGCAGTGAGCCAAGATTGTGCCACTGCACTACAGCCTGCGTGACAGAGCAATACTCTGTCAAACAAACAAATAAAAACAAACAAAAAACGATGCAATACAATAAAACTAGAAATTAGTAACAAGAATAATTTTGGAAACTATACACATTGAAATTAAACAATGTGCTTCTGAATGACCAGCAAGTCAATGAAGAAATTAAGAAGGAAATTGAAAATTTGTTTTGAAACAAATGATAATGGAAACATAACATACCAAAACATGTGGGATACAACAAAAGTAGTACTAAGAGGGAAGTTTGTAGTTATAAGTGCTTACATCAAAAAAGAGGAAAAACTTCAAAAGAACAATCTAATGATGGATCTTAAAGAACTAGTAAGGAAAGAGCAGACTAAACCAAAAATTAGTGGAAGCAAAGAATAAAGGTCAGAGCAGAAATAAATTGAATTGAAATGAAGAAAGCAATACAAAAGATCAATGAAATAAGAAAGTTGGTTTTTTGAAAAGCTAAACAAAATTAATAAAGCTTTAGCCAGACTAAGAAAAAAAGACAGAAGATCCAAATAAACTCAGAGATGAAAAAGGAGACATTACTACAGAAATTCAGAGGATCATTAGTAGCTGCTATGAGCAACTATATGCCAATAAATTGGGAAATTTAGAAGAAATGGACAAATTCCTGGACACATACAATCTACCAAGATTGAATCAGGAAGAAATCCAAAACCTGAACAGACCCATAACAAGTAACAAGATCAAAGCCATAATAAAAAGTCTCCCAGTAAAGAAAAGCCTGGGACCCAATGGCTTCACTGCTGAATTGAAAGCACTAACACCAATTCTACTTAAGCTATTCTGAAAAATAGAGGAGAAGGGAATGCTTCCAAACTCATTCTATGAGGCAGGTATTATCTTGATACCAAAAGCAGGCAAAGACACACACACACACACACACACACACACACACACACACACACAGGATTACAGGCCAATATCCCTGATTAATATTGATGCAAAAATTATCAACAAAATATTAGCCAACTGAATTCAACAATGCATTAAAAAGATCATTCATGATAAAGTGGGATAAATCCCACTTTGGGGTGCAAGGATAGTTCAACATATGCAAATCAATTAATGTGACACATCCTATCAACAGAATGAAAGACAAAAACCTTATGATCATTTCAATTGATGCTGAAAAACCATTTGATAATATTCAACATCCTGTCATGAACAAGAAGAAGAAAAACCTTCAAAAACTGGGTATAGAAGGAACATAGCTCAACATAATAAAAACCACATATGGTTTTTACCAGTGAGGTGGCTCACACCTGTAATCCCAGCAGTTTGGGAGGCTGAGGCAGGTGGATCACCTGAGGCCAGGAGTTTGAGACCAGCCTGGCGAACATGGAGAAACCCCGTCTCCACTAAAAATACAAAAATTAGCTGGGTATGGTGGTGTGTTCCTGTAAGCCCAGCTACTCAGGAGGCTGAGGCTGGAGAATTGCTTGAACCTGGGAAGCGGAGGTTGCAGTGAGCTAAGATCACACCACTGCACTCCAGCCTCAGCAACAGAGCAAGACTCCATCTCAAAAATAAATAAATAAATAAATAAACCCCAAAACCACATATGACAGAACCACAGCTAGTATCTTATTGAATGGGGAAAACTGAAAGCCTTTCCTCTAAGATCTGAAGCACCTGAAAGATGCCCTCTCTCACCACTGTTATTCAACATCATACTGGAAGTTCTAGCTACATCCATCAGACAACAGGAAAAAATAAAAGGCATCCAAATTGGAAAGGAAGAAGTCAAATTATTCTTGTTTGCAGATGGTATGATCTTATATCTGGAAAAACCAAAAGGCTCCACAAAAAACTATTAGAACTGATAAACAAATTTAGTCAGGTTGCAGGATAAAAAGTTGACATACAAAAATCAGTAGCATTTCTATGCCAACAGTGAACAAACTGAAAAGGAAGTAAAAAGTAGTCTCATTTACAAAATACCTAGGAATTAACTAAAGAAGTGAAGGATCTCTATAATAAAAACTATTAAACACTGATGAAAGAAATTGAAGAGGACCAAAAGATGGAAAGCTATTCCATGTTCATGGATTGGAGGAACCAATATTGTTAAAATGTGTATACTATCCAAAGCAATCTACAGATTCAATGCAATCTGTATCAAAATACCAATGACATTCTTCACAGAAATAGAAAAAACAATGCTAAAATTTATATGGAACCAAAAAGGCCCAGAATAACCAAAACTATCCTAGGCAAACAAAAACAAAAACCATACAAAACAAAACAAACAATAACAACAACAAAAAACAAACCCCAAACAAATAAAAACAAAAACAAAAAACCTGGAGGAAAATCACATTACCTGACTTCAAATTATACTACAGAGCTATAGAAACCAAAACAGCATGATACTGGCATAAAAACAAACACATATACCAATGGAACAGAATACAGTACACACCTACAGTAAACTCATTTTCAACAAAGGTGTCAAGAGCATATGCTGGGGAAAAGATCGCCTCTTCAATAAATGATGCTGGGAAAGCTGGATATCCATAGGCGGAAGAATGAATCTAGACCCCTATGTCTCACCATAGACAAAAGCAAATAAAAATGGATTAAATAATTAAATCTAAGACCTCAAAGTATAAAACTACCACAAAAAATTGGAAACTCTCCAGGACATTGGTTTTGGCAAATATTTCTTGAGCACAAGCACAGGCAACTCAAGCAAAAATGAACAAATGGGTTCACATCAAGTTAAAAAGCTTTTGCACACCAAAGGATACAATCATTAAAGTGAAGAGACAACCCACAGAATGGGAGAAATATTAGCAAACTACCTATCTTGCAAGGAATTAATAACCAGAATATATGAGGAGCTCAAACAACTCTGTAGGAAAAAAACCTAATAATTTATTTAAAAATGTGCAAAATATTTGAACATACATTTCTCAAAAGAAGACATACAAATGGCAAACAGACGTATGAAAAGTGCTCAGAACTTCAATGGGATATTATCTCAGCCCAGTCAAAATGGCTTATATCCAAAAGACAGGCAATAGCAAATGCTGGCAGGGGTGTGGAGAAAAGGGAAGCCTCATACATTGTTGATGGGAATGTAAATTAGTACTACCACTATGGAGAACAGGTTGGAGGTTCCTCAAAAAACTAAAAATAGAACTACCATATGGTACAGCAATCCCACTGCTGGGTACATACCCCAAAGAAAGGAAATCAGTATATCAAAGGGATATCTGCACTTCCATGTTTGTTGCAGCACTGGTCACACAACAGCCAAGATTTGGAAGCAAACTAAGTGTCCATCAACAGAAGAATGGATAAGAAAATGTGGTACATACACATGATGGAATACTATTCAGCCATGAAAAAGAATGAGGCTGGGCACAGTGGTTCATTCCTGTAATCCCAATACTTTGGGAGGCCTAGCTGGGTAGATTGCTTGAGCTCAGGAGTTTGAGATCAGACTGGAAAACATGGCAAAACTCCATCTCTATAAAAATACAAAAATTAGCCAGGCTTGATGGTGCATACCTGTAGCCCCAGTTACTTGGGATGCTGAGGTAGGAGGATCAATGGAGCCCAAGAGATTGAGGCTGCAGTGCATTGTGATCTTGCCACTGCACTCCAGCCTGGGCTACAGATTGAGGCCCTGTCTCAAAAAAAAAAAAAAAAAAAAAAAAAAAAAGAGAGAGAGAGAGAGAGATTCAGTCATTTGCAACAACATGGAAGGAACTGGAGATCATTATGTTAAGTGAAATAATCCAGGCACAGAAAGACAAATATCACAGATTCTCACTTATTTGTGGGATCTAAAAATCAAAACAATTGAACCCATGGAGATAGACAGTATAAGGATTATTACCAGAGGCTGGAAAGGGAGGCTTGATGGGCGTGAAGTGGGAGTGGTTAATGGGTACGAAAAAATATAATTAATGAATAAGCCATAATACTTGATAGCACAACAGGGTGACTATAGTCAGTAATTATTTATTTATTTATTTATTTGAGACGGAATTTCACTTTTGTTGCCCAGGCTAAAATGCAATGGTGCAATCTCGGCTCACTGCAACCTGCGCCTCCTGGGTTTGAATGATTCTCCTGCCTCAGTCTCCTGAGTAGCTGGGATTACAGGCAAGCACCACCACGCCTGGCTAATTTTGTATTTTAGTAGAGATGGGTTTCTCCATGTTGGTCAGGCTGGTCTCGAACTCCCGACCTCAGATGATCCACCGGCCTTGGCCTCCCAAAGTGCTAGGATTACAGGCGTGAGCCACTGAGCCCAGCCAGTCAGTAATAATTTAATTGTACATTTAAAAATAACTAAAAGAGTATAATTGGATTGTTTGTAACACAAAGGAAAAATGCTCAAGGGAACGGATACTCCATTTTCCATGATGTAATTATTGTGCATTGCATGCCTGTATCAAAACATTTTATGTACTCATGAATATATATACCTTCTATGTACCCACAAAAATTAAGAATTAAAAAAAGATTTGATTAGTCAAATCTCAGATGAAATTTAATTAGGATAGCCTTAGGATCCACAAAGTAAGTGCATAGATATGGGATGACAAGATTTAGTAGCAAATGTGAAAAACTTCAGTGTTTTAGGCTGTAATGTAGTTTTGTGATGAAGCCACATGCAATCATAGTTTGCATTGATTGACAAATACCATCTTTTTTTTCTGGCTGATCTGTTGATATCACACCTTAGATATTATATTCACATCCGGGTGTCCAACCCCAGGAGGACCTCTGACAAATTAGAGACTATTTGGAAGAAAGCAGTGAAGATGACTAAGCATAGTACTTCAAAACCATATCATGTAAGGTAGAGTTGAAAGGACTGGGGATGTGTATCTGAGGGAAAAGCAGGCCCAGGGGATTAAACTATATTCTAATATGTGTCTGCCTCTCAAACAATTGCGAGCTAGATTGTGCTTGTATGGTTCCCGAAGTTTGAATTGAGACTGGTGGATGAAAGTTGTTAGATTCAATAATAAAGAAACAAGCAAAAATTCCAGGACTGGAAGACTTTCAAAGAGAAAGTGGCTGAGTTTATATGTATTCAAGTTCTCCACTCCTGACCATGTTCCAGCCAGGTGATGACCACTTTCTGGAAATACCGTACAGGAAATTCAGATTACCAAGATGGTTAGATGGAATGCTCTGTATTCATTGAACTTTCTTTATTCTTCATTACTTCATCACCCAAGAAGTTGCAATAGCTCCTTCCTTACTACTGTATCAAACCTAAACCCTACCTAACATAAAAAAATTAACTTCCTTTTATCTGGCTACCTTCTACTTATTCAACCATAGCTTTTCCCAAGGAGGGCCTCCCTGATTTCTTCCTTAAATCTAATCTCAAGAAAATATAGACAAACCCACAGAAAACAATATCTTTACATGAATGATTACCATGAATTCTGCATAAGTTTATTTTGATAAACTGATCAAAACAAAAATATAAAGCACTAAAGTTCTTTTTAGCTTGTGGTTGTAACTAGCAGTCATGCCAAACTTTAAGGATATAAGGGTAAGTTTTATTACAAATACCAATAAAGAAGAGTGCACTTATGGGGGGGAAATATTATATTTATTCTTCAATAATTTTAAGGTAATAAATAAAAATGTTGTAAATAAACATGGTACTAATATTATTATTGTTATATAGGTATATATATAAAATTTAGGAATGGATTTAGATGAAACTATCAGTTTACTTTTAGCATTCTGTTATAAAATATTCATAGAAATCTGGAGTTTAAATATTACATGACTCACTAAATATGAGAGAAAGATCTAACTCTCGTGTTGCATCTTCCCTTACACTTTATATTTTCTTAAAGGCAAAATCATCAGAATTCTTGCAAATTGAAGGAAAAGTTAAGCAAATGCAGAAATGTAAATCACCGAGACCAAGAAAGTCTTCAAAACCTCTTTGTGATAAAAAACTACGTGAAAAGTAATTTTCTTACATTTATAATTTTCCTATTGGAAGAGGAGTTATTCAGTAGCATTGAGACATGAAAATACATTTTTATAAAAGAAAACTAAATGTTTTAGAAATTCATATATGAGAGCTAAGTTAAACCTTCTCACAGGAAAAGTTGGTGACAGATTTTACAGTTAGTGCTTTTTTCTTTTCCTATTTTTGACAAATGTGCTTACTTTCATGATGTAACAATAACTGGAATAAAAATAACTCTTTGTGAGACTAAAGAAAATTAAATGTTAGCATGTTAGATTTGATATTTTTGGTCACTGTAATGCCTGATTTGGATCAATTGCTTATTATATTGGTTAATTTTGTTATGATAAAATAAAAAACAAGCCAACACAAAATGTTCATAAGCCATCTGTTTGGTAATTTAGATGGCATTATTTTTCTCTACTATTAATGTCATGCTTCATCCTCACATCCATAATTTTAATGGAGTTTCTTGTTACACAGGAATACAATCAGAATTTTAAATAATAGTGTGGAAATGCAATTTAGATTATGATTTACATTTTGCCAGTCACCTTGTTGATACTCAGATTTTCTCCTTATTTCAACACTAAGTTTTTAATGGGTTGGTTTCTTCTAGATTCTTCTTCATTTAACTCTTAATGGGGGTTTGAAGAAGCTTTAATTATTAGCTTTCGTTGTTGCTTAGGGAACTGAAAGGTATGCTGGACATGGAAGACAACCTTTTTATGGCCAGCTCAAACTTTGTAAATGGATATTACTCACAATTTAGTAGCTAAGAATAGACTCATGGGAAAAGAATTCCAAAGTTTATGAAACAGTCAAATTGGCATTTAAGTGACCCTGTACATACCATTGCTTATCTGCATTGCTTTAAGCTCATTTAGTTAGCAAGATTATGTATTAAAACAAATAGTGACAGCAGACAACAAGTATTTTACCTTCAATAAATAGTTACTGTCAGATTATCAATGAAGCAGAAACTGCTTGATTTTTTTTCTAAAAAACCTTCTGCATTTAGTGCATTAAGCAGAGTAGTATGGCCACACACAGAGTCAGAGTCTTTTCTTTTTTATGTCTTAGTGTTCCAAAGAATGACAAATAGTCCTGTTTAAGAAGAGTGTGCTATAAAAACACACAACCTTTCCTGAGCATGCCAAAAATATTTGTAGATCTTATTGATATATATATATATATATATATAGTACTGCTTTACTTCATTAAAACAAAAATTAGAAATTTTTATTAGAGAGAAATAGAATGAGATGCAGAGGAATAAAAGTCTGATATTTTTAAAAATTATATAGTAAAAAAGAGTCTTGGAAAAATGTTTCTGAAAGTCTTTTATTTGCTGTTCCTTTTTCTTTAACCAATTTTCAAGCTAAATTTTCTCACTAACCCCCAAATTAAATTGTATTCTTGGGAATTCAAACATCTATTGTAGCATATTGTTATTTAGGTCAATAACCAAGGGAAATATATTTGCTTAATGTTAATAGACTATAATGGGCACATAGGAATTCAGATTTGTTGTGATGCTTTTTAAAGAAAATATGAAAATCAGTAATGTAATCTCAAACACATTGTACTAGCCAGGACCTGTCTCAGGTAGAATGATGGTGTAGGTGAGCTTGACATCAGAGCACACCTTTTTTTTCCACCTCTATTTTAAAAGCCCTTTGTTAGGAGTCCAGAGTACCGGGGAGCCCTGGCTTTCTGGACACCCCCTTTCACTCCTCCAGTTAGGCCTCTTTGTCTCAAGCATTTCCAAATGTTTAGACTTACCTCTCTTTTCCTCTTTCACATGAACGCATTTCATATCCTATTTGTGTTAGGCCCTATGCTTTTTTGGAAATGCCATAGACCACTCTCTTTTAATGATTCAATAGTGTACGTATGGTGCCTGGCAATGGGTTAGGTGTTGTGTAGTGCAAAATAATAGTAACAACCTTAAAAATAAACTATTTCTTGAGATATTTCTACAGACTGGGAATGACACATCTTCTATTTTTATCAATTCTTATAAAGGCAAGAGTTAGGGATTTTCATCTTCATTTATCAGAAGACTTTTAAAGAAGTCAGTAATACAGTTGGCAAGTATTAGAACCAAGATCCTGATCCAGGCCCAGCCAACTCCAAAGTCTATATTCTTTACACCATGCTAATCTCTGAATCAGTCCCAGCCATATGAAGTGGTCAGTAGACAGACCAGCATTAACCCTCTAGATAAAGGGTCAAAATGGGTGACACAAGAGTAGAGCAGCTTACAAAAAAAGACAGTTTGTAAAAAAGAAAAAAAAGATAAAATTGGCAGAGAAGTCTGTCCTTGAGATCTTGTTTGAAGAATATTTAGACATGGACAAAAGGGTAGACAGCACTGTATCCGTAACTGAAAGAACTGACAGGTCTAGCCCTGTGATTTGTCCTGGAAACTGATGAGAATAACTAACTTCTGCCACGTGAGACACACTGTTCTAAATGCATTCACTCTTCTTTCTTAAAGCAACTGTATCCAGGACAAGGTAGAGAGAAATTAATTGACTTGCTTATGACCCAGTGAGAATTGTAAACAGTGTTTGAACCCAGGCAGTCTGACTCCAGAGTCTGTACTCTTCATCACTATTGCTAGAAGTAAGTCCAAAGGCTAGGAGCCTTGAAACATAGAGAAAGGAAGTTAGACAAATGCAGTAAGCAACAACCAATCAATGTGCTGGGTAAAGGAGCACTTAAAGGAGATCAGTCTGGTAGAATTTTGCAGAGGGGAATAGACAGAGGCTGCAGTGCTCAACCCAACTGGCAAACAACTTCCTGTGCAGGCTGAGGTGATGAAGGGTATGCTGGCAGTGAGGATGGAGAAGGAGCACACCTGAGCAACCCTGTGCAGGGGAGAAACTGTTTTGCATTGGATGTGCAGGTGAAAGAGAGAGGGGTCAAAGATGTTTTCTGTCTCCAAAATGAGAAATCTAGTTGAGGTAGTGATATTGGAAGTAAGATTTGGGAGCTCTCAGCACAGAGGTAATAGCTGAAACACTAAAGATGATTTTTCCAATGTACAAAGAAGAGTTCAAACCTCAGAAGTCACACTCAGTTCGGAAACTGGAGAAGGAAAACCAATGACTAAGTCAGATTATGATGAATTTGAGAGGTAGATGGAAATCTGGGATATTGCAGTTTTAAAGGCCCATGAAGGGAGAGCAATTTCAACATGTCATTCATATTCTCAGCTGTGTTTTGGGGTTCAGAAGAGAACATGATCTAAAGATCTGAAGCTGATTGGATTGGATTGGATTGGATGAAAAGAAGGTCATTTGGTTATGTAAGCTTTAATAGGAAGGTAGGGATGGAGTACTTCTGGAGAAGGACCACTTCCACCCAGAAGTCACTAATAGGCAAGAAATTTGGTCAATAGCCAGTAATGTTGTGTGTGGATCCCAGTGGCTACCCACTAATTTTGTGACCTACCCAAAATAAGGATAATTATACCTCCAATACAGCTTCATCGTGGGAATTAGAGAAAATGTGTGTAGAGGACCTAGCACAGAATCTGGCATATAGTAGGTGCTCAATAATTATTTGTTGATTGGATGACAGGTGGCACAGGGGATTAAGAAAGCAGATTTTGGATTGGGCGCAGTGGCTTACGCCTGTAATCCCAGCACTTTGGGAGGCCAAGGTGGGCAGATCACTTGAGGTCAGGAGTCTGAGACCAGCCTTGCCAACATGGGGAAACCTCATCTCTACTAAAAACACAAACATTAGCTGGGCGTGGTGGCACAGGCCTGTAGTCCCAGCTACTCAGGAGGCTGAGGCAAGAGAATTGCTTGAACGTGGGAGGTAGAGGTTGCAGTGAGCCGAGATTGTGCCACTGCACTCCGGCCTGAGACTGGGTGACAGAGTGAGACTCCATCTCAAAAAAAAACAAAAAAACAACAAAAAAAGCAGATTTTCATGTCATCCTCTACTTAGGAAAGACAGGAGAGACATACAAGTCCCAGCAGAGTGGGAAGCCAGATGCCACACTAACTTAGAGAGACCCAGAGTTCTATTAATGCTAGTTAATGGAATGTCCTACCTATATTGTTCCACTTCTTTAGGGACATTAGCGTTTGAGCAGAGTAGCAAAGGAGTAATACATGATGGCTGGATATGGTGTCCACAGACTGAGTTTCAGAATTCAGGAGAGAAGAGGTTGGGATGAGACTATGATAAAGAGTGTGTTTTTAGACTTGATGCTGAGATGCCTGTAGACTGTAGTCTGTAGAGGTGTAGGTTGAGCTATTCAGCAGGCAGTTGGATACAAGTTTAAAGCTCTGGACAATGGCTTGAGATTGTGATATTAAATTTGTTATATACCATTATTATAGTTTTAAATCAGATCTCCTATATTTATATATGTCTTTAGAACCTGAACTAAATTGTCAGCATAAATGTACTTTATATCTAAAGGCCACAAAATCATGAAAGAAGCCCACTTTCTTTTCTCTGTTGCAGAATTCCACAAGACTACTCCATGCCGCACCTTCATGATTTGTGCACCACCATCCCAGCCCAGGAACTGCCCACTGACTTGCGCCTGGCTTCTCGAGTGTATCACACTGCTAACAGGAAAGGCCACGATACCCTGCTTGGAAAATTTGGAACCTCTTTCTTAGATGATCGCTTTACAGATGAAGAACAAACAGATAGGTAAGAGTTCCACTGGTAATTTGATTTTAAACTGAATGCAAACTATCACATAAATCCTGCCTTTGAGTTCTAGATTTTAAAGACTTGATTCTGTTCTTGGACACTAAAGAGAAGGGAGCAGTTTTTGTTTTTTTTTTCTGCCGCTTCCTCAGGTATACAGTCTAGGTCTGTGTCTCTATTTCCTGATGATATTAACATGAACCCATTCCCAATTGTAAGGTAACTTTAGTATTCCCAGAGTATTACATACATGATCTCATTTGTTTGTCATCACAACTCTGGAGTACAAATGTGGAAATTGAAAGTAATAAAATTTAAGCAATTAGCTACACATAGACAATTAAAAAAATCACAGATTTGACACTTGGACCCAGTCATTTGAACTCGATTTCACCATCATTGGGCATACTTGGGTCCAGGGGTCACATACAAAAGTCATTGCTCTTGGAGTTCGTTCCCCTTCTTGGGTCTCACCTTCCTTTGGAATCTGCATATTCTTTTGTGGAGAGTGTATAATTTACAGCATCCTCAAAAGAAAGGAAAAAAGGGAAGGAACCTAATATTCATGCAGCAATAACTATATTCTGAGCACTGTGCTGTGTGCTTTGCATATGTTTCCTATTTAAATCTTCAACTGTAAGGGAGAAGTTGTAATTTCTGTTTTATTCATGAAGAAATTTAGGGTTCGTGATATCAGGTTACTTGCTGAAGTTCCTATCTCTCGATAGTGATTAGAATCCAGGTTTGTCTAACTCAGTTTTTCTCAGCCTTTACATTATCACCCACTTAAAGAGAATTTTAAGGCTTTTTTTTTTTTCTAATCACCCCTCCTGATTAAATTTTAATGTGCTAGATATACTGTATATCTGTTTATATACTATATAAATGTATGTCCTTTATAAATAAAAAGAGTAAGCTTTAATCACTCTGTGCTCCCCCCACCCAAAGCACCAATTTTTACCTCCAGGGAGGGATATCACCTACCCATTGAGAATGCTTGCTCTACAGTCTCTTGCCTTTCAGAAGCCTTGGTAAAAATACTGAAAAATGTACTACATGTTTTAAAACTATTACAAATATTAAATATTAAGTTAAATGGAAACTTTTTTAGTATTGTAATTTAACTATCCTGGGTATATGAGAATACTATTCTAAAATATTACTTTTAATGACACTGTCACAAAATCATTAGTAACCATACTTTTCATGGCATATTTTGAATGCATTTTCTCAAACTTGACTTCTAGTAAAAACTGCAACACTACTGCATTATTTCATGAATTAAAAATGACCTGGTTTCCCAGTGATTAGCAATCACAATTAGTTTCTATTTGAATCCCTAAAAGAAGGTCACTTTTATGTTTGTTTTCTATGTAGGCAAAAAAAATTTTAGGATTTATTTATCAATCATAATTTTATACATCTAAAGTCTTTTAGTTTTGCTTTATCAAATAAAATTCTTGAAAAAAATTGTGTATGAAGAATTTTTGAAATTTCAGAACTCCTCCAGTATCTCCAGTAGAAAACAGCAGTTCAGCATGCCATTCTTTGGAATGTATGTTAAAGCCTAAAGCTGGGAGTAGAAAATAAATACATAAACATAATCTAGTAGTCATGAAACTCTACTATTTTGAGTCATTCCCATTAGCACTATGCAAGCCAAGCATCATTTGGAGGACTTACAGCTTCAATTATTCATGCAAAGTGTTAGAAATGCTGGTTTCTTTCCAATTCTGAAAATATTTTTCTTCAAGTAGACCTCACTTTCTTTTTCCGAGAGTCAATAAATGTTCTATTTGATGAGGATAATTCTTGGCAATTTGTTCCTAAGTACCAAATAAGAAGTTAATTTAAGTACTGAATATTTAATTCTCCAGCATCTATCTCTTGAGGATTACCTTGCTAAACATAGCTTAACCTTTTCAAAATATATCTGTCTGCTGAGCCTACAAGTTCAGAGAAATGTATAATTTTTTTCTGCACTACCAAGTGTTCTCAAGAAAGGTAACTGTAAACAAAATGAATACCCTTTCATTGGATGACTTTTTGCAATTTTTTGTGCAATGATCAGTTAACTTCAAAGGTAGTAATACTTGTGGTTGTATAGTTTTAATGTTTCCTGATTTTGTTAATCATTATTTATGGCAAATACCAAGACTATTTTAATGGAATTGGAAGGGTATATACTTAAGTTTATTTGAAGTGTAGTGTAGTGTTCAAACTTAACGCTTAGTTTGCTAAACAGTAATTATGATGAGAACTATACAAATAATCTTGTATTGGCCATATTTTTGCTTTAAAAATGATTTGTGTGTTATATAGAGAAGTTTATAGACATTTAGTTCAAAGTTTTGGTATGGGATTTTATATTTGAGGCTTTAAAGTAGGGGAAATCATTAAAGGTATTTAAAGACTTAGATTAATGTTAATAACTTGGTGAAGAGCCTTTCAGATATCTCTTGTATATGTACATGTTTAAACCACCCATGACATTCTATAGCCTGAGTTTCTTCAATCAAGATTGTTTGTGAACATTTAAATTATTTCATGATATTTACTGCTTTATACAAAATTTTTTTTATAGAGACAGGTTCTTGCTCTATTGCCTAAGCTGGTGTGCAATGGCATAATCATAGCTTACTGTAACCTTGAACTCCTGGGCTCCTCCCACTTCAGCCTCCTGAGTAGCACTAGGCTAATTATTATTATTTATTTATTTTTGTAGACATAGAATCTCACTATGTTGACCAGGCTGGTCTCAAACTCCTAGCCTTAAATGATCCTCTCGCACCAGCCTCCTAAAATAATAGGATTACAGGTGTGAGCCACTGTCCCTGGCCACATAGTTACTGCTATAACCAAGCTATGGTGACACTGTTTATGCCAATTTATGACACTGTTCTTTTCCTTACACCCTTGCCAAACTATGATTGTTACTCTTTTTGAATTTTTTCTAATCTTTTATTATTTTTATTCATTTCTTGTAAGGTTGAACATATTTTTAGATGTCTCTTGGTTATTTGCTTTTTTCCTTTTGGGAATTACTAGATCACATTTTGTGGAGTTGTCATTTATCTCTTTTGTATTGTTCTGTGAATAATCTTTTTATATGAAAAATTTTAGTTATTTGCCATATATATTTAGATATTTTTTCAATTTGTTGCTTGCTTTTCAGTTTTGTTTTTGGTGTTTTATGCTATCAGAAATGTTTTAATGTAGCAATTTTTTAATGTGTTCCAGTCTTGATGCTAATCTTAGAAAGGGTGTTTATACATTTACATTTTAATGTATTCTCTCATATTTTCTTCTAGTAACTTTGTGGTTTCCTTTGGAAAAAAATTAAATAATCCATTTGTAATTTATTTTGATAAGAACAATTTTAAAATATAATTTATTCAATGAATCTTCTTTTCCTTACTGATTTGGAATGCTAACTTTCAAATACCTTAAATTCTGACATGTTATTGAGTCTATTTATGGATTTCCGTTCTATTTCACTGATTTGTCTATCTAAAACTACTTGTGTATTTCCTTGATTCACCATCAATGGAGAGTTGGTGGCAAAAATCCTGTCCTACAGACATTGGCTGACCTTTTCAAATCAGGCACCCCTTATAGCCAGCTCTTGGGTGGTGAGCAATGCCAGGCTATAAATCCCAGACTTAACCCTCTAGTTGACTTCAAATTAAAAAAGAAATTCCTAGTCAATTTTTGGAAAATATGTGGACAGATCATTAGTTTTATACATTAGAACAGCAGCAACAACAACGGAAAAACCAAAGCTTAAGTGTCAAAATTCAATGTTTAATTTCATTTTTGATTATTTTGTTACAAAAAACAATAAAAATATTTTAACAAATATACAAAAACATGCAAGCAAATGTGAAAATGAAAAACAATTAAAATTTTGCCATTTATAGATAACACTGTTAAACATTCTTAAATATAGGATTCCAGAGTTTTCCTTTTACAAATAAATCATATGGAACAAAACTAGAATAATACTATATGCATAATGTTTTGTAACCTAACTTTTAAAAACTTATGTGTAAACATCTTTCCATGTCAATAAATATTGATCTGAGTAATCAAATGATATGCCTAACTCTGTAGCAGGCACAGAGGTAGGCACTAGAGAGGCATCTGCAAACAAGAGAAACATAATCACTGCCCTCAGGGAACCTGGAGACCAGTGAAAAGAAAGGTGAATTAATTACTGTGAATGTGACAATTAATATGTAGTTGTGCAGAGTGCTTTGGAAACATGTAAGAGGAGTCCCTGATTATTTGGGGAGGTTTGAGGAAATGATACTGCAATTGAAACCTGAAAGATGGATAGAAGATAGGAAGGAGGAGGGGAAAGAATGTTTTAGGTCTTTGGTACTCAAAGTATAGTCCACAAACTAGCGGCATCACCATCACCTGGGAACTTGTTAGAAATGCAGGAAATTTGTATACACTTTGAAGTTTGAGTTCATGCTGTGGACAATTGGAATCCATCTGAGAACTGGAAATAAGTCCAGTATTAGAGAACAGGAAGAGCAGTGACACATTTGAAGCTAGAGCAGAGGCAGGATTTTACGGTTACCCTGTATGTGTATGTGAGGGCACCTGTGAGTGCTTGGGGGAGGGATTCTTAGTCACAGTAAATTGGGAAAGCATTGATAGGTTTTCTGAGGAAGAATGACATGATCAGGTTTGCTTTAAGATATCACAGTCCTTGTCTTCTCAATTGTGTTTGACACAGTTGATCACTTACTTTTCCAGAAGTCACATTTATCCCTTGGCCTTAGGGACCACTCCTTTCTTGGCTATCTTCCTGCTTCCTTGGCTATGACTTCTCAGTCCCTCCTCCTGGTGTCTCCTCATCTCTTGACTTCTCAACATTGGAGTGCCCAGGCTTACCAAGGTGATCTTATCCAGGACCATGGTTTTAAATGCCATTTATATGCTGATGACTATCAATTGGTAAGATAAATGCATAAGGATGTTCATCATATTGCTTTTTATAATAACTAAAAACTGGAAACAACCTAAGTGTCCATCATGGAAGAATTTTAATTGTACACTCAATAATGAGATGCATTGCAACCATAATAAAGAATGAGGTAGAGCTCTGTATTCTGAAAGGGTTAGAACTAAATTCAGAAACAACATGTGTATTATATAAAACAATTTTTTCTGTGTGTGTGAGAGAAAAATTCAAGAAACTGTTGATTGTGATCCTTTTCATTGTACACTTAACCCATAAAAATGAAAGCTACTTTGTTTTATTTTTTGCTTTATTTATATGGCATATATTTCCATTTTAATTTTAGTCTGTCTTAGTTGTGTCCCTTGTAGAATGCATAGACTTAAGTATTTTTTGAGCTAATCAGAATTTTTTTCTGATAGGTTTTTTTCTAATAGGTTGCGTCACCCCATATTCATTTACTGTCCTATCAGATGTACTTGGTATTATTTTTGTCATTTTGTATCTCTTTTTCCTTTTTTGCTTCTTTGCTATTTCCTATAATCTGTTTTATCTGCCAGCATTTGCCTATGTGTTTTTTGTTTGTATCATTATCTGATGTCTAATCTTGTGAGGCAGAAATCTAAAGCCAACCTGTTTTTTATTTATTTGCATGGAATATGTTTCTCCTATTCATCTTGATGCTTACAGAATTTTTATGTTTTGCTTTAAAATGAACAGTTTCCCTAGCATATGTTTGAGAGTGGATTGCTTTCTAATTAATTTTTGGGGGTACATGGAAAGCTCTTCTTGTATGCAAATATAGTTCTTCACTATTAGACTTTTTTGTTTTATGTTGAGTAATGTTTCTATTCTATTTATTTTGTGCATTTCTTCAGAAATATCAATTAGCTCTATGTTGGATATTCACTATCTTTCCTCTATATTTATCATTGTTTTGCTTAGATTTATCTCTTAAACCTCTGTTCTTCAGTGGTTTCATTTTCTGTGGTATAAATTTTAAAAAAGTCCTTCTAATTTCCATTGTGAGACTGCTATGACATTTACAGATTTTTTTCTAAATTCTATCAGTCTCTTAAGAGAATCTCTTTTGTTTATCTGAATTTTATTACCTCAAGAAACAAAGCAGAATCTTTCTAAAATATTTTTGTGTCCTATAATAAATCTTTCCCAAAAGGATGTTCTTTCTGTCACTTTTTGAATGCTATATTTCATTTTTGTAGCTTGGAGACTGTCTTCACAGAAATCATTTTGGGTTTTTCTGTGTACTCAACTTTGAATGAAGGCAAATTATTTCTGGCTCCCCAAAGTTAATATTGGCTAGATTTACCAGGCATTTTTTGACTGTTTATCTTGGAGGTATTAGAATAGTACTTTTAGATCTTAAGTAGGAGAACCAGAGATGCAGGTTTATGTTAGCAGTTGAGTCAGTCAGAATCCTGAAAGGCATTGGGGGTGGGATGGGACAGGATCTGAAAAATTTGCCTCTATAGTTTCTCTCTGTGATTGTTAAAAATATTGTACTAAGGGTGACCTTTTCCTATCAGGCTTTCTATATGGTAGATTACTATAAGCTTTTCTTCTGTGCATACACATATGTATACATACATTTTATGAAAATGACATTATAGATGTTATTTTGATAACATATTCCTTTGAGGATATATATCTATATATAAAAATAAAAATGTAAGGACACATATATGAGTAATTAGTTTGACTTACTATCTCTACTGATGATAGCTTACAAATCAAATATTTAAGGTGTGCTTTTATTTGAAAGATTTTATGCAAATCCTTCAAATAAGGTAGTAACATTTGTTAAAAAAATGGAAAATTGGCCGGGCGCGGTGGCTCAAGCCTGTAATCCCAGCACTTTGGGAGGCCGAGATGGGCGGATCACGAGGTCAGGAGATCGAGACCATCCTGGCTAACACGGTGAAACCCCGTCTCTACTAAAAAAAAATACAAAAAACTAGCCGGGCGAGGTGGCGGGCGCCTGTAGTCCCAGCTACTGGGGAGGCTGAGGCACGAGAATGGCGTAAACCCGGGAGGCGGAGCTTGCCGTGAGCTGAGATCCGGCCACTGCACTCCAGCCCGGGCGACAGAGCGAGACTCCGTCTCAAAAAAAAAAAAAAAAAAGAAAAGAAAATGGAAAATTATCTAACAGAAAAATGCATTGAAGTACACATCATTTATTATATAATTTTGTATTAATAACAACTCTAAGTAGTCAACAAAATCATTTTATTTCCCAAATAAAAAATACAGCATAATGATTGACTAGTCTATGTTTATGTAGCTGGTAACAGCTAGGATTCAAACCCAGGTCTTTATAATATTAAATGTGGTTTTTATTATATTCTACTGCTTTGTGTATTTGTGAAAGGCCCTTTCATTTTTTCTCTTTATGCTTAATTTGTATACTCACCCTCATTCTGTTTTTAGGACCAATTTGACCTAATATAGGAAGAATCTGAGGAGCTTAGTTGGATAATCTGTGTGAAGCATATTTTACTTGCCCTTGGTGGTTTGTATTTGATCAATTGTGAACCAATTTTGGAACCTGGGCTTCTGCTTATACAGGATGAGGATTTTATCTTACTATTGCTTGTTCCCTCCTAGGAACTGAAAATCCTGTTTTGATTCTAGGCCAAGGATATGGCCTTGGTCATTGTGGGAGACTTCTCTGATGTTAATTACTGAAAGATTTGCAGTCTCTGAATATTGCCTGGTTTTGTACTTCCTATCACTGGTTGCCCCCCACCCAAATGTGCCGTCATCTCATGCTAAACCTTTCTAATTGTAGTACACCCAAGACCTGTGGTCTGTTACACTTCTTTTGTAATACTCTGTTCTGTCTCATATGCTTTATATTTCCTACCAGTTTAGGTATCTGCGATTGACCTTCCCCCTACCATCTGTCATTTCTCAATGATCAGGTCTAATCCTGGCCCCACCCCTACCCCTTACACGGTCTTGTTCCTTGCTGCACAATCCAAGCAGTGACCTAAGGTATTACACCAAAGAACATGAGAATCACTGTGTGAGTTGGTGATATATGTCATAGAAGTACATTGAACAGAGTTATAAGAGATCTTAGTAGTTCCCTAGCCTAAACCTCTCATATTATGGATGAGGAGACTGAGGCAAAGTTTTGCACTCTATGTCACAGTTGGTGGCAGAGATAGAACTGGAATTAATAGTGACCTAATTTTAAATTTCTGTTATATCCACTTTGAACAAATAGCCCGGTCAGTATGTCTTTAGCATGTTTTTAAAAATACAGTTTGGGATGACAAAAAATCATTTCAGTATGCACTATCAATGTCTGGTAAGAGTTAACACTTGTGTATTTCTGTTTTTACATGGAAATACCAAAAAAGGAATTATTTGGAAATTTGTCTGTTTCCATAATTACCAGTATGTGAAAGCTGGATTTTTAAAAAAGTAAAGCAGTATCATTCCACCAGATGTCACTGTTTGCATGTAGCAATGAAGTTACAATGATTACAAATAAATATCCCCCTCCCCAATCACGTTTTGTAAAATGTATATATATACACATATATATAGTTATACACTTACTCTTCTATAGACTTGTTATTTTATCAAGACTATATTTTCTGATCTTTTTAAAACATACGAAGTGTTTATATGCCTCTGCTGTAGATTTCAAAGAAAAAAATTATAAAAGACTAAAGAAAGTTATTTGTAGATTAACATTTTCAAGAAGATGAAAACCTAAAGCTTTTTCCAGACCTTGGCGTATGCTTTTTAAACAACATTCTCTGTAAGTTAATGTTTTTCAAATTGTGGATTGCGACCCAGTGAGTGGGTTGTGAAATCAGTTTAGTGTGAATCAGTTTGCTATGAGCACTTTAAAAACGGTATCTAGAATAGAACCATTGCATGTGAGATTGACTTTGATGAAACTTTTGTATGTGAGCACTCTTCAAATTTCCCTGTATACATCTTCTATGAGTTACCTAAGAGTGACTGTGATCTACATCCTGTGAAGCCTCTTGCAGGCTTTTGTACACCGAAGAGCAAGATAAATTTGTTAAGGAAGAGATAGTGAAGCTGTGATGGAGAACCTGTCTGTTAGGGTCATGCCAAGGTAGGGGAGGATTGCTGGAGGGAGATCCCTTCTCCATGCTTCACAAGATGTAACTCACAGTCACCTTTATGTAACTCATAGAAGATGTGTGCAGAGATTTTTTCAGAGTACTCACAACTTAGAACAAATGTTTTCTAAACTTCTTTAACAGCATCATACAATCAGAAATACATTTCTCTCTCTGGCCTCATGGGATGCCAATGTGGACCCAAAAGGAGGTTTAACTTTCACTCCAAGAGAGGTGGGCTTGTTTCCTTCATTCAGCTTCCTCAATGATCATAAACAATAGTGGTTATAATATCAATCACTTTCTTGGCATATTCTGTGTGCAAGCCTCTTCACACACATGATTTCTAAGACATTTGACTCTGAAAAACTCACTGTTGCCATTTGTAAATGAGGAAACAGACTGAAGAAGGAAACAGCACAGTGAGGGGCCCAAATTCTGTTTTCTAACCTCATTCCAAAGGCTCACTCTACTATATCAGTGATTTTTAGTCTTTCTTGAAGATAAGAGTCATCTGGGTTGTTTGATAAGTTTGTCAATTCCCAGGCTCTATCACAAACCTACTGAATTAGAATCTTCAGAGAAGGGGTCTGGGAAGATGCAGATTTGATTTCATCCCAGGATATTCTTATGATTAGGCTGTTTTAGGAAAGGTTGAGTACCTTAGTGGTTCTCCATCTTCAGAGTGCACAGAATCACCTTCAGGGTTGATTATAACACAGATGGTTAGGCCTCAGCTCCTGAGTTTCTGACTCAGGTCTGTGGTGGGCTCAATAACTTGCATTCCTAACAAGTTCTTATATGATAATAATGCTGCTCAATAGGGAACACACTTTTGAGAACCCCCAGCATCTCATGCCTTACCAGTGATTCTGTTTCCCAGGGCAGAGTATGGGGCTGGCTTTGGCTGTGAGACTTTTCTTACTCAGCCAAAATTCAACAATATTTATTTAGTACCTACTTCATTCAAGTATTTGGGAGACAGAAAATGAGTAAGTCTCACTTTTTCTCCCAAACAAGCCTATGCTCTACGGTGAAAAAGGCATATGGAATAGAATGCAGTATATTGTATAATGAAAGAGCAGATGAAATGCAACAGGGAAACCAAGGAGTCAGACATGAATCTGGGCTGGGTAGAGGAGGATTTGTAAAGGTCTGGTGGAGGAGTTGAGATCTGAAGGTCTTGCTGTCATCATTCTCCATTTCCATAGCCACTCGGTACTATAATGGCCTATTGATTTTGCCTGTTTCCCCTATTGCTCCTGGAGTAATCCCAGCACATAAGGCATTTTTTTTTTGCATTGCAAATGTAGCTTGGGTGGGGGGTTGGGGGAAGGAAGCAGAGTTGCCAAAGTAGATGGTGCCCAGACTGTGAAGGACCCTGACTGCCAGAGTCAGGAGCTTGGGTTATGTATACTGTGTGTGTATAGTCAGTGAGATGTTTGGAGAGGGGGTGACTGATAACAACAATTTCAGGAATATGTGGCATGGATTGGAGGAGGGAGGGTCTGGAAGTAAGGGACCAGCAAAGATGGTATCACAGGACTCAGATGAGAGAAGATGCAATGAACAGGAGAGACATCATGGAAGGAGAATGAACAGAAATAGTCATTACTGTTGGGAGTGAGGAAGAGATTGGTAATGAAGAGATTTTCAGTCTGAACCACTGAGATAGTGGTGTTTTCCAGAGAGGACTCTAGAAAGGGTTGGTTCTTTTCTCTGGGCAGAAAGAAGGAAGCAGGGAAAATCTGGATAAAAATTTCCAGGTAAGTGCTTCATCTTTGTCATACAGGAACATAAAGGCTAACCTTAGGTAAGACGTTCCACCAAGGCCTCCATTCATGTCTACCAGAACTATGCACTCTAGAATGTCCAATAACCTTCACTTTCTTCCAACCAGTCCACATTTCTGTTTATTTAGCGTGCTTTTGGAATGTGAAAGAGCAAAAGACAGTAAGCTGTAAATGACTTTTGCTATCCTGTTTCTGGCTTAGAGCCACAGAAAAGTACAGCAGTGCTTCTAGATAACTTGTTAGTCACCGCTGTCCTCAACACCATCTCCTTCTCCTCCCAGCCTATCTTAGAAATACTTATTGATCCTGATGTATGTATTCACTTGGCTCATTCTCTTAGTCCCTAGACTTTCCCCTGTTCTTTTGTTTTTCTGGATACACTGGAATTCTGCTTCAGAAAACAGAAACATCTTGCATTAGTCTGTTCATATGCTGCTAATCAAGACTGGTAATTTATAAAAGAAAGAGACTTAATTGACTCAGTTCTGCAGGCCTGAGGAGGCCTCAGGAAACTTACAATCATGGTGGAAGGGGAAGCAAACATGTCCTTCTTCACATGGTGGCAGCAAGGAGAAATGATGAGCAAAAGGGGGAAAAGCCCCTTATAAAACCATCAGCTCTTGTGATAAATCACTCACATCATGAGAACAGCACTATGGGGTAACCACTCCCATGATTCAATTACCTCCCACTGGGTCCCTCCCACAATCCATGGGGATTATGGGAACTACAATTCAAGGTGAGATTTGGATGGGGACACAGCCAAGTCATATCACAGCTATAGCTATTTTAAGCAAAAAAGGACTTAGTAATGGGAATTTGGTGTTTTAAAATCAATGAGAGGGTTAGAAAAATGGGGCGTTAGGTAGGGAGAGCTCCTGGGGATGACTCACAGAGCATGTTTAACTGGCTGCCTAGGACACTGCTGCTCCTGACACAGGAAGGCGGCATATCTGGAAGCCAGCACTGGCAACATACCACCTTAACTGAGATTCAGGGATTAAGTAGCCTTTACTGTCACAGCTTTGGACTCTGGAGCCACACTGTGTCTGTTTGACGTGCTCATTGGCAAAAAACAAACAAATAAAAAACACAACTCACAAAGTCGTAACTTTACTGAAACACTGCTACAGAAGAACTCAACATTGTCATGACTGTACTTGCCAACAGAAACATCAGAACCTTCTGCCTTCTAAATTGCATTTGGTTAGTGGATTCTAAATAATATCTAGAACACTGGCTTCAGGAGAGTTTTTTTTTTTTTTCAAGATAGAATCTGACTGTTGCCCAGGCTGGAGTGCAGTGGCGCGACCTTGACTCACTGGAACCTCCGCACTCTGAGTTAAAACAATTGTTGTGTCTCAGCCTCCTGAGTAGCTAGGACTACAGGTGTGTGCCACTACACCCAGCTAACTTTTGTGTTTTTAGTAGAGATGAGGTTTCACTTTGTTGACTAGGCTGGTCTTGAACTCCTGGCCTCAAGTTATCTCCCTGCCTCAGCCTCCCTAAGTGCTGGGATTACAGGCATGAACCACCATGCCTGGCCAAGAGAGTTTTACCTTACCATCCTTGGCAGTTCAGAAAAGCACATTAGAAGGAGGATGGAATGGGTGTTTAGTGGCAGTGGTATTCACCTTGCTGGGAGTAGAGTTTTAAACTCTCTTTGAATTCAAGTATTTTAGTAGGTAAGATAGGAAGCTTTTATTCATGACTCTACTCTGACAAAGCCATATCTTCTCCAGCCTGGCTCTGAGTGGGTCTACTTCTTAATAGCAGGAATGATGGGATTTGAGGATTTCAGTATACTATTAACCTGCTGTAATCAGTTGGGTTTTTGTATGCTTAATTTTCACATTCGGTAACTCATAAAGTGATTCTTCATATAATAGTGTATCAATAAGTTAGAGGAAACAGTAGCTCTAAATGCTTCAATGTGAAATTGATATATCTATAATATGTATGTGGCACTTGACTATGTATATATTCTTGGATATTTTGTCTTTATGTTCATTTTATATTTATTTTACAGTTAAGTATTACAGTACAAAAGTTAATGTATTTTTAAGCCAGTCTATAGGTCAGTAATTAATGACACATTTTACCTTCAAATTTTGATTTATCTCATCTCTTTAGCTTAATCTTGTATTGATAAGTTTTGTTCCATATATATTCTTATGTATATGTAGCTTGTAGTCTAAAAGAAAGACTTGATGCCTGAACAGTTTTCTGTTCATCCCAGCAAGAAAGGAAAACCATAATGTGAGAAGGCACTTCTGCTTAGGCTAATGCTTTGCCCCAGTCCAAGAAATGAAACTCTGTGTGTATATGTGGGCTTGGAATGGGGAATAGGTGAGAGATCAGAAGGTAGAGAAGGTTTTTTTTTAACCTCTTTTGTAACTAGGCTTTCATAGGGTGAGTTTATTATTCATAGGGTGAATTTATTATTCCAGTATAATGAAACAAAATCATCATAAATATTACTACTAATATGTATTAAGAACCAGATATTAGCATTTTTTAGATTATTTCTCATTTTGGATTGTCTGACTTCTATACAATCTCTGTTTAGTGCAGATATCAAATGTCCATGTGTTTATTTCAGTGGAGTTATGAAATGAGGGCAAACATCTTATGCTTTGTCAATTACTTAAAAACAAACTTATCGTTCTTATCACATTGTAGAATATTGTATGGAATTCCTGTTATGGATGACAACCAAGAATGTGTCCATATTCCTCTGACACCGCAAGGGATACCACCTGAATTGGCACAAGGAACTAGAGAGCGTGCTCACAAACCACACTTGCAAGTCTTGGGAGAGAAAGTAAGAAACTTTCTTTAATATGAGTTTTTTGTACCTCACAGGTCCTCAAACTTTTTGGTTTCAGGAGACTTTTTTCACTCTTAAAAATTGTTGAGGTCTGGCTAGGTGTGGTAGCTCATGCCTGTAATCCCAGAACTTTGGGAGGACATAGTGAGAGGGTTGCTTGAGCCCAGGAGTTTGAGTCCAGTCTGGCCAACATAACGAGACCTTGTATCTACAAATAATAACCCAGCTGGATGGCACACGTCTGTGGTCCCAGCTACTTGAGAGGCTAAGATGAGGGAATCACTTGAGCCCAGGCAATGAGCCGTGATTGCATCACTGACCTCCAGCCTGGGCAACAGAGAGAGACCCTGTCTCAAAAAAAATTATTGAAGACCTCAATAATTTTTTATGTGAACTATATCTATTAACATGCTAGGAGGCCAATAGAGCCTTGGGGAATCTGAGGGACTATAACAAAAGATCTAGTATTTGTGTTATCACAAAAGATGGGGAGAGACTGAAAAGTATTGAAATAAATTATATCTGAAAAGTTACCAGTTTGGCAAAAGGCAGAAAGCTATAGATTCAGGAGCCTGAGCAAATCCCAAACTGGAAAAATCCAAAGGAATATAGAACAAATCGCATAATATTCAAACTTCTGAAAATGAAAGATAAAGAAAAACCAAACATCAATCTAAGAAAAGTGGGAATGGCTATATTAATATCAGATAAGATAGACTTCCAAGCAAGGAAAGTTCTCAGAGACACAGAGTGGCATTATATTAAGATAAAGAAAGCAACAAAAAAGAAAGGACATGCTACCTGTAGGGGAAAAACAATTTGAATGGAAATGGGTTTCTCATGAGAAGTGATGGAGGCCAGAAGTAAGTGGCAGAACATTTTTCAAGTGCTGGAATAAAACAACTGTGTTCCAGAATCCTATGTCCAGAAAAATATCATTTAGGAATGAAGGAATCAAGACATTCTCAGATAGAAGAAAATTTGTTGCCAGCATACCTATCCTAAAAGAATGGCTAGGAAAAGTTCTCTAAATAAAGAGAAATAAGAGACAAAATCCAGGAATATGTAGAAGGAACAAAGCCCACGTAAAGCAAAAATATGGGTAAGTACTATAAAACTTCCTTCTCCTTTTGAGTTTTCTAAGTTATGTTTGCCCATTGAAGCAAAATTTATCATGCTGATGTGGTTGTAACAGAATATAGAGGAAATATTTAAGACATATTATATGTCTTAAAGAGACATAAAGGGAGGTGAGATTTCTACATATCATTTGAACTAGTAAAATAATACCCTCAGTCAATTGTGGTAAGCTATATTTATAAAATGTAATACTTAGAGTAACAATTTAAAAGCTATGCAAAGAGATACACTAAAAACACTATAAATAAATAAAAGTAGAATTCTAAAATATGTTCAAGTAATGTACAGGAAGACAGGAAAAAGAAAACAGAGAAACAAAAGAAACCAGACAGAGCAGACAGGAAACAAAACCTAAAATGACAGACTTAAGCCCTAATTTAAATGTAAATGGTTTGAATTTAGCAATTAAATGACACAGTGGTAAAATGAATTAAAACACATGACCCAGATATATAATATTTACAAGAAACAAATTTAAAACATAATGATATAGCTAGTTTGAAAATAAAAAAGTTAAAAATACACAAACATCCATCAAAGAAAAGTGGGAATGGCTATATTAATATCAGATAAGATAGACCTCCAAGCAAAGAAAGTTCTCAGAGACAAAGAGGGCATTACATAATGATAAAAGTGTCAGCACATCAAGAAGACATGCCAGTCCTAAAAAATGTATGCACCAGACCATAGAACTGCAAAACATGCAAAGCAAAATCTACGAAGAGGAGATTTTGAGAGGAGAAATAGACAATTCCACAATTATAGTTGGAGAGTTCTGCATTTCTCTCTCAAGAATTCATAGAACACTTAGAAAATCAGCAACAACCTCATCAACCAGTAGGTTCCAGTAGAAATTTATAGAACACTGTACCCAACAAAAGCAGAATGCATGTTCTTTTCAGATGCCACGAAACATATACCAGGATAGAGCAAATCCGTAAGGGACTAAAACTAGAAATCAGTAAGAGGAAGATAACAAAAATCTCCGAACACTTGGAATCTAACAGAATCTAACTCCAAACAGTACAACTATGAATAAACTATGGTAAAGGAGAAATTGCTAGGAATTTAAAAAATACATTGAACTGAATAAAAATGAAAATACAGCATATCAAAGTTTGTGGAACATAGCTAAGCAGAATTTATAGCACTAAATGTTTTCAATAGAAAAGAGAAAGTCTCAAATTAATAACTTAAGCTCCCACTTAAGAACCAAGAAAAAAAGAGCAAAATGAACCAAAAGCAAGGAGAAGGAAGGAATAAAAACAGGAATCAATGACATGGAAAACAGAAAAACAGTAAGGAAAATTAATGAAAGGAAGAGCTAGTCATTTGAAAAGATCAGTGAAATTAATCTCTGGCAAGACTGACAAGAAAAAAAGAAAAGCCATAAATTACCAATATTATAAATGAAATGAGATGTTACTACAGACCCTGTAGATATCAAAAGATTAATGTAGGAATACTATGAACAACTCTATACACACATACATTTGATTACTTAGATGATGTGAAGAAATTCTTAAAAAACACAAACTACCACAACTCACCCAGTATGAAATAGATTATTTGAATAGCCCTATAAGTATTAAGGAAATTGAATTATTGATTTATAGAACATTCCACTTCTCCTAAATATGTAAGCCCAGATGATTTTACTAGAGAGAATTCTACCACACATTTAAGGAACACTTAACACTGATTCTATACAATCTCTTTAAGAAAATAAGAGGAGGGAAGACTTCTCAATTCATTTTTTGAAGCTAGTAATACCCTAGTATCTAAATTAGGCAGTAAACAAACAAACACACACACACACAAAAGGAAGAAAGAAAAATGCAGACCAATATCCTTGCTATGGTTCAAATGTTTGTCTCCTCCAAAACTCATGTTGAAATTTAATTGTTATTGTAACAGTATTGACAGGTGGGACCTTTAAGATGTGAGTAGGTCCTTATGGGTGGGAAGAACGCTATTAGAAATGGGCAAGTTCAGCCCTCTTTTTCCCTCTTGGCCTTTCTGCCTTCCCCATGTGAGGACATAGTAAGAAGGCCTACATCAGATGCTAGTGTCTCGATCTTGGACTTCTTTCCAGCTTCTAGAACTGTGAGATAATAAATTTTTATTCTTTATAAATTACCCAGTCTCAAGTGTTCTGTTATAACAGTGCAAAACAGATTAAGACAACTCCTTATAAATATTGGATATAAAAATCCTTAACAAATGTTAGGTCATAGAATTAAAAATACATAAAAGGAATTATCCACCATGACTTTAGGGAATTATTCCAGAGATTTGAGGCTGGCTCAGTACTGGAAAATCAATCTTTGTAATTCATCATTTTAACAGAATAAAGAAGAAAAATTACATGATCATATTAATCAATGAAGAGAAAGCATTTGACAGATTTCATCACCCATTTTCATGATAAAAATTTTCAGAAAAATAGGAATAGAGGGAAACTTCTACAGCTTGATAAAGAGCAGCTACAAAAACCTACAGCTAACATAGTATTTAATGGTGAAAGCCTGATTGTTTCCCCACACCACTCTTATTCAACATAGTGCTGGAAATTCTAGGCAGTGCACTAAGGCAAGAAAGGGAAAGAAAAGCTTGCAGACCAGAAAAGAAGCAACACAGCTGCCCCTATGTGCAGATTGTCTACATAGAAAATTCTGAGGAATCAGCCAGGTGCAGTGGCTCATGCCTGTAAGCCCAGCACTTTGGGAGGCCAAGGCGGGCAGCTTGCTTGAGCCCAAGAGTTTGAGACCAGCTGGGGCAACATGACAAAATCCCATCTCTACAAAAAATACAAAAATTAGCTGGGCATGGTGGTATGTGCCTGTAGTCCCATGGCCTTAGGGCTTTCTGGGAGGCTGAGGTGGGAGGATCACCTGAACCTGGGAGTTTGAGGCTGTGGTGAGCCGTGATCATGCCACTGCACTCCAGCCTAGACAGCAGTGAGATCCCCATGTCAATAAATAAATAAATAAGTTCTGAGGAATCTGTATAAGAAAAATCTCACAGAACTAATAACTGAACTCAGTAAAGTGACAGGATACAAAATAAACATGAATAATTCATTGTATTTCTATGTATCTATAGATGAACATGTACTGAAATATATACTGAAATTAAAACTGTATCATTTATAATTGCTTAAAACTGAAATAATTAAGTGTAAATCTAACAAAGCATGTGTAAGAGTTAGATGCTGAGGACTACAAAATGCTGATAAAAGAAATAAAAGTGATCTAAGTAAATAGAGAGATTCCCTATTTATAGATTGGAAGAATCAGGATAGTAAACCTGTCATTTCTCCTCAAATCGATATATAGATTTAAGCAATTCCTGTCAAATTTTCAGCAAGGCTTTTTTGTACATGTAAACAGGAGTATTCTAAAGTTTGTATGGAAATGAAAAAGAAGTAGAATAGCTAAAATAATTTTGGATAAGAAGAATGAAATGGGAGAAATCAGTTTAGCTGACTTCCTGACTTACTGTGTTACAGTCATTAAGATTGTGTGGTCTTGGTAGATGCACAGGCCTATAGATCAATGGGACAGAGTAGAAAACCCACAAATGGACTCCTACAGATATGCACAACTGATTTTTTTAATAAAAATACAAGAAGTATTCAATGGTGTAGGATGGCCTTTTCAAACAATTGCTGCTGAATCAATTGTACATCCCTTAGCCAAAAAAAGAACCCTGACCTAAGTCTTGTATCCTATAAAAAATGACTTAAAATAATAATTCATAGACAAATGTAAAATGTAAAACTATTAAACTTGTAGAAAAAACAGGAGATCTTTGGGATTTAGGGCTAGGCAAAGCATTCTTAGACTTGACACCAAAAGCAGTATTTGTACAAAGAAAAATAGATAAATTGGACTTCATCAGAATTAACTTTTTTCTCTTAAAAAGACCCTGTTAAGAGGATTAAATACAAGCCACAGACTCGGAGAAAATATTTTGCAAAACACATATCCAGCAAAAAATTAGTATCTAGAACACATAATGACTTTTCAAAACTCAATATAAACAAATCTAACTGGAAAGTGGGCAAAACCATTAATAAACATTTCACCAAATAGGATATGTAGATGGCAAAGAAGCATATGAAAAGATGCTCAACATCATTAGCTGTTAGGGAAATGCAAATTAAAACCACCATAAAATATTACTACAGAATGGTTAAAATGAAATAATAGTGATAACACCAAATGCTAGTAAGGATGTGGAAGAGAAATAGGATCATTGATATATTGTTTTTGGGAAGGTAAAATGGTACAGATGTCTGGAAAGCAGTTTGGTAATTAGAGAAAAATCCAAAGTATGCATGCAGTTCTGTAAGATAAAGTGTCTAGGCATGCATACAACCCAGCAATTGCATGCCTGGGTGCTTATCTTACAGAAATGAAAATTTATAATTACATTATTTGTACACAAAGGTCATCACAGCTTTATTAATAGAAGCCAAACTCTCTGTGGGCTTCTCACAGTGTACTCATGCCAGAGTAAACTGCAGCCTTGAACCATTGCTCAGCCTCCTTACCTGTAAGCTATGAATACTGAAGCAGGTTGCACAGTGAAAAAAACCAAAAAGCTCAATCAGGAAACACTCTGGATATCCTTCAGTGGGTTAAGAAAACTGTGGCACATCCATAGACAGAATACTAATCGCCAGTAAAAAGGAAGTAACTATTGATATATGCAACAACAATGAATCTTAAGATAATTATGCTGAAAAATCCAATTCTAAAAGATTACATACTGTGTAATTTCATTATATAACTTCCTCGAAATGACAAAATTATACAAATAAAGAATAGAATAGTGGTTTCCAGGTTTTCAGGATGGGGCTTAGGATGAGTAAGACTTTAAAGGACAAGATGGATCCCTTATGATGATGGAAATGTTTTGTAGCTTGACTGTTTCATGTCAACATGTTGTTTATGATATGATACTATGGTTTTGCATGATACTGTCTTTGGGCTAAACTGGATAAAGGGAAGATGGGATATCTTTGTATTATTTCTTAAAACTGCATGTGAATCTACAATTAGCTCAAAATAAAAAGCCTAATACCAAAATTGTGGTCCGTGGAACAGAGAAAAAAAAGAAAAAAAATTTAGCCTCAGTTAAAAAGATAATTGTTACATGATGATTTATACAATAAGAAACCTTGTTGCAATTGAAATCTGAAACTGTACTGATGACTTCCATACTTTATTATGTTAAAATCTGTTGTTTTATCTTGTACTTTGAATGGATCTTTTACTCATGCATTATTTCAAATAACATCACACATTATTTGTTTGGAAAATGTTGTTCATTCAGTTATTTAACTCTTCAAATGTTGACACATTTCAGTATAATATACAATATCAAAATAGATTATTTTTTAAATTGTCAGAAAAGTTCTTTAGCATTGGGAACCTTGCAAACTCATGGTAAAGGACACACGTTTTCCAAAATTCTAATTTTTGTTCAAAAGTTCAATTTTTTTCATTGTCACAAATACACTCGGTTGTTTTGTTTGAAGTGACAAGTTTGCTTCATTCCTTTTTAAGAAAAATATGCCATATACCCAAGTCTCAATAAACGTGGTTTGATGTTTGTTTTCTTAAATGAAAATGGAGGCTAGTTCAGTTCACAGCTCAAACAATAGCACACATGCATTTCATCCAAACCACCATCATACTTCACCATGGCCACAGATGTATTTTGTTTGTATTTCTCATTTAATCACATTAAATATTAAGGTGTGTGGAGATTTAATAAAATGAAAATTTTTCCTTCTTTCTGGTGGGCATTTTTAAGGTGTTGCTGTCTTGATTCATGCTTTGGCACTGTGAGTTTCACCATATATATAATATATATATACACTCATATATACATATATACATATATACACATATATATGTGTGTGTGTATATATACACTTATGTGTGTGTGTGTGTGTGTATATATATATTTTTCCCCCATCAATGCAAATGTTAACATAGTGAAAAAGGCAAATAACCTTCCCCAGGGTCTCAGATTACATTTTGAAAACTGATATTCTGCCTTAGGTTTCATTTAAATGAAACTTAACTTGACCCTGAAACTAATTTGCATGTCTCTTTCCCTTAGTGAACAGAATACTCTGACCTTGGGTCATCAGTATGAACAAGAGTTATTGTATCAGCTTGTAATATGCATCATGGCCTTAGGAGGTATGCAGGAACTGTTAAACACAGATTAACCCAGGATGCTTCAGAGTTAGTCATTCAGTTTGCTATGCAACAGCCATTGTCCTTTCAAGTTCTGGCAGCCACTACCTCTGTTGCTTCTAATATTTTCCTAGGACTCTTCTTAGAAGTTCTGAGCGTTGCTGGGAGAAGCAATTTACCATGGTTATAATACTAGTTTAATTTAATAAATTAAATAATACTAGTTTAATATAATAAATTCTCTCCTGAAGGTGCTTCTGTACTTTCCCTTGAGAGCAAATTATTGTTGTTTAGTGATAGCTTTCCTGCCCTTCCTACTTGGAGACTTGTATCTTAACTTCTAGGGCAGTAGTTTTATTGTGATTGCTTAAGCTGCTGGAAGCGTACTCCATGGGAAAAATTACTGTACTATATATGACATAACATTTAAATACCTGAAATCCTCTTAATTTGTAGGTGATCCTTAGAAAGTTTGCCAGCTGTTTTTTGGAAGAGTTTATTCATCTTTTAATAAGGACTTCCTGGCTCTAGGTCTGTACAGCATAAAGTGATGCACTATGCCCAGCGTAACAGGACAAGTGAGACCAAAAACTTAATTTTGAAGTCTTATGCTGGAAAAATTACCTGGCAACTACAAAATCTGCCTTTCTCAAAATACTGTACTCTTCTGGGAAACAGGAAACATGTGATCAAGTATATGGAATAGTTGAGGATTGTATCTCTGACTAGAAATGAAAGCACTCCAGATGCAGTGACACCTTATAATAGTGAATCTTTATTTACTGGGTTTGGGTTTTCATGTATTACTCTGGAAAGTCTGTGTATCATCCACACTCCAGATGTCATTGTTAAGCATTCATTTTTAAAGCTAGAGTTATGTCTTTTTGCAGTTGATGCTTTAAAATTGAGCTCATTTTCCTGGTGAAAGACAGATCATTTTGGGGAAAAGGCATAGTCCAATTAAATATTATTACAAGTAAATAAAAATATTAAAGAAAACATAATTATCAATATTGTGGAAAAACATAATTATCAATAATATTGTGGCTTCATAAAGCTATTATTTTAAAATCTTAGCACATTTTCTTCAAGATCTTGTCATGAATACCTGATTATTATTTTTTTGTATGTAACTATTAAAATTTTTTTTTCTTTTTACTGTTTTATTATTATTTTATTTTATTTTTTGTTTTTTGAGGTGGAGTCTCACTGCAATGCCCAGGTTGGAATGCGATAGTGTGATCTCAGCTCACTGCAACCTCTGCCTCCTGAGTTCAAGCTATTCTCCTGCCTCAGCCTCCCAAGTAGCTGGGACTACAGGCGTATGCAACCATGCCCAACTAATTTTTATATTTTTAGTAGAGATGGGGTTTCACCATGTTGGCCAGGCTGGTCTCAAACTCCTGACCTCAAGTGATCCACCTGCCTGGGCCTCCCGAAGTGCTGGGATTACAGGCATGAGTCACTGTGCCCAGCTTATTATTTTATAATAGTTTTATTTTTAAAAATAGTTTTAGACTTACAGAAAACCTACAAAGACAGTATGGCAGTTTTCCATACATACCACACTGTGTTTCTCCTATTATTAACATTTAGTAATAGTGGATTGAATAGTTGTCTCCAAAAGATATGTCCAAGTCCTAATCCATGGCACCTGTGAGTGTGACCTTATTTAGAAATAGAATCTTTGCAGATGTAGTTAAGGATCTTGAGATGAGATCATCCATAGGGTGGGCCTTGAATCCTGTAACCTTATAAAAGGGGAATGCCATGTGAACACACAGAGAGACACTCAGAGAAGAAGGCCATGTGCTGGTGGAGACAGAAATTGGAGTGATGTTGCTGCAGGCAAAAGAATGCCAAGGATTGCCAGCAACCCCTGAAGCTGGGAAGAGCAAGGAGGAATTCCTCCCTAAAGTCTTCAGAGGGAGCATGGCCCTCCCTTCACCTTGAATCCTGAACTGAGGAGAATGTTTGTTGTTTTAAGCCAACCAGTGGTAATTTGTTATGGCCGCCCTCGGGAATTTATATGACGTATTATAGTAGTATGGTGCATTTGTTAAAATTAATGAACCAATGTTGATACATTATTGTTAAGTAAGATCCACATTTCATTCATATTTCCTTAGTTTTTATGTAATGTCCTCTTTCTGTTTCAGGATCTCATCCAGGATACCATATTTACATTTAGTTGTCAAGTCTGCCTTAGGCTCCTCTTGGCTGTGATAGTTTCTCAGACTTTCCTTGTTTTTGATGGCTTTGACAATTTTGAGGAGTTCTGGTCAGGTATTTTGTAGAATGTCTCCCATTTGGGATTTGCTTGATCCCCTCCCCTCTCTTCCTTTCCTTAGAGACAGGGTCTTGCTCTGTTGCCCAGGTTGGAGTGCAGTGACGTGATCGTGGCTGACTACAGCCTTGACCTCCAGGGCTCAAGTGATCCTCCCACTTCAGCCTCCTGAGTAGCTAGGACTACAGGCACATGCCACTATACCTGGCTAATTTTTAAGATTTTTTGTAGGGTCTTACTTGCTCAAGCCAGTCTTGAACTCCTGGCCTCAAGTGGTCCTCCAGCCTTGGCCTCCCAAAGTTCTGGGACAGGTGTGAGCCACCACACCCAGCCATGATGTTTCTCTGATTTGATGGGATTATGTGATTTTCTGAGGAAGACTACTGAGGTAAAAAGTGTCATTTTCGTCAGGTATCAGGGGTATGTACTATGGACATGATTTACCAATGTTGATGTTAACCTCGATCACCTGGCTAGGTAGTGTTTACCAGGTTTCTTCATTTAAAGTCTCTCTCTTTTTCCCTTCCCATATTATTCTCTTCAGAAGAAAGTCACCATGCACAGCCACACCTAAGAAGTGGGGAGTAATGCTCAACCTCCTTGAGGGTAGAGTGTCTACAAAAGTTTATTAGAATTCTTCTGTATAGGAAGTGTGTCTATTCTTCTCATTTATTTATTTACTCAGTCATTTATTTATGTCAGTATAATTTGAGAATATTTACATTATACTTTGAGTTGTAATCTAATATTACATTATTATTATTAGTTTTGATACAATTTTTTGATCTTTGGCCATTGGGAACTCCTTCAGTTGGCTTCTATGTCTCTTTTGACACCCTATCATTGTGGGATTTTTAAAATAACACTTTCTTAATTTTTGGCAGTGTTAGATATTCTAGGTTCATCTTGTATATTTCCTGCCCCAGTCCTAGAATCAGCCATTTCAACAAGGAGTCCTGGGTCTCTTTATTGGGGAATATAATTAAAAACTAAGATCCAGGCAGTAGGTGTACTTATTTCTACTGGGCATTGTTGCTTCTAGGTCTTGTCAGCTGTCAAAGCAAGGAAATATATGTGTGTACACAAACTTGTATAAATAAATACATGTATCTATACATATTTCTATATGTAAACACACTTCTTAGGTGTGGCTGTGCATGGTGACTTTCTTCTGAAGAGAATAATATGGGAAGGGAAAAAGAGAGAGACTTTAAATGAAGAAACGTGGTAGACACTACCTAGCCAGGTGATCGAGGTTAACATCAACATTGGTAAATCATGTCCATAGTACAAACCCCTGATACCTGATGAAAATGACACTTTTTACCTCAGTGGTCTTCCTCAGAAAATCACATAATCCCATCAAATCAGAGAAACATCATGGCTGGGTGTGGTGGCTCACACCTGTCCCAGAACTTTGGGAGGCCAAGGCTGTATCTATAGTAAGCTAAATATGAGTTCTTACTGATGCATCCAACTCTAATCCATTACCTCATAGGTCATTCTAGTTTCCTTCCTTTTTTTCTACTCCACTTGTACTCCAGCAGTGACTAATTCTCCCTCAATTTATTAAATTTTTCAGTTCCAGTACACATGCATAGAAGTATCAGAATTGTTAGTTCATAATCATGCAGAATACAACTTTATTACCTAATGTATAACGCTATGTACACAGTTCCTTTTGCCTTAAGTTTTATGTCCTCATTTCCAACATAACTGAGGTCAACAACATTTCCCCCCACCCCTTTGGGTGAGATTGTTTCATATGTTTGTAATACAGTTAGACTGTTTTATTACATTCTGCATTCCATCCTGGGATTCCTGCTGACCTCCTAAATGATTTTTAAAAATTCATATTAAAGAAGAGATCAGGCATATTTAGGGTGGTATGGCCGTAGGCATCAATTTGCATTGCATTAAAATTCAACTCTTATGCTTCAAAGTTCAATGGGTTTTTAAAAATGTATAATGTCATGTAGCCACAATTCTACAGAATACTTTCACATAGCTAAAAATATCCCCTAGGCCTGATTAATTTTTATTTGGAAAAGAAATACAGAAACCAAACTAGCAAACACCTGAGAATATGTTAGTAAGATTTTGGAAATGTTAACATTTTGTCATACTTGTTTCATATTTTTTAAAATAAAATTTTAAAAATTATTAAATTAAGGCCTTTTGTACTTCTTAATTCCATTTCTCTTCCTCCCTACCCAGCAGTTAGTGGTATAATTATAGTAGTTTTTCCAGTCCATGAGTTTATGCTTTACTAGATGTATTCGTGAGCCTAACCAATAAATAATACATTTTTTGTGTGTTTTCTGGATACATTTATATAAATGACATAGTTTTATATGATTCTTTCTAAAACTTGCTTATTTTCTTCTCAATACCATGCTTCTAAGATCCACCTCTAGATCATAATTTTTGTGTTTTAATGTGTTTTATAGTGTTTATGAGTATACCACATTTTATTTATGTTGCTCTATTAATGGCCATTTAGATTGGGTTTAATTTTTTATTTCACATGCTCTGTGAATGAATATACCATACACATTTTCCCATACGTGTGTGAAAGAATTTACCTAGACTATATAGCTGGAAGTTAAATTCCAGGAAGATGTGGCATGTACACTTTCTACTCTACTAGATATGGCCAATTGGCTTCCAGTGTGTTCTACAAATTTCCCCAAGTCCTTAGCGTCAGTTGGTAATGCAGACTTTTACATTTTTGCTAACCTGATGGCTTTAAAAAAAATTCTTTACCAGATTTTCAGAAGCTGTGGAACCAAAAATTCTCAGCAACTAAAAATAATTTTGACAGGAGATTGAGTTTTTACTCTTGGGGCCATTTCTTACCATTTCTAATAACCTTTTATGTTATTTTCAAAGATGTGTGCTTATCCAGAATTCACGAAGTTGTTTTGGAATACAGCTGCACCTAAATTCTCTGTTCCAGAATCTGTCATGAAGAAAACTCTATATCCAAAATATGAGGTAACATACCAAATGGGTTTTATCTTTTATTGTTGTTGTTATTTAATAATTAAATTGTATAATTGGCTATAACATTACATTTTACTGGACATTTATGTAAATTACCAGACAGTTATTGCCATAATTAGGATTAATTGGCTATCACTATAGGAATTATTTATATATGTAAATAATTATATGTATGTATAGAATCATATACCTACATACTTAGGAATTTTTAATTTTGTATGTTCTATACATAGACACACACACATATATAATTTTTTTGAGATGGATTTTTGCTCTTGTTGCCCAGGCTGGAGGGCAATGGTGCAATCTTGACTAACCGCAACCTCTGCCCCACCGGGTTCAAGCAATTCTCCTGCCTTAGTCTCCTGAGTAGCTAGGATTACAGGCTTGCGGCACCACACCTGGCTAATTTTGTATTTTTGGTGGAGACAGGGTTTCTCCATTTTGGTGAGGCTGCTCTCGAACTCCTGACCTCAGGTGATCCACCCACCTTGGCCTCCCAAAGTGCTGGGATTACAGGGATGAGCCACCATGCCTGGCCATAATTTTATATATTTAATGTATATTTAAAAAATGTTATACTTATCCATGTGACTTTAGCTAGTTAAGAAGAATATTCTGTTTTCTTTTTGAAAGAATGTTTTATTTGATTGAGAGTTCAAGATATAAAGCTACTTGAGTTGTTTAGAGATCTTCATGGTATTTTCATTTGTTTTTAAAACCACATTTTAAATTAAATTAATATTAAAAACATTTAATAATACCCAAATGTGGTAATCTTTTTCCTTACCTTAAGGAAGAATGATTACTCTCATTTTATGTTATACTGATCATTTTAAAAATTAGAAAAATAAGGAGAAATAAAACAAAATAACCTATTATTCTTCTCCCACAGAGAATTGCTGCCCACTTTTTGGTTCATTTTCTTTGGTTTGTAAAAATTCTTCTCCTTTTTCCTCCTCCTCGTTTCTGCTTTTTCCTTTTCTTTTTCTTTTACAGTATTTCAGTGATGAGCATCATTGTACATAAATTTTTAGTGGCATTCAGGATTATTTTATTTGCACAGCATTGTAGGCAGCTTATAAAAACACATATATCAGAAAAGGATAAAACAAAAAAGTTAAAGAAATTGTGGGGAAAACATAACATGAGTAATAGCATAGTAAAGCCAGAGGTAAGGTTAATATGAAGACATTCAGTTCATGTATGCTGTTGCTTGAAATGGGGTCATCAATTTATCTCCTAGCTTCCCTGCAACCAAGGCATGGTTGGAGTCTTGTTCATATTTAACCTGTCGATACTACATGTTTAGAATGTTAATATTGAAATATCTTTGCATTTCTTGGATTACTTGTTCATAGTGTATTATTGTTGAATATTATGTTGAATTCTGTTAGGCCATATTTTAATTTTAAATATATACTCATGGGTGAAATATCTGTGTAGTGCATTTTTTTTTCCTTTTTTGGACTTTGCTATCAGAGCTATTCTTGCTTTATAAGGTTAACTGGATAGCATTTCATCATTTTTAATATTCTGAAATTGATATGGCATAGGAATAATCTTGAAAAGTTGGAAGAATTCACTGTTCAGACTCATCTGAGCCATTTGGTAAGATAATTATTTGATAATTAAAAATTTTTCTTTTCTAATTCTTAGCGTATTCATATTTACTATTTTTCTTGGCAATTGGCAACATATTCCTACAGAAAGCTATGTATTTAGTTGAGATTTATAAGTTATATGCATAGAGTTACATATATTTTGTCAGTTTTAATATTCATTTCTAATATTGCATCATTTTCTTTTTCCTTTCTGATGGTGTTTCTGATTTTTTTTCTTAGAATAGAATTTTTAGAAAGTAGTTTTTTTCTTTTTTCATTTGTTTTTAAATTAAATGCTTTCTCTATATGTGTCAGACTACTATACTCATACCAGTATGACACCATCCCTTTTATTTTATTTTTTAAGAAAGATATGTAATACATAGTTCCCCAGCTGTTACATATCATGGCCAGTCAACCAGGAAAACACATGAGTTTAACCCACCATCTTTGACCAAAACCTTTTTGGATTAATTATTAATTCAGTGTTGTTATTCTCCTTTTTAACATATTTTTGGTTATTGGCTTTCTGCTTTCCATAGAATGTTGACATTCTATGTTAGCATTTTTCTAATTTTTTTTTTCTTTTTTTGAGATAGAGTCTTACTCTGTCTCCAGGCTGGGGTGCAGTGGTACAATCTTGGCTCACTGCAACCTCCGCCTCTCAGGTTCAAGCAATTCCCCTGCCTCAGCCTCCTGAGTAGCTGGAACTACACGTGTGCACCACCACGCCTGGCTAATGTTTTGTATTTTTAGTAGAGATGGGGTTTCACCATTTTAGCCAGGATGGTCTCCACCTCCTGACCTTGTGATCTGCCCACCTTGGTCTTCCAAAGTGCTGGGATTATAGATGTGAGCCACCACACCCAGACTCTAATTTCTTTTGCTGAAAACTTAATTAATTTCTTCATGTTTCTTCTTTTTTTAAAATAAGTAATTTATGAGTTTTCTTCTGTGTACTTGACCTTATTTCAAACCTTTTCATTTGCAGTGTCTTTATTTTCAAAGTAATTTCTATTGCAATTTTCCTTTTCTTTTTGATACACCGTAGTGTTTAAACATTTTTTAAAAGCTTGTTGGAATTATTTAAAATTTTATTTTTAAGCCTTATTAGTGTAAGAAATATATTCTTCAAAATACCAGTTTCTTGGAATTTGTGGATATTTGTTTTTTTGTGCTAGATATCCCAATATCTCTCAGTTAATTCAGTGGTATTATTTGTTATCATTTTTATATTGTGGCCAGACTAAGCAGAGCACACCTTTGGAATCAGATAGTCTCGAATCTGATATCCACTTACTTCCTGGGTAACTTTGTACTATTATTTTAACCTCATGAAGTCTCTATTTTTTGTTTGCACAGTGTGTTTTTTGAGGATTTAATGAGAGACTATATGGCGCATTGCTCGATAAGTAGTAGGTGGTCAAATAATAATAGACTTAGCTATTATATTGTAATATCATTACATTTTATGTGGTATATTTATTTCATTTGATCTCATAAAGACTTTAATTAAATACGGATTTTCAATGAAGTTATTTTGTCAATTTTTCCATGTGTTAGCCAGGCGTGGTGGCTCATGCCTGTAATCCCAGCACTTTGGGAGGCTGAGGTGGGTGGATCACTTGAGGCCAGGAGTTGGAGACCAACCTGGCCAACATGATGAAACCCTATCACTACCAAAAATACAAAAAAAAAAAAAAAAAAAAAAAAAATTTGCACGTGTTACTAACAGTTTTACTTTCTGTGATTAGAAGATATTTTGTCTTTATTATGAATTTTGTCTCTTATTGATTTGAAATGATCCAGTTTGGCCTATTCAGTGCTTGAATTCTACTCTAGTATGTCTAGCCCTGTGTTCTTTTCTCTGTGTTCAGAAATATTTTTATGTTAATACTTTTTGTTGTTTTTGTTTTGTTTAGTTGCGCCATATAAGTAACATATGGTGTTTTGGTCCTACTATTATTATTTCATTTTGTGGTTTCTGTTTTTTTAAAATTTCTGTTCTCTTTTGTTAACTCCCTACTGTCTGTGCTGTTTTCAGAGTGGCAAGGGCTATTACAATTACTTCAGAAATCACACTAGTAGTATATGAATGCTATCTTGTAGTAAAAATTCAAACAATAAAGATGAATATGACATAAAGAGCATTCCCCCTTCTTAATGCTGTCCTTCTTCAGTTCTCTTCTCCCTGAAGTTGGCCGTTGTTAAATGCATTTTGTGTATCCATTCAGACATTTTCATTGTCATTTATGTCATGCAGGTGTGTGCAAATTAATACTTTTACATATGTGCATTTGTAATTTATGTTATTCTACATCTTAATTTTTTTCACTTAAAATACTTGAATATGTATCTTTGCACACATATATGTATTTTTCTGTTTGGAATTCCTAGTCAAAGTGTATGTATATTTCAAATCTTAGAAGATTATCATATATATTTGCATTTCTTTAATAATGCAGTCTAACCTTTTCATTTACTTGAGAAAATACATATTGTTTTTGAAAAATATGTCATGAGCTAGGAGGAGAAAGTTAATAATATAAAGTATATGAAAAGATTACCTTAATGCAAAAGATTGGTGAATATTAATTTGCATAAGTCAATGTGGCATCCATGAAAATATGATGCTCACAGTCTGCTTCAAGAAAATCTGCTGAGGGGGCATACTTGACTGGCAGCCTCCAGCTGCTGTCCTGTAGACCTAACATGGCATTTGCTCCAAGGCCATGCTTCCTTGGGGCTGCTCCCAGCCAGGGACTGAGCACAAGGTGGTTGCTAGAGCAGATGCATTCCTGCTTGACTGTGATTGCTTTCATGGGCAATTTTGGCTCAGGGACTTTTCATCTGCCTGGTTGAATACTTCTTAGAACTGTTTCGTGGTCTGAAGCTCTTCCTACCTAATCCTTCCTTTCTCATCCCCTTTCACAGCTGTCAAATCTGCATAATGTTCTGAAGGCTCCCCCTGCCTATTCCTGTACCTTCTTTTTATCCTATACTGTTGGTGTCTACTACTTGAGCTGACAGAGTAGGGATTCTGTAATATGAGGGTAGACAAAATTGTTTTAAAAGAAGTGAAATTGTAGCAGGAATAGGAAGAGTTAGTGAGAACTGGTGACCATGGAGTAACCCATTAGAAAAGTAGTCCGAAAGAAAATCAGTACTGGTGGTTATCCTTATCCGCTCCCAGAGACCAGGAGAAAAAGATCCAATAGCATTTTCTGGCACAAAAAGATAGCTCAAGCTCACGCGACATTTTCATTTCACCAGAACTGGCATTGACTCTTTCTTCAAAGACTCCTGGTTCTGATGAATGGCAAATGATATTTAGATGCACAGATCTATGTGCTCATATTTTTAAAAAGCAAATTTAACTTATTTTTTTTGTTTGGTGCTGCCTTTTTTATTTTCACCTCTTATTCCTTTTCTTAAACTTACATTTTTCAGTTGTTCCTTTTTAAATAAAATTCAGTAGTCTGGATATGATATACTCATGATTTTACATTTTCATGGTTATTTAAAAATATCTGGCATGTATTTAAACACATCAAGAGTCAATCAGAATCTATATCCTTTCCATGAAGGATTAAGACTTTAAAATGTTTCACTTTACTCCCATCTGCCATCTGCCACATTTGAGACCATTAAATATTTTTGTTCCTGATAATTTCAGTGTTCACTCTGTGCATCAATAATTACATAGATTTAGCTGTTTTTCTGACTTAATTTTCTTTCCACAATTTCTTGTCTTACATCATTTCCTTTCTTCTAATCATTTTTGTTTTCCTTATTATATTTTTGACTAATTCTTTCCAGAAAGGTTTGTGGGTGGTAAATTTTGTAGTACTTGTATTTGTGGATGTATATTTATTTTCCTGTGCCTCTTGCATTCCAATTTGATGTGGCATAAAATTCTATTGTTCTAATTACTTGCCAGGCAGCATCCAGTGTTGATAATAAGTATCCAGACACTGTAGTTCTCATTCATCCCACTTGGAACTTCTTGGTCTTGTTTAAAATGAAGATATGACCTTTTTACATGTCATTTTTTCATTCATTCATCAGATAAATACATGCCAGTCACCTCTATGTTTGAGTCACTGTTCTAGAGGCTGGAGCTGCAGCAATGAAAATTCAAGGTCACTAATTTCATGGAGCTTACATTTTGGTGTGAGGTACAGATACAATAAACATGTACAGTGGATCCTTGTCATTTGTGGTAGTTATGTTCCATAAAGTCAGCTCAAGCACTGAATTACTTGATATTGAACTGTTGCTCTTAGGGGAAGTAGAAGGCGAGGGTCCTGTGAGCCTCTGGTTTTCATCAGCTGATCAATACATAACCTTGCTTTATGAGGTTTTCTATTTAAAGACACCTTATTTAATATATATTGTTGATTCATTACCACTGAAGTCATAGCTGACAGCACTATAACTCACGCCTGAAAGAAGCTTATGTAACACATTTATTTTCTCTGTAATGTACATTGCAGGTTTCTTGCACGTAGGAACACTAGCCAGCACTTCAGCACTATACTGGGGACCATTTTAAAGAGCAAAATCACAAACCAAAAGCACAAAAATGTGAAAAACACGACACTAAATAGGCCATGAGAAGGAAACTTCTTTACAGTACGAGAGCTGAAACAAGAAGGCAGAATGACATTTTGTTCAACCTCACCTGGGTGTTTAAATCTGCCACTGTGGTGTAGATTTGTCTATATTTTTCTGTAATATTGTCAATTTTTACTTTTTATATTTTGGGGCCATGTTATTAGATGCATACAAATAAAGAATTGTCAAACATTGTTTGTGAGTCAAAACTTTCAGTAATGAACTGAGCTACTTTATTTTAGTAAACACTTTTACCTTAGAGTCTATCTTTATTATGAATGCATTGATAACAATTTTCCTTTATTAAATATTTGTTCCCTTACACATAACCTTTCTGTATTCTTATATTTTAGATGTGTCTTTTGTAAACAACATGTGATTAGAGGAAAACAATTAAATAGATTTGGATTTTTTTTGTTTTTTAATTGGGCCTATTTAAAATTTACATCCACTTTTTATTGTTATTTTTATTTTCTTACCCATTGTATGCTTAAAGTTTGCCAATTATTTGGGTGTATTGTGTTTTATCATTTGTGTTGTAAAAGTTATATATAATTGATCCTTGAACAATGTGAGGATTGGGGGTGCCAATCCCTGCACAGTTGAAAGTACATGTGTAGCTTTCAACTTTCCAAAAACTTAACTACAAATAGCTTATTGTTTACTGGAAGCATTACTGATAAACAGTCAATTAACACATATTTTATATGTTATATGTATTATGTACTGCATTCTTACAATGAAGTAAGCTAGAAAAAAGAAAATGGTATTAAGAAGATTATAAGGAAGAGAAAATATATTTACTGTTAGTTAAGTGGAAGTAGATGATCATAAAGGTCTTCACTTTGTTGTCTTTATACTGATTAGGCTGAGGCAGAGGAAGAAGAGAGGTTGTTTTTGCTGTTACAGGGGTAGCAGAGGCAGAAGAAAATCTGTAAATAAGTAGATTTTCTGAACCCATGAAGTTCAAACCCATGTTATTCAAGGGTCAACGGTATGTTTTTCTTATTTCTGTGACAGTTTCCCTAGAATATGCATCTTTAACTTATCGATATCTAATATACATTAATACCTTTATACTCCTCCAGGAAAATACAGTGACTTCAGAATCCTTTGATTCCGTTTACCCTTTCTTGACTTATGCTCTTACTTTGATAGATCCTTAGCTTTTAAAGTCCAAACTAAATTTTCATTTTATGTAATGTACCTTAAATTTTACCCATATATTTATCTCTTTTTTTTTTTTTTTGCTTTTCTTTTTTTTTTCCTCGCATCTCAGACACTTATATCTGGAATAATTTTACCCTCTGCCTAAATTGTATCCTATAGAATTTCTTTTAAGAGGAGGAGTAGAAGGTCTGCAGTTGGTGAAATCCCTGGTTTTTCTTAGTTTCAAAATGTCTTCATATTGTTTCATTCTTGAGGAATATTTTATCTGAGTATAATATATTGGCAGATGTTTTAACACAATAGTGATGTTCCATTATTTTCTGGCATTCATTATTGATGTTGAGAAGTAAGTCTTAAATGTAAAGACTTTGAAGCTAATGCATTTTCTGCTTCTACTAAACCTGGCCGGTTTTAAGTTTTTCATTTGCATTTCCTATAGTTTCACTATGATGTGTCTAGGTGTATATTTCTTTTTATTTATCACATATTGAAATCCTTTGAGTTTGTAGTTGACATCTTTCATTAGCTATGGAAAATTTTTAGTAATCTCTATCCATTCTCTATTTCATTTTCTAGGACTTTAATCACATGTATTAGGTACCTTGTTTTTTCTCTTGTGCTTGGTATTGGATTCTGGACAATTTCTTCTAACCTATATTATCGATGAGGTCCACGAATTCTCTCTTTAGTTGTGTATAATATACTGTTAAACTTGTTTTTTATATAGTTCTTTTTAGTATTTCTATTTTTCCCTAAATCTGTTATGTTATGGTGTTTTGTTTCTTTGTATACCTGTCTGTCTTTAAATGTTTGCTTATCATTGTATTTAAAACATGATTTTAAGGAAACATTTGAGACTTAGAATGGCATTATGGCATTTTCTTACTCCAAAGGACATTTTTGTTAGAACCTGAGGTCTTTACCATTTAGAAACAGCTTTAATCTAAAGTTGAGGCTTGAGTTTCTCTGACTACCCTCGTGATAGAGCCCAGACTGAAAGTCCACAAAAAAGTTGATTATTTCCACCCACTTTTAATCTGAGGGTGTACCCCTGTGGTATTCCAGTTTATATATAATTGGGATGTGTTATCAGGCTCCACATCTCAGGTAGATTCTGGGCTTTGATTTTTGTCACCCTTGCCCCAAGAAATTGCCAAATCTGCAACTCAGAGTTATAGTTGTTTTGGCAAACATTCTGAGAGCAAAGCATCTTTGAATAGTAGGCTTACCTTTTCTGGTCCTTGTTTTTTCTCAGATTTTGGCTCATCTTTTCATTTTGTTAGCTCTCTGATGGTTTGATCATTGTTTTTCAAATTATATGTAGCTCTCAGTTGTCCTCAGCAGAGTTCCTAATGTTACATAATTAGAAGCAGAAGTCATTATTGACTTTTAAAGGAACTGTTTCCATTTCTGTTTGCATCCCAGCTTTCATTGCATGCATACCAATTTCAACAATATCTTTGGGGTAGAGTAGGAGGACTTTTTTTTTCCATTGGATATCATATAAGCAACACTGTAAGTGCCCTCTCCAGATACCTTAGTTTGGGCATTATTTTGACAGTTTCCAAGGCTCCAGCATATAGGTTCCTTTTTTTAAAATAAGTAACCATTGATTGTTAATAAGTTCCGAAGTTTTGATATCTATGAACCATGGTACTAAGGTTGTTGTCCTTATTATTGTTAAAAGCATTCTTTTAAATATGTAATATCTGCTATTCCATCATATTTCAGTATCTTGTGTAAGCATATGACAAAATGGTTTGAAAATACCTGGTATACCATGTAGTTTGTTTTTAAAGAATAATGATGAAAGTGACCAGTATCTTTCTATTATGTCCAGTAATTATCTTACCATACATTGTACTATCACTACTTTCTGAAAATATAACTTGAGAGGATTTTTAGCAGAAATTCAATGCTTGGTGATTCCTAAGTTCCCCATAGCCTTCTCCATTGTCAGTAATAATTACATAATATTTTTAAAAACTGACTTTTTGTTCAATAAATATTTAAAAAATTTTAATGTTAATGTTCGAGACCTAACAATTTCAAAAAACAAAGTAGTAGTATGATTTAATTAATCATTAATCCACCTGGCTGTCAAATTTAGGTCTTCTAGGTTTCTACATATCCAAACCACTGATTACAAGATAGAGAAGTAGCACATTTAATAATAACATTAATTATTGTGGCAGTTTACTCTTACAACAACAAATATATCTACATACTTAACCGATAGAATTCAAAGCATAAAGCACTTAAGGCAAATTTCATTCCAGTTTACATTTAGAATGATTGCTTGTATTTAAAAATGAATATTCATATGTTGACAAGCAAACTAGATGTCTTGTTCATAATCCTAATATTAATATGCTACATAAATTCAATGTTAACCTGTGAGATCATAGGATCATCGATCACTCCTAAGATTAAGGATGTCAGAAATAATGTAGAAGTAACCATTTTGCTAAATGCCAACACTGAAGCCAAATTTCAGGTTTTAGCCAACCAAATACTATGGCTGTAGCTGGACTTTGATGCATCTCTGGTGTTTTCTAGAATTACACTGCTTTCATATGTTTTCTCTTTTGTTAATAATGTTGTACTGTGAAGTAACAGTCATCATAGGCTTTTAAAAAGTATTCCAAAACATAATTTAAAATTGTTATCTTTTTATCACAGAGTGTTCAAGCAAGCAGACTTTTAACTGATAAATTTTCATATAAAAGCAGTGCCATTACTTTACGTCGACATAGCAGAACAAATTTTTGGGTATGTACAATTTTTGTTCTTACTTAAGATTGTTTAGTATATCTGCCTACAGTCCAGATATTAATTATGGTAATTCCAGAAATTATTTCTTGGGTCCGGGCATGGTGGCTCATGCCTGTAAATCCTGGCATTCTGGGAGTCTGAGGTGGGCAGATCATTTGAGGCCAGGAGTTCGAGACCAGCCTGGCCAATATGGTGAAACCCCCATCTCTAGTAAAAAAACGAAAAAATTAGCTGGATGTGGTGGCATGTGCCTGTATCTTAGCTGCTTAGGAGGCTGAGGTGGGAGGATGACTTGAGCATGGGAGATCAAGGGCAAGAGGGGGAGACTGTCTCAAAAAAAATTTTTTTTTCTTGGTAATTCCTCATTCTGGGAAATGGCTCAGACCATTCAGTGCTATCTTTACTGAAGATACATTTCTACTTTCTCAAATATGCTGTTTTATGACTGTTAGAAGATGTTATTCACTAAACAATAGCAGGATATTTGCTGTGAGTTTTTCTAACATTTGTAGTTTTTTCAGTCATTCTTGCGTAGGTCTTCAATATCAAAGGAACATGTATATGAGTCTGACTAAATGGAGAAACTGTTCGTGGCCATGAAACACAGTAAGACTGATCACTTTAAATGGTGATCAGATGCATAGTCATGACTTTTAGTATAACTAACTGCAGTGTATCCAATGACCTGACCTTTATGGGGTACAATTAGAACATAGTTTTATTTTTCTCTCACCAGTGCCTAATATAGTCTTTTTTTTTTTTGAGACAAAATCTCACTCTGTCTACCAGGCTTGAGTACAGTTGTAAAACCATGGCTTACTGCAGCCTGGACCTCCTGGGCTCAAGTGATTCTCCCACCTCAGCCTCTTGAGTATCTGGGACTACAAGTGCACACTACTATACACAGCTAGTTTTTTTTATTTTTTATTTTTTTAGAAATGGGGTCTCACTATGTTGCCCAGACTGGTCTCAAAATTCCTAGGCTTAAGTGATCCTCTTGCCTCAGCCTCCCAAACTGTTGGGATTGCAGGTGTAAGCCACTGGATCTGGCCTAGATATTTCTTTATTGCTGTTTGCATCATTACTATGCTTAAGGACATGGAACGTGCCATTTTCTTTGTATTTTGCACTCTAGTTTAGTAGAGCTTTCCAACTCTTAATATAATAACACCAGTCTGGGTGTTATTATAGTAAGTGGTAACACTTGTGTGGTTTCCTAAACTAAAAGGTTGAGATTGCTCATGATTAGAGGAGACTGTCCAGGGGCTCCCGCTAAAGCAGCCCCAGGGCGAAGGGAATTCATGGCTTAGCGTATCTGTCATACATTCACACACACCAGTGCCACCTACACCAGCTGGGTAGCTTTGCACTGTCCTACCTTGTACATAGCAGGTACTTGGTGTTTGTTATATTAAGTTGAATTTTTTAAAAAATATAGTTTTTATTATTATACACACTTCTACATTAATTGATAGATTTTAAGTTCTCTTCCTCTGTATAAAGTCAGTGACTTCAAACTCAGTATCTGTATTTTAATTAGTATTTCTGAATTTCATTAATTTACCTAAACATTATTAGCCAAGGGTTATATACTTTAGCTTACCAAATAGTATTTGTGGCTAATGTATATTTTTCATTTGATTATTTCACAGTGTTTCTTACCAAGAAAATCTGCATCATTTGAAAATATCCAAAAATGGCTTAATGCACAATCTACACAACTAAGGGTACTATAATTTTATAGTTTTCACTCTCTAGAAGAAACATGTGTATTCCTAGGAATAATAATCACCTTATGGTTTTTTTTTAAAGCATATACTTCTATATTATATTCTCTAGTCTAATTACATATTGAGTTTTATATAGTTTCTTGAGATGGGGGAGTACGGTAAGTTGCAGATGGTCAATATCTCTATTGTACTTTAGTATATATCATAAAGTACGTATCTGGCTAGTATGAAATTATTATGTTTGAAATTTGGTCCAAAATTGACTATACAGAAATACAACTCTGTAACAAATTATTTATTAGCAAATGAAATGCATTTAACTTATTGATGATGGCTCAATAGGCAGGAAATGCTATATCAAAGGATTTAAAGTAATTTATCTTTTGTAAGTAATAAGTATTAGAGTTTCAAACATTAATGCATAATTATTAAAATTATAATTATTAATATTATAATATTAAATAATACTGTTATTAAAAATTAAGTGGATTCTCTAATGATTAGATAAAATAAATACTGTAATAGGTTGCGCTTTTATTACTTCCTATTATAAATATAGAATTGAAAGTTATTGTGGAGAATATTTGAATGGTATTGTATAGAAATTCAGTGTTGTTAAAGCGCTTTTGAAAGAAAACCCAAATTGATTTTTATGGAATAAGGCATTTTAACAGCTTTTGCCCATTCTACTAGTTTTTTTGCATTAAATATAAAAGTACAGCATGTAATTTATTGGGATATGTAGAGAGCATTCTCTTTCAATTAAAATATAGAAAATCATAATGTTATCTAATTTATAGTGTTGTTTACATATACCTAATTAAACATCCTATGACCAACCAAATTATTGTACTTTGCTTGAACTAATCCACTATTAACTTTATCAGCTGACTTTTGAATAATTTTAAGAATACTGGTTTTTAACCTTTTCAATTAAGTGACCAAACCACATTAATAGTAATTGTAACAGAATTAATTAATTTTGAATGCATAGCAACTAAATTGATTTTACACTTTTTCTACCTCTTTGCTTGCTTACTAAGCAAGTAAAATCTGCTGTAGACTTGAGGATGGAGGATATCGTAGCTCCTTTGGAAATCAAGAATGATATGCAAAGCAGTATAAAAGAGGTTATGTTTCAGAAAGCAAAGGAATTGAAACGTCAGCTCCAGCTCACTAAGCAGAATAAAACTGAGGAGCCCATCTCTGTGAAAAAAAATACAGATGACATCTTTGATAACATGTGCGAAAAACACAGTTTGAGAAATCTCTCTTTGGCTCTCATTGAAGCATCTAAAAAAGCTGGCATTAGTTACATTGTTTATCCCAAGAAAAAGAAGATGAAATGGAAGAAAAGATTGAAACAACAAAAACTTATATTCGTGTATCAAGAGTTATCCAAGCCTCCAAAATCCCTTGAAAGGTCTTGTTTAAGTGATTTCTTTTTATAGTTTAAGAAATATATTGTGGTTTTGACCTCAATTTTATAATCTCACCTCATCAAGTTATTATTTTATTCTGCACTGAAAATATGAACCCTTCACTTTTTGAAAGACAAACCTCTGGCTGGGTGAGGTGGCTTATGCCTGTAATCCCAGCACTTTGGGAGGCCGAGGCGGGCGGATCATCTGAAGTCAGGAGTTCAAGACCAGCCTGGCCAACACGGTGAAACCCCTCTCTACTAAAAACACAAAAATTAGCTGGGCATGGTTGTGTGTGCCTGTAGTCCAAGCTACTCAGGAGGCTGAGAAGAGGTTGAACCCGGGAGGCGGAGGTTGCAGTGAGCCGAGATCAGGCCACTGCACTCCAGCATGGATGACAGAGTGAAACTCTGTCTTAAAAAAAAAAAAAAGAAAGACAAACCCTCATTTTAAAATATATGGATATTTCATAGTATAAGTATGTGAATGATTCAAATGATAATTTAAATAGGGGACTGATTTAAGAACATGAGGTAAGACTAAATCAATTTGATAGCTAACTGAAATATTCCAGAAAGTAAAAAACCCAAACAAGTTATTTGAAGTGATTTCACAACAAAAAACAACTCGTGTTCCACACAAATTCTACCCATTCAAAATAGATATTTAAGTATTTTTAAATTTTAAATTATTGAATTGATTTATAAATCTAGATAATTTTGGGCCCGGTGCAGTGACTCACACTTGTAATCCCAACACTTTGGGAGGCTGAGGCGGACAGATCACGAGGTCAGGAGATCGAGACTATCCTGACTAATATGGTGAAACCCCGTTTCTACTAAAAATACAAAAAATGAGCTGGGTATAGTGGTGCGCACCTGTAGTCCCAGCTACTTGGGAGGCTCAGGCAGGAGAACTGCGTGAACCTGGGAGGCAGAGGTTGCAGTGAGCTGTGATCATACCACTGCACTCCAGCCTGGGTGACAGAGTGAGACTCTATCCCCTTCCCCCCAACCAAAAAAAAAAAAAGGCTGGGTGTGGTGGCTCAAGCCTGTAATCCCACCACTTTGGGAGGCCAAGATGGGCGGATCACAAGGTCAGGAGATTGAGACCATCCTGGCTAACACGGTGAAACCCCATCTCTACTAAAAATACAAAAAAGTTAGCCAGGCGTGGTGGTGGGCACGTGTGTCCCAGCTATTCGGGAGGCTGAGGCAGGAGAATGACGTGAACCCGGGAGGCGGAGCTTGCAGTGAGCCGGGATCACGCCACTGCACTCCAGCCTGGGCAACAGAGTGAGAGATTTCGTCTCAAAAAAAAGTTAAAATTTTTTTTAAATATTGTAAGCTCTTATTTAGGAATCAACACAGAAATTTTTTTTCCTTACTTGAAAGTAATAGTAGCCAGTATATTTAAAATTATGTAGGGACCTGAAATAATAACCACTGAAATTCCAAATGTGTTCATTATTAAGTGTTCAGGACATAACTTTCTTATAACAAAAGTACTGTGCAAAATAGTTGCCTAAAAGCTCTGAGGTTTCTTTTTAGATATCCCAGGACATCACAGAATTTATTAAACTTGTGTCCTTTTGAAAAGTAAAGACTTTCCTGATGATAAGAGAATAAAAAAAAATTGTTCACTTTATAGTTATAAAGACTTGCTGTCTGCAAAAGAGTTAATTATCTCTTGAAATGGTAACTTATTGTCCTTGAGAAGACTGGGGCATAGTACTTCATAAGTGTGAGTGATAGAGTGGAACAGAGGCCAACCATAGTGGAGAATGCCATTCAAGTCTCGTATTCTTTGTATACTACTTATGCTTAAGTTTCGCCTGCAACAAATATAGTATCTGGAATTTTTTTTTTTTTTTTGTTAGTTCATCTGTAGAAGACTTCAAGTAGATTTTCTAAGTTTATAAATGTTTTTGATTAGAACCACAAGTTTGCTTATACATTTTAGATACATTTGCTGATTTTTAAAGTATTATAAATCTTCACCATCCTAGAAAGGGTAATACACACAGCACCATTTTGGCCACAACCTAAATGACTTCTATCTAAAAAAAGGATATAAACTGATCAAATGCTGCTTCTGTGGGATGTGGTCTTCTTACTGACATTTTATCATTCTGAATATAAAGTTTTACCATTTAAAAAGATTTCTTTGCCTTCTAATAGCTGACTTTGAAATTTCTATGTGCTGCCAATGGGTGTAACAGTAACCATAGGATGAACCTTTTGGTGGAGGCAGTAAAACAAACTGTGGGAGTATTTGTCTAAGACAGATACTAATTTACCACATATAAATGTAGATACAAATTGTTAGTTCAAAACTAGCAACTATGGAGCAACTTGAAAAATAATTTTGTTCCTATAGTTTGAGACTTTTTTCTCACTTTCTTTTTTTTTTTTTGAGACAGAGTCTCTCTCTGTTGCCCAGGCTGGAGTGCAGTGGTACCTCGGCTCACTACAACCTCTGCCTCCCGGGTTCAAATGATTCTCATGCCTTAGCCTCCCAAGTAGCTGGAATTACAGGCATGTACCACGACGCCTGGCTAATTTTTCGTATTTTTAGTGGAGACAGGGTTTTGCCATGTTGACCAGGCTGATCTCAAACTCCTGACCTCAGGTGATCCACCCGCCTTAGCCTCCCAAAGTGCTGGGATTACAGGCATGAGCCACCGTGCCTGGCCTTTTCTCACTAATCTTAATTTGGTAATTCACAGATTTGCTTCTTACCATTTTGTGTTCAACCATGAAGGTTATTTAATCACACCCATTCTTGGCTGGCTTCTCTTAATGGTGGGAAGCAGACTGCATGTGTTCTTATACATCAAGTCAAATTATGACTGTGGAAAGTCACTCCTGCAGAAGGCCACTGGAGCCACCTCATCTAGATTCATGCATTTCCTTTTATCCCCTTAGCCCTGTTGCTTCCCTGCTCAGCTAGGTCATGGCAAGTTGCCAGAGTTTGCAATAACTTTGCAGCTTCATTGTTTCTCTAGAAATTTCCCTCTGCTTTGATCTCTGAGCTCAGTGTTGACAGAGCAGCCCGAGGGATTAGAGGAGACCTTCCTCAGTAGTTAGCTGACCCACAGTGAGCTCTTCCTATCAATGAATCTTGGCTGCCTTCACTCCCTTGTACCCACTGCCTTACTTCCTATGTGGGCTTTTGTGAATTGCTAGCCTCTTGATCTCTGACAACGTTCTGTCTTCTGGGACTGAGTAACATTCTTCATCTGAGATCCAGGCTACCAACCTGTTTGCCAATGGCGTTCCTATCCTTCTGAATGCATCTTCTTGTGCCCCTTTCTAGAATAATTGTCCTTAGTTTTGACTCACTTGACCTGCTCCTGCAAGTGAACCTATGGTCTCAGACCTGGTTTTCTTGGTCCATCTTGTGCTGCTGCATTCCTCAGAGTAGCAGAATTTATTTTCCCCCAAGCAAGAGTTGTTATATTTTCCTTAGTTGTTTTACCCTTCCACTTTTTGTTTTTTTGGTTTTTTTTGAGACATATTTTCACTTCTGTTGCCCAGACTGGAGAGCAATGGTGTGATCTTGGCTCACTGCAACCTCTGCCTCCTGGGCTCAAGGGATTCTCCCACTTCATCATCTCAAGTAGCTGGGCCTACAGGTGGGTGCCACCACGTGTGGCTACTTTTTGTATTTTTTGGTAGAGACAGGGTTTCGCCATGTTGCCCAGGCTGGTCTTGAGCTTCTGGTCTCAAGCAATCCACCCGCCTTGGGCTCCCAAAGTGCTGAGATTACAGGCATGAACCACTGCGCCTGGCCATGAAGACTATTTTGACTTTCATTTACCACTCTGCTTCTCTAAGAGCTGGCAGCAGATGTTCTAGGAGCAAGAACTCTGGATCAGGAATTTGTATACATCCATATCCCAACCTCCATTTACTAGATCCTCAGTGACTAGACCGAGCTACTTAATTTCCTTGAATATTTGTTTCCCCATCTAGAAGGTGAATACCCTGTCCACATGGTTTCTGAAGTAATGTCCAGCTCAAATATCCCTTGATTTGGGTAGTCAAATCGTCCTTATTTTTATACCAACAATATTTTGAACAAAACGTTTAAACTGTTCAAAATTTCTGTTTCCTTTAATTGTCTTACATCTCATCTCAGATTAACTGTATGTACACATATTCCAACCCAAAGGCTTGACTTTCTCAGACTGGTGTGATAGCTAGCAGATTAATTTACTCTTGTTCCTCTAAATGAAAAACCATGAACCATATTCATGGCTATGAAAACATGATTTAAACTTGCAGTACAGGAAGAAATATTTACCATTTGGGGTAGATGTAAACAGCCAGTCCCCTCTTTTATCATGTTCCTTTTCTTTGTATTATTTAATTTTAGTGATCTGGGACTATAATTCTTCATCATAAAAGTTCATCCATTGTCTGCATTTCCTTTCCTTTTTACATCCTTCTAGAAAGTTATATAGCAAGATCTTGTTTGTTTCCTTAAAAACATTGTACTTATTTTATTAATATTTGATAGTAAAAATAATACATGCTTATTGTAAAAACTTAGCAAATACGGCAATGCTACCATTGAGAAATAAGTCACAATTAACATATTTTTGGATGTTTATATGGGAATATATTTTAACAAAGCTGTATGTATATGCATGTATGTGTGTATAATAGTGCTTATATATCTATATAGAAACCTTGAAATTATATACATCAAACTATGAAAGTGATTATTTCTAGAATAATGAGAAGTGATTGGTGGGTGGTTCAGGAGTTAGTCTGGGATATGTATAGCTTCAAACTTAGATTTAGAGGATGCCCTCTTTCAACTCTCTTTTATCTGGAATTTCCTCCTCATTCTTGCTTCTTTAGTATCCTTTCTGCAGTTTTTCTGCCTAGTAAGATTTCAGAGTACTGATCACAATTTTAGATGATACAGAAAAGTCAGGATATTGAAAGAGTGAAGCCTCTGAGTAGGCAAACGTGGATGGGACATAGAACACAAGTGATACAACTGAACTCCCAGGGAAGAAGTGTTGTACATTATATGAAGAAATCATCTTCCTTCCCTGGGAATGTATATTTTGTTTAAGAAAATGAAGTAAGTGTTCAAGTTAGATAGCTCCTATATTTTCAATGAAGGCAAAGTTTATCAGCTTAAAGTGAAGAGTTGGAGGGACTATAGTTAAATGCAATTTCTCTTGTTAAATCATGGCACATAGTAAGAATTCAGCAACAATTTGATGAATGAATAAGTTCAGCCATTCATTTCTGCAGCATACATTTATTGAGCACTATTCAACAGTACTACATAGCAGATACTGTTTTAGACAAGGAGCATAGGGCAAGGAACAAGATTGGCAAACTCCCTGTCTTCATAGAGCTTATATTCTAGTGGGAGAGAGAGTGGAGAGGTAAACAAATAACATTAGGAAGTGACAAATGTAATGAAGAAAATAAAGCAGTGTAACAAAGGTTACTGTTTTAGACAGAGTGGTCAGAAGCCTCTATAAGGTAGTGATATTTGAGCGTAGAACTGAATGGAATGAGGGAATGAGGTATTTGAATATCTGAAGTGGTCATAATGAGTGCAAAGGCCTTGAGTTGGAGACATACTTGCTGCTTTTGAGGGTCAACATAGAAGTCAGTGTGGCTAGAACAGAGTGAGTGCAGGGTGGAAAGAAGCGAGGTTGAGGAAGTGGTCAGAGATAATACCACGTGGTGCCTTATAGGTCAGAGTAAATTTGAAATTATTCTTAAGAGTGCCAAGAAATCACTGTGGACTTGAGAATGGGGTAGTGATGTTTATAGGTTATGGCAAAGACTTTGGATTCTTAATAGAAAAGGAAACATTGGGATTTGGGAGCAGTGAGTTGATAGGATCTAGTTTATGTTCCAGAAGGTTCACTCTGGCTACTTGTGAAAAATAGATTGTGGTGAAACAGGGAGACCAGTTAGAAAACTACTGAAATAATTGAGGTGAGAAATAGTTTCTTGGTTTGGAATGATAGCAACCAAAGTAGTGGAAAGTGGTTAGATTTTAGATAGATTTTAGAAATAGGGACAACAGGATTTGCTTGTGGGTTGAATATGGGATACACACACACACACATATATGTACGTACACATATATATGTGTTTGTGTATATATATGGAGAGAGTTGTCCCTGCCATCTAAATGTAACTTCATCAGATTCTCCTAAACTAGGGGAATGGAAAAGAAAGCATGTCAGGTCAACAGCTGCAAACCAGGTGCCAGAAGGTGTGTTCATTGCTTCAGTAAATATGCCACATCTGGAACTAAAGCTGTAATTGTTATCACCACCTGATTAAATTTGTGATAATTTATAGTCACTTCCTACAAGTGATGTTGGTTTTGCACTGGTGAAACAGGAAAGTAAACTGGAGATATGGTGGGAATTGCCACCTATATCCTTCAAGTCTGATGGTGACACTAATGTGTAACCTCCCCAGAATCTGGTATTGCTTTTTGTTTGCTATCTTGGTGGATAGTGGTGTGAGATGGGATAAGGGCAATTTCCACTTGGCCCTTACTACCATTATCTTCCTCAGTCTACAGTTTATTCAGTTGTTACATGTATTTACTCCCACTATACATTCTGGGACTAGGGAAATTATCAAAAAATGGGTCCATATCTCACTAGATCCACTGTTAAATGGTCTCAGACCAAGATTCTATCACTTGACTTTTGTAATTCTTTAATTTGATTGATAAACATCAGTGGGATTTGTAGTGGGTATCTGTGGATTAGCATAAGGTCAGAGCCAGTATCTAATTACCCTGGAAGATTTGAGTTTCCCCTTTGTCATACCTTTAGAAGATTTCAGGGAAAATTCATTGTGTATACCGAAGCCACATTGAAGGATTCTTCCTCAGTGAGACTTTTCCCGACCTTCCTGTGAAGAGAAGTTTTGGGCTATGAACTGGCTGGGTCTGAGAGCTGGGTAAAAGATTGTGAACCCCCACTATAGCTGGTTAGATTTGTACCAGAAGACCTATAAGTTTTTCCCCTATGTAAGCAAAGAACACCCAAGCAAGCTGCCCATTTATCTCATCTCTAAGGACATTTAGACATTTAGCTATTGCCACAGGTCCTTGAGAATTAAAATCCAGTTACAACTATTCTGACTCTGTTGCTTATTGTGGTCCTTGTATCTACCATATCTGTCGTGGTAAACGGGATTTTACCACTCCAGGGTTCTATTATTCCCACTGGAATCAGTGAAACAAATTTCTTTGCTCCTGTTCCACCACTGTCATCTTTTCCACCTCTGAGGTTAGCATCCACAAGGCTTTTCAAGGGTATTGTGCCCCCTCACTTATGCATTCTCTGGTCTTTCCAAGGGTTAGGACGTGACTAAGCACATTCCATATTGCAGACAAATTCCTGTTTCCTGAACCTTAGAACTCATCCCTCGATAGCAGTGGCTCTTATAGTGTAATCCGTGCATGATTGTTACCTGGGAATCTGTTAGAGGTGCAAGTTCTAGAACTCTACCGAATAAGAGACCCTGAGGGTGGAGCCTCAAAATCTGTATTTTTAACAAGTCTTTGGGTAATTCTGATGCATGCTGAAGTTTGGGAACCCTTCACTTAGAGTATTCCCAGGTGTTCTAGCTAAGGCTGTGTGTGGTGAGGCCAGCAGCCACCAACCCAAGGTCACCTCCATGGAGGAGGTGTGTGGGAGACTGAGGGACTGTAATGGCTGTGGCTCCATGAGAGGGTTTGAGAGTCACAGCTGAGTGATTTCAGGATATGCTTGAGGTAGGTGCCTTATAGCATATGAGGCGATGTCACAGTATAATCACTGAAAGAAACTTATGCAGGAGAGGACTCAGAGTCTCAGATGGGGGATCTGACAATTCCTCAGCCAGTTTCCTCAGTAAAGGGAAGATAAGTGGGAACTGGAGATTTAAAATTCTTACTCTCATTCATAGCTCCTTGCATGTTAACATCCCGTATTTCAGTTTTCTGCTTCTTGCCTACTAGCTTCATTAACTTGGTTCACAAAGTTTAGAGGGTACTTAATAGGGACTGTAACTACTCTTTGGTCTGAAAGAAGTAGTCAACTGAACACACAATTTTTTATTTTATTTTATTATTTATTTATTTATTTTTTATACTTTAAGTTCTGGGGTACATGTGCACAACGTGCAGGTTTGTTACATATGTATATATGTGCCATGTTGGTGTGCTGCGCCCATCAACTCGTCAGCACCCATCAACTCGTCATTTGCATCAGGTATAACTCCCAATGCCACCCCTCCGCCCTCCCACCTCCCCATAATAGGCCCCAGTGTGTGATGTTCCCCTTCCCGTGTCCAAGTGATCTCGTTCAATTCCCACCTATGAGTGAGAACATGCGGTGTTTGGTTTTCTGTTCTTGCCATAGTTTGCTGAGAATGATGGTTTCCAGTTGCATCCATGTCCCTACAAAGGACACGAACTCATCCTTTTTTATGGCTGTATAGTATTCCATGGTGTGTATGTGCCACATTTTCTTTCTTTTTTTTTTAATTTCTTTTTTTTTAAATTTGTAAAAATTATTATCATACTTTAAGTTCTAGGGTACATGTGCATAACGTGCAGGTTTGTTACATATGTATACTTGTGCCATGTTGGTGTGCTGCACCCATCAACTCGTCAGCACCCATCAACTCATCATGTACATCAGGTATAACTCCCAATGCAATCCCTCCCCCGTCTCCCCTCCCCATGATAGGCCCCAGTGTGTGATGTTCCCCTTCCCAAGTCCAAGTGATCTCATTGTTCAGTTCCCACCTATGAGTGAGAACATGCAGTGTTTGGTTTTCTGTTCTTGCGATAGTTTGCTGAGAATGATGGTTTCCAGTTGCATCCATGTCCCTACAAAGGACACGAACTCATCCTTTTTTATGGCTGCATAGTATTCCATGGTGTATATGTGCCACATTTTCTTAATCCAGTCTGTCACTGATGGACGTTTGGGTTGATTCCAAGTCTTTGCTATTGAACACACAATTTTTATAATAATTATTGTTGTCTTCATGACTTAAAGCTCCTTGATCTCCCAATGCCTTGTCTTCCACCTGAACATCATTCCCTGCTAACATTGGTGATATTTGACAAATTTTTATACCACCACATGCCATGGATTACCTATGTCCTATTTCAGCCTGGCAAGGAAGTTATGCTAGAATGCTTTATGTGTGTTTGTGTTTCCTGAGTCCATCTCTGGTACTAATTACTTTGTCAGTGAAGATCCCAATCATAAACACCATTCAGCTTAGGATAATATTGGGAAGTTATGATAAAGGAGAAATTTACAAAAATATCAAAGTACAAGGAAACCAAAAATGATAATGCAGTATCCTAGGATTAAAAATGTAAAGCCATTTTCTACTCCGAAATTTGAGAGGACAAAAAGAGGGAGTGATGACTAGAAGCTGAAAGAAAAGAGTTGTATAGAAATGGTTTTCTTGAAAGCAGTAGTGATCTTTGTTCAAGAATCCTAGGAAGTTTGAGGAGACCCTTCATGAGGAAGCCAGAGGAATAAACACTTTGACTTCACTCTCCTCCTTCCCTCCTTTGGGGTTCCTAATTGGATAAACTTTATGAGAAGACAGAGACCAAGGGATCCTAAGGCTATAGTCTATGTAGATCAGTTTCCTGGGACAGGGAGCAAGATGGAGAAGGGTAGAGATGAATATGGAGGTGCAAACAAAACTTATCTGGCACAGAAGACCTTTCTAAAGTGACATTTGGTCAGAAATATGAATTGAGAAGGAGAAAACCAGTCAGAAGGGCTGAAAAGGGCAATGGCCTTGAGGCTTGCTCAAGGATGATATGGCTGGAAGTTAGGGAATGAGGGGGAGAGTAGTGGTGTCGAATATTTATGCTGGCACCTGATCACATGGGGTCTTATGGACCATGGTGAAGAGCTTGATCTGCATACTGAGGAAGCTCTTGGAGGAGTGATGTGATCTTGTTTACATTTGTAAAACAAAAAACAAAAACTATGCCTGGCTGCCATGCAGAGAATGAATTAGACAAAGGGCAAAAGTAGAAGCAGGGAATTAATAAATTATTCTACTCTAAGAAGAATAGATGATGGTGGCTTGCACTAGAATTTGGAAAGGAATAGAGAATTTATGAAAGTAAGGAAAGGGAAGGAAACTGACTTTTCTTACTTTTGTTCTCCTAGTGTTCAGCACTAGGTATTTCTCATAGTACATACTCAGTAAATATGAAGTGATAGGGTAAATTATTTTATTTCGATAGACTGAGTTTATTCTTATTTCCTATGGCTAGTACAGTACCAGCCCTATGGCACATGTTACTCAATGAAGACTATATTGCAAACGGAGAATTGGAGAAGGCTAATCCTAGACTTGTAGCATTTGAAAGCATATTAGGTATTATTTAATTTGATAGCCTACTAGAGAAAGGTAAAACGGATATTCAGTTGATAGTCTGAGGTGTAGTCAACTCCTGCCTTCTTCCCGCTAACTCAAGTTCATGTCCTCTTTAACCTCTTGCATGGCGTTTTTTTTTTTTTTTTCCTCACATTATGTTTACTTCCTTAATTCTCAATTGTAATTCCTCTGGTGGGTTAGGTATGGTAGAGGGTGTAAATTAAACTTGAAAGGCGTGTTGACCTCATTTTTTTAGTACTCTAAGGAGGCTACATCTTTAAAAACAGTCCTTTGCTTTCATAAACTTGAGAGAGATTCTTCATACAGTGTCACCGTTTTATTAAATGAAAAGGAGAACTTGCGCATAAAATTAGCATGTAATTTTGTTTTGATAAAGAAATAGTAGTTTTATGTGTGACTGAGTTGATTTACTGATTATAAAGATGATTGTATTTCTGTAATTAAAAAAAATTACTTTTTTAAAAACTAGATCAACATCTCATGGAATACTTCCAGAACAGAAGAAATATTTGTTCAAAGTTCCATTATATGAACGTCAAATACGGTGTCCCAGTTTACCTTTGTATTTAAATTTTGAAAAATTCTTCCAAACTAAGGGAGGAATTCCAGAAAATATTGATCCTCGGACATGGGCTTTTGATAGGCTCATTGCGTACCAAGATGCGAGCATGCCTGTAAAAGAGAAAGATGATAAAATATCAATTCCTAAAGACCCACCTGAAAGAGTGAAAGAACCACCAAAACTAAAATTAAGTGATGATGTGGAGTCCGATCTTCCACAAGAGGTCATTAAACATTATGAATCTGAAGTGAAGATTTTGACTGAAGAAATAAACGATAAGACAAACTATCCTGCATTTGCATATTGTAGGCGTGGAGCTATTTATAGGAAACTGGGAAAGTTGCAGAGTGCCATGAATGATCTACAGAGAGTAAGTTTTATTTAACCAAAATAGTAATATTCACCATTTACACTTGCTTTTAATTGTATAGTAATTTTTGCTGAAATTTTGAACAATGAATGTTTATAGTGTAGTATGTGGAATTATTATAACAGTATATATAATTATTTGCATTTTCAAATAATATTAAAAACATGATTTTTGTTTGTCAGATTGGGAGGTTTTATTTTACATTACATACATACAAACCACTGGGATCAATCATGTTTGAAACATTTATTTGATAGGATATCCTCCTTTAACAAATCAACTTTAACTGAATTTTTACATATATTTTCTAGGTAATGCTCTTGGAACCATTGTTTCTCAATGCCTATTGGCACCGACATTTAATTTATCTTTTCCAAGACAAAATTAATGAAGCTTTGGATGACTTGAATTATATACATAAATATAATAAAAATAATACAGGTGGGTTGCCTGTACAGACAGTTATATTACCTACATTTTGACCTCAACCTTTGTCATTTATTGGTACTGTAAGAATACATAAATCAGTAGATATATGTCCTGAAAATGACTTTCCTCAATTAAATTTTTTTACTCTTGTTATTGTAAATCCAGGGCTCATACAATCCTATAGTGTTTTTAAAATACTTATCATGGTTTGAAAATTTACTGTCCTTGATATATATTGCAGTAAATTGGTTCCTTACTGCTCATCTCACAACGAAAGAATATGAATTTAAAATAGTTAGTTATAGAAGTAATTTACAAATCTCTCTTTGATTTGTGTGATTTGATCACATCTCTCTGAGTTAGTTATTGTGTGCCTAGGCTTACTTGGTTGTATGAAATCTATGCCTTTGCTCTTATGTGCTATCCTCCAATCAACTTGAAGCACCCATGGAACTTTCTAGGAATGTGAAAATGTGATATTCACCTTTGTATCCCCAGCACCTACAACATACCCATAAAATAAAACATGAGCTTAATAAATGATTTTTGACCTGTGTTGATCGCTGCTAAAAGTCCATTAAGTTTTGTGTCATCACAGCCTAACTTTTTACTATGATGATTAAAGGATTATGAAAAAACATTTTAAACATATGGAAAGGTAAAGAGTAATTTTTGTTACTTCAAATTGAAAGTACTTTTAACCACAAATGGGCATTTATCCAGCCTTTGAGAACAAACTTGGCATTGTCGAAATAAAAATTAAATGAAATGGGTCAAGGCACAGTGACTCACGCCTGTAATCCCAGCACTTTGGGCGGCTGAGGTGGGTGGAAGACATGAGTCCAGCAGTTTGAGACCAGCCTGGACAACATCGTGAGCCCCTGTGTCTATTAAAAAAATACAAAAATTAGCTGGGTGTGGTGGCATGCATCTGTAGTTCCAGCTATTTAGGAGGCTGATGTGGGAGGATTGCTTGAGCCCTGGAGGTCGAGGCTGCAGTGAGCCATGATTGTGCCACTGCACTCCAGCCTTGGTGACAGGAGATCCTGCCTAAAAAAATAAAATAGAATAAAATAAGATAAACTAATAGTTAAGAAAATATAATAGAGAAAAATTATTTTTACTACATTTTTTGGAGGGAGAGGGATTAATCTTTTAAAATTTTCGTAGTGAATGAAAGGATTATAACTCCAAATTTTATCTTTTTAATTTTCTTTAGAGGCATATTTGTCAAAGGCAGAAATTTACAGGGGAAAAAAAGACACAACTATGGCAATTCTAAACTATACCCAGGCAATTAAATGCAGGCCTACAGATGCTGACATCTATTTCAGGAGGGGTGAGATGTATGAAATAGCAAACAAAGTACTGGCCATTGATGACTTTTCTAAAGTAAGCCTTATCACATATAATTCTACCATTTATATAGTTTAGATTGCAATAGCCTCATGCAAATAGTACAGCAAATTTTTTAAGGTCTTTTCATATATATTATATAATCAAAATTGATTTATTATAGGTTAGGAGCTAGAGTTTTCATTACTGGAATTTATATTAACACTATGTTAATTATTATTTTTTAAATTGTGAATGAATGATTTACATCAGAATTGGATGTGGAGGCATTGAGATAACATGTAGGGGGGCCCAGCTTTTCCAGCTGCCTCCTCTGGAGCCATGCTACAGTGGTTAAAGAAGCCTTTGAAAATTGCTTCTTACCTTTAAACATTAAAGAAAAGTATTTTCTTTTTTTTTTTTTTTTTGAGACGGAGTCTCGCTCTGTCGCCCAGGCTGGAGTGCAGTGGTCGGATCTCAGCTCACTGCAAGCTCCCCTTCCCGGGCTCACGCCATTCTCCTGCCTCAGCCTCCCGAGTAGCTGGGACTACAGGCGCCTGCCACCTCGCCCGGCTAGTTTTTTGTAGTTTTTAGTAGAGACGGGGTTTCACCGTGTTAGCCAGGATGGTCTTGATCCCCTGACCTCGTGATCCGCCCATCTCGGCCTCCCAAAGTGCTGGGATTACAGGCTTGAGCCACCGCGCCCGGCCTAAGAAAAGTATTTTCTACTTTTTAACTCTTGAATAACTGATTCTTTTCTGCAGGGAACCTATCTGCTCTCAAAGAAGCTGTGCTTACTGGTTTGTTCATACATTCATTCATTCATTTATTCGCTTGCAAGTATTTATTTACTAAGGCACTATTACAAATTACGATATTAAGGCATTGTTACAAATTATGGTAAGTACTATGAAGGAAATAAGGATGGTGGGAGAGTAACTTATGTTTAGGAGATGTCAGATAATTGAGGAAATGAACTTTATTTATTATTTTTTTTGAGACAGAATCTTGCTCTGTCGCCCAGGCTGGAGTACAGTGGCCTGATCTTGGCTCACTGCAAGTTCTGCCTCCCGGATTCACGCCATTCTCCTGCCTCAGCCTCCCAAGCAGCTGGGACTACAGGCACTGTGTTAGCCAGGATGGTCTCGATCTCCTGACCTTGTGATCCGCCCGCCTTGGCCTACCAAAGTGGTGGGATTACAGGCGTGAGCCACTGTGCCGGACCAGGAAATGAACTTTTAATTGAACCATAGTCAGGCAAAATATTCCCCTTATTGCAGTACAGTTCTAACTCTGATCTCCTGACTTTAAACTCCAAATTCTTATTCCTTACTGCAATTTAGAATTTAGAAGCAATTATTTAAATAATTTAACTTTCCATGTTCCCAATTGCCCTATTTATGAATCCATGACATCCACTTGACATTTTTCTGCTTGAGGAGAATATTACATGTTTTGTTAACTTCTGGTCTAGAAATGACCAAAAAGCTCTTTTGAAGATGCTGAACTTGTTAGATTATCTATTCTCTTTGTTTCCCGTATCCTGCACCAATAGTTCAGAAATAGAGTAATGCAGCACACTGAGGTCAAACAAATTTTGAAATCTTTAGGATTTTTTTAATTTTTTTTTTGTTTTAAAGATCTTTGGTCACCTCCTTTGTGCTTCAATTCTTTTCTACTAACAATAGGTGAAGAGCTTTATAACTGATACATGATTTAGTCTGTTCCCTCTACTTTGTATGTCAACGTAAAATGAATGAGCCATGCCAATACCAGTTCAATTCTCTTCCCCATTTTAATGGCTAGATTAATCTATATTTTATGTGATTGAATCAGTCTTGATGTAGTCTAATATGTTACGTCTTTAATTAGGATAAAATGCTGAGATACATCCAATGAACTCCATTCTAGTTGAACAATTCACTTACGAATTTTTATCAGCAAAAGTTTCAGTGAGCAGAAGCCTGGGCTTCCTGTATATGCTGTTTTTTTTTCTCCTAAAAAATATTCTCTCTCTAGAATTTGATGATGGAAAAAATCTCCTAAAGATATGTTCTTTAGCTACCACTCTGAAAATGTGGACATCTTCAGATGGTTTGCTTTTATTAACCTGAAGTTAAAAACATAGTTTTAGATCACTTACCTGGTTATATACGTCGGTTTTTTTCATTTTGTGATATTTATGTACCTCCCCCTGTCCCTGTAGTGTATTTTTTATGATCCCAAAAGAACAGATGCATTATTGAAACGTGGGCTGTTTTATTATGAAAATGAAAACTGGTTTGCAGCCATAGAAGATTTTACAGCCTTGTTAAATATAGATCCCCAAAATTCTCAAGCAAGGTAAGAATGATTTTAGATGTCGTTTTTGAAATTATTACTATTATTTGAAATACATTTTCAGAACAGAAAATTGCTTGAAATATATCAGACAGCTCTTTAAAAACAATGAATCAATTTTCAGTGCCATCAGTAAATGAAAAATCCTTGCCTACAACCTAATGGTGTGGGTAATTTAATAGGTGTAAATGACAATTTAAAATTGTTTCATTTGCATTTCCTAAATACTAGTTACATTATCAATTTCTAAAGCATTGCCTACCACCTTGCATCTCTTCTTCATATCCTTTGTACTTTGAGCACAGAAAACTATTCATACAGTTTCTTGCAGTATCTTTTGTTTACTTATTTATAGAGAAGGAGTCTCACACTATCACCATGTCTAGGGTGCAGTGACGCAGTCATGGCTCACTGCAGCCTCAACCTCCTAGGCTCATGCAATCCTCCCACCTCTTCCTCACAAGTAGCTAAAACTACAAGGTTGTGCTGCCACAGCCTGTTAATTTTTCAATTTTTTTTTGTAGAAATGGGATCTTGCCTTTTTGCCTAGGTTGTTTTTGAACTCCTGACTTCAAGGGATGTACTATCTTATTGTATTGTATATTAAACTTTGTGCATTGTGCAGTTTTCATTTGTACATAGTATAGTTTCCATTTTGTTGCTTTTCTTTTGGTCTAAATTTTGTTTTGAAATAGTTTAAAATATGTATATAATCATGTCTACTCATGTTTTCACTTGCAGTTTTCAATTTTAAATCATTTAAAAAATGTTATTTTATTTTACTTTAAGTTCTGGGATACATGTGCAGAACATGCAGGTTTGTTAGATACACATGTGCCATGGTGGTTTGCTGTACCCATCAACCTGTCATCTAGGTTTTAAGGCCCTATGCATTAGGAATTTGTCCTGATGCTCTCCCTCCCCTTGCCCCCGACCCCTGACAGGCCCTGGTGTATGGTGTTCCCCTCCCTGTGTACATGTGTTCTCATTGTTCAACTCCCACTTATGAATGAGAGCATCTGGTGCTTGGTTTTCTGTTCCTGTATTAGTTTGCTGAGAATGATGGTTTCTAGCTTCATCCATGTGCAAAGGACATGAATTTATTCTTTTCTTTCTTTCTTTCTTTCTTTCTTTCTTTCTTTCTTTCTTTCTTTCTTTCTTTCTTTCTTT